>NC_142761.1:11094255-11394255 GCF_054948205.1 Urtica dioica subsp. dioica
GTGCCGACTCTACATTTCTCCTCGAGTTGAGTTCATTCCTCGAGTCGAGTACCGAGTCCACGAGTCGACAAGCCACTCCTCGTGCCGACTCTACATTTCTCCTCGAGTTGAGTTCATTCCTCGAGTCGAGTACCGAGTCCACGAGTCGACAAGCCACTCCTCGTGCCGACTCTACATTTCTCCTCGAGTTGAGTTCATTCCTCGAGTCGAGTACCGCGTCCACGAGTCGACAAGCCACTCCTCGTGTCGACTCTACATTTCTCCTCGAGTTGAGTTCATTCCTCGAGTCGAGTACCGAGTCCACGAGTCGACAAGCCACTCCTCGTGCCGACTCTACATTTCTCCTCGAGTTGAGTTCATTCCTCGAGTTGGGTACCGAGTCCACGAGTCGACAAGCCACTCCTCGTGCCGACTCTACATTTCTCCTCTAGTTTAGTTCATTCCTCGAGTCGAGTAGCGAGTCTACGAGTCGAAAAGCCACTCTTCGTGCCGACTATACATTTCTCCTCGAGTTGAGTTCATTCCTCAAGTCGAGTACCGAGTCCACGAGTCGACTAGCCACTCCTCGTGCCGACTCTACATTTCTCCTCGAGTTGGGTTCATTCCTCGAGTCGAGTACCGAGTCCACGAGTCGAGTAGCCACTCCTCGTGCCGACTCTACATTTCTCCTCGAGTTGAGTTCATTCCTCGAGTCGAGTACCGAGTCCACGAGTCGACAAGCCACTCCTCGTGCCGACTATACATTTCTCCTCGAGTTGAGTTCATTCCTCAAGTCGAGTACCGAGTCCACGAGTCGACTAGCCACTCCTCGTGCCGACTCTACATTTCTCCTCGAGTTGGGTTCATTCCTCGAGTCGAGTACCGAGTCCACGAGTCGACAAGCTAATCCTCGTGCCGACTCTACATTTCTCCTCGAGTTGAGTTCATTCCTCGAGTCGAGTACCGAGTCCACGAGTCGACAAGCCACTCCTCGTGCCGACTCTACATTTCTCCCCAAGTTGAGTTCATTCCTCGAGTCGAGTACCGAGTCCACGAGTCGACTAGCTACTCCTCGTGCCGACTCTACATTTCTCCTCGAGTTGAGTTCGTTCCTCGAGTCGAGTACCAAGTCCACGAGTCGACTAGCTACTCCTCGTGCCGACTCTACATTTCTCCTCGAGTTGAGTTCATTCCTCGAGTCAAGTACCGAGTCCACGAGTCGACAAGCCACTCCTCGTGCCGACTCTACATTTCTCCTCGAGTTGAATTAATTCCTCGAGTCGAGTACCGAGTCCACGAGTCGACAAGCAACTCCTCGTGCCGGCTCTACATTTCTCCTCGAGTTGGGTTCATTCCTCGAGTCGAGTACCGAGTCCACTAGTGGACAAGCCACTCCTCGTGCCGACTCTACGTTTCTCCTCGAGTTGAGTTCATTCCTAGAGTCGAGTACCGAGTCCACGAGTCGACAAGCCACTCCTCGTGCCGACTCTACATTTCTCCTCGAGTTGAGTTCATTCTTCGAGTCGAGTACCGAGGCCACGAGTCGACAAGCCACTCCTCGTGCCGTCTCTACATTTCTCCTCGAGTTGAGTTCATTCCTCGAGTCGAGTACCAAGTCCACGAGTCGACAAGCCACTCCTCGTGCCGACTCTACATTTCTCCTCGAGTTGAGTTCATTCCTCGAGTCGAGTACCGAGTCCACGAGTCGACAAGCCACTCCTCGTGCCGACTCTACATTTCTCCTTGAGTTGAGTTCATTCCTCGAGTCGAGTACCGCGTCCACGAGTCGACAAGCCACTCCTCGTGCCGACTCTACATTTCTCCTCGAGTTGAGTTCATTCCTCGAGTCGAGTACCGAGTCCACGAGTCGACAAGCCACTCCTCGTGCCGACTCTACATTTCTCCTCGAGTTGAGTTCATTCCTCGAGTCGAGTACCGCGTCCACGAGTCGACAAGCCACTCCTCGTGTCGACTCTACATTTCTCCTCGAGTTGAGTTCATTCCTCGAGTCGAGTACCGAGTCCACGAGTCGACAAGCCACTCCTCGTGCCGACTCTACATTTCTCCTCGAGTTGAGTTCATTCCTCGAGTTGGGTACCGAGTCCACGAGTCGACAAGCCACTCCTCGTGCCGACTCTACATTTCTCCTCTAGTTTAGTTCATTCCTCGAGTCGAGTAGCGAGTCTACGAGTCGAAAAGCCACTCTTCGTGCCGACTATACATTTCTCCTCGAGTTGAGTTCATTCCTCAAGTCGAGTACCGAGTCCACGAGTCGACAAGCCACTCCTCGTGTCGACTCTACATTTCTCCTCGAGTTGAGTTCATTGCTCGAGTCGAGTACCGAGTCCACGAGTCGACAAGCCACTCCTCGTGCCGACTCTACATTTCTCCTCTAGTTTAGTTCATTCCTCGAGTCGAGTACCGAGTCTACGAGTCGACAAGCCACTCCTCGTGCCGACTATACATTTCTCCTCGAGTTGAGTTCATTCCTCAAGTCGAGTACCGAGTCCACGAGTCGACTAGCCACTCCTCGTGCCGACTCTACATTTCTCCTCGAGTTGGGTTCATTCCTCGAGTCGAGTACCGAGTCCACGAGTCGAATAGCCACTCCTCGTGCCGACTCTACATTTCTCCTCGAGTTGAGTTCATTCCTCGAGTCGAGTACCGAGTCCACGAGTCGACAAGCCACTCCTCGTGCCGACTATACATTTCTCCTCGAGTTGAGTTCATTCCTCAAGTCGAGTACCGAGTCCACGAGTCGACTAGCCACTCCTCGTGCCGACTCTACATTTCTCCTCGAGTTGGGTTCATTCCTCGAGTCGAGTACCGAGTCTACGAGTCGACAAGCTAATCCTCGTGCCGACTCTACATTTCTCCTCGAGTTGAGTTCATTCCTCGAGTCGAGTACCGAGTCCACGAGTCGACTAGCTACTCCTCGTGCCGACTCTACATTTCTCCCCAAGTTGAGTTCATTCCTCGAGTCGAGTACCGAGTCCACGAGTCGACTAGCTACTCCTCGTGCCGACTCTACATTTCTCCTCGAGTTGAGTTCGTTCCTCGAGTCGAGTACCGAGTCCACGAGTCGACTAGCAACTCCTCGTGCCGACTCTACATTTCTCCTCGAGTTGAGTTCATTCCTCGAGTCAAGTACCAAGTCCACGAGTCGACAAGCCACTCCTCGTGCCGACTCTACATTTCTCCTCGAGTTGAATTAAATCCTCGAGTCGAGTACCGAGTCCACGAGTCGACAAGCCACTCCTCGTGCCGGCTCTACATTTCTCCTCGAGTTGGGTTCATTCCTCGAGTCGAGTACCGAGTCCACGAGTTGACAAGCCACTCCTCGTGCCGACTCTACATTTCTCCTCGAGTTGAGTTCATTCCTCGAGTCGAGTACCGAGTCCACGAGTCGACAAGCCACTCCTCGTGCCGACTCTAAATTTCTCCTCGAGTTGAGTTCATTCCTCGAGTCGAGTACCGAGTCCACGAGTCGACAAGCCACTCCTCGTGTCGACTCTACATTTCTCCTCGAGTTGAGTTCATTGCTCGAGTCGAGTACCGAGTCCACGAGTCGACAAGCCACTCCTCGTGCCGACTCTACATTTCTCCTCTAGTTTAGTTCATTCCTCGAGTCGAGTACCGAGTCTACGAGTCGACAAGCCACTCCTCGTGCCGACTATACATTTCTCCTCGAGTTGAGTTCATTCCTCAAGTCGAGTACCGAGTCCACGAGTCGACTAGCCACTCCTCGTGCCGACTCTACATTTCTCCTCGAGTTGAGTTCATTCCTCGAGTCGAGTACCGAGTCCACGAGTCGACAAGCCACTCCTCGTGCCGACTATACATTTCTCCTCGAGTTGAGTTCATTCCTCAAGTCGAGTACCGAGTCCACGAGTCGACTAGCCACTCCTCGTGCCGACTCTACATTTCTCCTCGAGTTGGGTTCATTCCTCGAGTCGAGTACCGAGTCTACGAGTCGACAAGCTAATCCTCGTGCCGACTCTACATTTCTCCTCGAGTTGAGTTCATTCCTCGAGTCGAGTACCGAGTCCACGAGTCGACTAGCTACTCCTCGTGCCGACTCTACATTTCTCCCCAAGTTGAGTTCATTCCTCGAGTCGAGTACCGAGTCCACGAGTCGACTAGCTACTCCTCGTGCCGACTCTACATTTCTCCTCGAGTTGAGTTCGTTCCTCGAGTCGAGTACCGAGTCCACGAGTCGACTAGCAACTCCTCGTGCCGACTCTACATTTCTCCTCGAGTTGAGTTCATTCCTCGAGTCAAGTACCAAGTCCACGAGTCGACAAGCCACTCCTCGTGCCGACTCTACATTTCTCCTCGAGTTGAATTAAATCCTCGAGTCGAGTACCGAGTCCACGAGTCGACAAGCCACTCCTCGTGCCGGCTCTACATTTCTCCTCGAGTTGGGTTCATTCCTCGAGTCGAGTACCGAGTCCACGAGTTGACAAGCCACTCCTCGTGCCGACTCTACATTTCTCCTCGAGTTGAGTTCATTCCTCGAGTCGAGTACCGAGTCCACGAGTCGACAAGCCACTCCTCGTGCCGACTCTAAATTTCTCCTCGAGTTGAGTTCATTCCTCGAGTCGAGTACCGAGTCCACGAGTCGACAAGCCACTCCTCGTGTCGACTCTACATTTCTCCTCGAGTTGAGTTCATTGCTCGAGTCGAGTACCGAGTCCACGAGTCGACAAGCCACTCCTCGTGCCGACTCTACATTTCTCCTCTAGTTTAGTTCATTCCTCGAGTCGAGTACCGAGTCTACGAGTCGACAAGCCACTCCTCGTGCCGACTATACATTTCTCCTCGAGTTGAGTTCATTCCTCAAGTCGAGTACCGAGTCCACGAGTCGACTAGCCACTCCTCGTGCCGACTCTACATTTCTCCTCGAGTTGAGTTCATTCCTCGAGTCGAGTACCGAGTCCACGAGTCGACAAGCCACTCCTCGTGCCGACTATACATTTCTCCTCGAGTTGAGTTCATTCCTCAAGTCGAGTACCGAGTCCACGAGTCGACTAGCCACTCCTCGTGCCGACTCTACATTTCTCCTCGAGTTGGGTTCATTCCTCGAGTCGAGTACCGAGTCTACGAGTCGACAAGCTAATCCTCGTGCCGACTCTACATTTCTCCTCGAGTTGAGTTCATTCCTCGAGTCGAGTACCGAGTCCACGAGTCGACTAGCTACTCCTCGTGCCGACTCTACATTTCTCCCCAAGTTGAGTTCATTCCTCGAGTCGAGTACCGAGTCCACGAGTCGACTAGCTACTCCTCGTGCCGACTCTACATTTCTCCTCGAGTTGAGTTCGTTCCTCGAGTCGAGTACCGAGTCCACGAGTCGACTAGCAACTCCTCGTGCCGACTCTACATTTCTCCTCGAGTTGAGTTCATTCCTCGAGTCAAGTACCAAGTCCACGAGTCGACAAGCCACTCCTCGTGCCGACTCTACATTTCTCCTCGAGTTGAATTAAATCCTCGAGTCGAGTACCGAGTCCACGAGTCGACAAGCCACTCCTCGTGCCGGCTCTACATTTCTCCTCGAGTTGGGTTCATTCCTCGAGTCGAGTACCGAGTCCACGAGTTGACAAGCCACTCCTCGTGCCGACTCTACATTTCTCCTCGAGTTGAGTTCATTCCTCGAGTCGAGTACCGAGTCCACGAGTCGACAAGCCACTCCTCGTGCCGACTCTAAATTTCTCCTCGAGTTGAGTTCATTCCTCGAGTCGAGTACCGAGTCCACGAGTCGACAAGCCACTCCTCGTGTCGACTCTACATTTCTCCTCGAGTTGAGTTCATTGCTCGAGTCGAGTACCGAGTCCACGAGTCGACAAGCCACTCCTCGTGCCGACTCTACATTTCTCCTCGAGTTGAGTTCATTCCTCGAGTCGAGTACCGAGTCCACGAGTCGACAAGCCACTCCTCGTGCCGACTCTACATTTCTCCTCTAGTTTAGTTCATTCCTCGAGTCGAGTACCGAGTCTACGAGTCGACAAGCCACTCCTTGTGCCGACTATACATTTCTCCTCGAGTTGAGTTCATTCCTCAAGTCGAGTACCGAGTCCATGAGTCGACTAGCCACTCCTCGTGCCGACTCTACATTTCTCCTCGAGTTGGGTTCATTCCTCGAGTCGAGTACCGAGTCCACGAGTCGAGTAGCCACTCCTCGTGCCGACTCTACATTTCTCCTCGAGTTGAGTTCATTCCTCGAGTCGAGTACCGAGTCCACGAGTCGACAAGCCACTCCTCGTGCCGACTATACATTTCTCCTCGAGTTGAGTTCATTCCTCAAGTCGAGTACCGAGTCCACGAGTCGACTAGCCACTCCTCGTGCCGACTCTACATTTCTCCTCGAGTTGGGTTCATTCCTCGAGTCGAGTACCGAGTCCACGAGTCGACAAGCTAATCCTCGTGCCGACTCTACATTTCTCCTCGAGTTGAGTTCATTCCTCGAGTCGAGTACCGAGTCCACGAGTCGACTAGCTACTCCTCGTGCCGACTCTACATTTCTCCCCAAGTTGAGTTCATTCCTCGAGTCGAGTACCGAGTCCACGAGTCGACTAGCTACTCCTCCTGCCGACTCTACATTTCTCCTCGAGTTGAGTTCGTTCCTCGAGTCGAGTACCGAGTCCACGAGTCGACTAGCAACTCCTCGTGCCGACTCTACATTTCTCCTCGAGTTGAATTCATTCCTCGAGTCAAGTACCGAGTCCACGAGTCGACAAGCCACTCCTCGTGCCGACTCTACATTTCTCCTCGAGTTGAATTAAATCCTCGAGTCGAGTACCGAGTCCACGAGTCGACAAGCCACTCCTCGTGCCGGCTCTACATTTCTCCTCGAGTTGGGTTCATTCCTCGAGTCGAGTACCGAGTCCACGAGTTGACAAGCCACTCCTCGTGCCGACTCTACATTTCTCCTCGAGTTGAGTTCATTCCTCGAGTCGAGTACCGAGTCCACGAGTCGACAAGCCACTCCTCGTGCCGACTCTACATTTCTCCTCGAGTTGAGTTCATTCTTCGAGTCGAGTACCGAGGCCACGAGTCGACAAGCCACTCCTCGTGCCGTCTCTACATTTCTCCTCGAGTTGAGTTCATTCCTCGAGTCGAGTACCGAGTCCACGAGTCGACAAGCCACTCCTCGTGCCGACTCTACATTTCTCCTCGAGTTGAGTTCATTCCTCGAGTCGAGTACCGAGTCCACGAGTCGACAAGCCACTCCTCGTGCCGACTCTACATTTCTCCTCGAGTTGAGTTCATTCCTCAAGTCGAGTACCGAGTCCACGAGTCGACTAGCCACTCCTCGTGCCGACTCTACATTTCTCCTCGAGTTGAGTTCATTCCTCAAGTCGAGTACCGAGTCCACGAGTCGACTAGCCACTCCTCGTGCCGACTCTACATTTCTCCTCGAGTTGGGTTCATTCCTAGAGTCGAGTACCGAGTCCACGAGTTGACAAGCCAATCCTCGTGCCGACTCTACATTTCTCCTCGAGTCGAGTACCGAGTCCACGAGTCGACAAGCCACTCCTCGTGCCGACTCTACATTTCTCCTCGAGTTGAGTTCATTCCTCGAGTCGAGTACCGAGTCCACGATTCGACAAGCCACTCCTCGTGCCGACTCTACATTTCTCCTCTAGTTTAGTTCATTCCTCGAGTCGAGTACCGAGTCCACGAGTCGACAAGCCACTCCTCGTGCCGACTATACATTTCTCCTCGAGTTGAGTTCATTCCTCAAGTCGAGTACCGAGTCCACGAGTCGACTAGCCACTCCTCGTGCTGACTCTACATTTCTCCTCGAGTTGGGTTCATTCCTCGAGTCGAGTACCGAGTCCACGAGTCGACTAGCTACTCCTCGTGCCGACTCTACATTTCTCCTCGAGTTGAGTTCGTTCCTCGAGTCGAGTACCGAGTCCACGAGTCGACTAGCTACTCCTCGTGCCGACTATACATTTCTCCTCGAGTTGAGTTCATTCCTCGAGTCGAGTACCGAGTCCACGAGTCGACTAGCTACTCCTCGTGCCGACTCTACATTTCTCCTCGAGTTGAGTTCGTTCCTCGAGTCGAGTACCGAGTCCACGAGTCGACTAGCTACTCCTCGTGCCGACTCTACATTTCTCCTCGAGTTGAGTTCATTCCTCGAGTCGAGTACCGAGTCCACGAGTAGACAAGCCACTCCTCGTGCCGACTCTACATTTCTCCTCGAGTTGAGTTCATTCCTCAAGTCGAGTACCGAGTCCACGAGTCGACTAGCCACTCCTCGTGCCGACTCTACATTTCTCCTCGAGTTGAGTTCATTCCTCAAGTCGAGTACCGAGTCCACGAGTCGACTAGCCACTCCTCGTGCCGACTCTACATTTCTCCTCGAGTTGGGTTCATTCCTCGAGTCGAGTACCGAGTCCACGAGTCGACAAGCCAATCCTCGTGCCGACTCTACATTTCTCCTCGAGTCGAGTACCGAGTCCACGAGTCGACAAGCCACTCCTCGTGCCGACTCTACATTTCTCCTCGAGTTGAGTTCATTCCTCGAGTCGAGTACCGAGTCCACGATTCGACAAGCCACTCCTCGTGCCGACTCTACATTTCTCCTCTAGTTTAGTTCATTCCTCGAGTCGAGTACCGAGTCCACGAGTCGACAAGCCACTCCTCGTGCCGACTATACATTTCTCCTCGAGTTGAGTTCATTCCTCAAGTCGAGTACCGAGTCCACGAGTCGACTAGCCACTCCTCGTGCTGACTCTACATTTCTCCTCGAGTTGGGTTCATTCCTCGAGTCGAGTACCGAGTCCACGAGTCGACTAGCTACTCCTCGTGCCGACTCTACATTTCTCCTCGAGTTGAGTTCGTTCCTCGAGTCGAGTACCGAGTCCACGAGTCGACTAGCTACTCCTCGTGCCTACTATACATTTCTCCTCGAGTTGAGTTCATTCCTCGAGTCGACTACCGAGTCCACGAGTCGACTAGCTACTCCTCGTGCCGACTCTACATTTCTCCTCGAGTTGAGTTCGTTCCTCGAGTCGAGTACCGAGTCCAAGAGTCGACTAGCTACTCCTCGTGCCGACTCTACATTTCTCCTCGAGTTGAGTTCATTCCTCGAGTCGAGTACCGAGTCCACGAGTCGACAAGCCACTCCTCGTGCCGACTATACATTTCTCCTCGAGTTGAGTTCATTCCTCAAGTCGAGTACCGAGTCCACGAGTCGACTAGCCACTCCTCGTGCCGACTCTACATTTCTCCTCGAGTTGGGTTCATTCCTCGAGTCGAGTACCGAGTCCACGAGTCGACAAGCTAATCCTCGTGCCGACTCTACATTTCTCCTCGAGTTGAGTTCATTCCTCGAGTCGAGTACCGAGTCCACGAGTCGACAAGCCACTCCTCGTGCCGACTCTACATTTCTCCTCGAGTTGAGTTCATTCCTCAAGTCGAGTACCGAGTCCACGAGTCGACTAGCCACTCCTCGTGCCGACTCTACATTTCTCCTCGAGTTGGGTTCATTCCTCGAGTCAAGTACCAAGTCCACGAGTCGACAAGCCACTCCTCGTGCCGACTCTACATTTCTCCTCGAGTTGAATTAAATCCTCGAGTCGAGTACCGAGTCCACGAGTCGACAAGCCACTCCTCGTGCCGGCTCTACATTTCTCCTCGAGTTGGGTTCATTCCTCGAGTCGAGTACCGAGTCCACGAGTTGACAAGCCACTCCTCGTGCCGACTCTACATTTCTCCTCGAGTTGAGTTCATTCCTCGAGTCGAGTACCGAGTCCACGAGTCGACAAGCCACTCCTCGTGCCGACTCTAAATTTCTCCTCGAGTTGAGTTCATTCCTCGAGTCGAGTACCGAGTCCACGAGTCGACAAGCCACTCCTCATGTCGACTCTACATTTCTCCTCGAGTTGAGTTCATTGCTCGAGTCGAGTACCGAGTCCACGAGTCGACAAGCCACTCCTCGTGCCGACTCTACATTTCTCCTCTAGTTGAGTTCATTCCTCGAGTCGAGTACCGAGTCCACGAGTCGACAAGCCACTCCTCGTGCCGACTCTAAATTTCTCCTCGAGTTGAGTTCATTCCTCGAGTCGAGTACCGAGTCCACGAGTCGACAAGCCACTCCTCGTGTCGACTCTACATTTCTCCTCGAGTTGAGTTCATTGCTCGAGTCGAGTACCGAGTCCACGAGTCGACAAGCCACTCCTCGTGCCGACTCTACATTTCTCCTCGAGTTGAGTTCATTCCTCGAGTCGAGTACCGCGTCCACGAGTCGACAAGCCACTCCTCGTGCCGACTCTACATTTCTCCTCGAGTTGAGTTCATTCCTCGAGTCGAGTACCGAGTCCACGAGTCGACAAGCCACTCCTCGTGCCGACTCTACATTTCTCCTCTAGTTTAGTTCATTCCTCTAGTCGAGTACCGAGTCTACGAGTCGACAAGCCACTCCTTGTGCCGACTATACATTTCTCCTCGAGTTGAGTTCATTCCTCAAGTCGAGTACCGAGTCCACGAGTCGACTAGCCACTCCTCGTGCCGACTCTACATTTCTCCTCGAGTTGGGTTCATTCCTCGAGTCGAGTACCGAGTCCACGAGTCGAGTAGCCACTCCTCGTGCCGACTCTACATTTCTCCTCGAGTTGAGTTCATTCCTCGAGTCGAGTACCGAGTCCACGAGTCGACAAGCCACTCCTCGTGCCGACTATACATTTCTCCTCGAGTTGAGTTCATTCCTCAAGTCGAGTACCGAGTCCACGAGTCGACTAGCCACTCCTCGTGCCGACTCTACATTTCTCCTCGAGTTGGGTTCATTCCTCGAGTCGAGTACCGAGTCCACGAGTCGACAAGCTAATCCTCGTGCCGACTCTACATTTCTCCTCGAGTTGAGTTCATTCCTCGAGTCGAGTACCGAGTCCACGAGTCGACTAGCTACTCCTCGTGCCGACTCTACATTTCTCCCCAAGTTGAGTTCATTCCTCGAGTCGAGTACCGAGTCCACGAGTCGACTAGCTACTCCTCCTGCCGACTCTACATTTCTCCTCGAGTTGAGTTCGTTCCTCGAGTCGAGTACCGAGTCCACGAGTCGACTAGCAACTCCTCGTGCCGACTCTACATTTCTCCTCGAGTTGAATTCATTCCTCGAGTCAAGTACCGAGTCCACGAGTCGACAAGCCACTCCTCGTGCCGACTCTACATTTCTCCTCGAGTTGAATTAAATCCTCGAGTCGAGTACCGAGTCCACGAGTCGACAAGCCACTCCTCGTGCCGGCTCTACATTTCTCCTCGAGTTGGGTTCATTCCTCGAGTCGAGTACCGAGTCCACGAGTTGACAAGCCACTCCACGTGCCGACTCTACATTTCTCCTCGAGTTGAGTTCATTCCTCGAGTCGAGTACCGAGTCCACGAGTCGACAAGCCACTCCTCGTGCCGACTCTACATTTCTCCTCGAGTTGAGTTCATTCTTCGAGTCGAGTACAGAGGCCACGAGTCGACAAGCCACTCCTCGTGCCGTCTCTACATTTCTCCTCGAGTTGAGTTCATTCCTCGAGTCGAGTACCGAGTCCACGAGTCGACAAGCCACTCCTCGTGCCGACTCTACATTTCTCCTCGAGTTGAGTTCATTCCTCGAGTCGAGTACCGAGTCCACGAGTCGACAAGCCACTCCTCGTGCCGACTCTACATTTCTCCTCGAGTTGAGTTCATTCCTCAAGTCGAGTACCGAGTCCACGAGTCGACTAGCCACTCCTCGTGCCGACTCTACATTTCTCCTCGAGTTGAGTTCATTCCTCAAGTCGAGTACCGAGTCCACGAGTCGACTAGCCACTCCTCGTGCCGACTCTACATTTCTCCTCGAGTTGGGTTCATTCCTAGAGTCGAGTACCGAGTCCACGAGTTGACAAGCCAATCCTCGTGCCGACTCTACATTTCTCCTCGAGTCGAGTACCGAGTCCACGAGTCGACAAGCCACTCCTCGTGCCGACTCTACATTTCTCCTCGAGTTGAGTTCATTCCTCGAGTCGAGTACCGAGTCCACGATTCGACAAGCCACTCCTCGTGCCGACTCTACATTTCTCCTCTAGTTTAGTTCATTCCTCGAGTCGAGTACCGAGTCCACGAGTCGACAAGCCACTCCTCGTGCCGACTATACATTTCTCCTCGAGTTGAGTTCATTCCTCAAGTCGAGTACCGAGTCCACGAGTCGACTAGCCACTCCTCGTGCTGACTCTACATTTCTCCTCGAGTTGGGTTCATTCCTCGAGTCGAGTACCGAGTCCACGAGTCGACTAGCTACTCCTCGTGCCGACTCTACATTTCTCCTCGAGTTGAGTTCGTTCCTCGAGTCGAGTACCGAGTCCACGAGTCGACTAGCTACTCCTCGTGCCGACTATACATTTCTCCTCGAGTTGAGTTCATTCCTCGAGTCGAGTACCGAGTCCACGAGTCGACTAGCTACTCCTCGTGCCGACTCTACATTTCTCCTCGAGTTGAGTTCGTTCCTCGAGTCGAGTACCGAGTCCACGAGTCGACTAGCTACTCCTCGTGCCGACTCTACATTTCTCCTCGAGTTGAGTTCATTCCTCAAGTCGAGTACCGAGTCCACGAGTCGACTAGCCACTCCTCGTGCCGACTCTACATTTCTCCTCGAGTTGAGTTCATTCCTCAAGTCGAGTACCGAGTCCACGAGTCGACTAGCCACTCCTCGTGCCGACTCTACATTTCTCCTCGAGTTGGGTTCATTCCTCGAGTCGAGTACCGAGTCCACGAGTCGACAAGCCAATCCTCGTGCCGACTCTACATTTCTCCTCGAGTCGAGTACCGAGTCCACGAGTCGACAAGCCACTCCTCGTGCCGACTCTACATTTCTCCTCGAGTTGAGTTCATTCCTCGAGTCGAGTACCGAGTCCACGATTCGACAAGCCACTCCTCGTGCCGACTCTACATTTCTCCTCTAGTTTAGTTCATTCCTCGAGTCGAGTACCGAGTCCACGAGTCGACAAGCCACTCCTCGTGCCGACTATACATTTCTCCTCGAGTTGAGTTCATTCCTCAAGTCGAGTACCGAGTCCACGAGTCGACTAGCCACTCCTCGTGCTGACTCTACATTTCTCCTCGAGTTGGGTTCATTCCTCGAGTCGAGTACCGAGTCCACGAGTCGACTAGCTACTCCTCGTGCCGACTCTACATTTCTCCTCGAGTTGAGTTCGTTCCTCGAGTCGAGTACCGAGTCCACGAGTCGACTAGCTACTCCTCGTGCCGACTATACATTTCTCCTCGAGTTGAGTTCATTCCTCGAGTCGACTACCGAGTCCACGAGTCGACTAGCTACTCCTCGTGCCGACTCTACATTTCTCCTCGAGTTGAGTTCGTTCCTCGAGTCGAGTACCGAGTCCAAGAGTCGACTAGCTACTCCTCGTGCCGACTCTACATTTCTCCTCGAGTTGAGTTCATTCCTCGAGTCGAGTACCGAGTCCACGAGTCGACAAGCCACTCCTCGTGCCGACTATACATTTCTCCTCGAGTTGAGTTCATTCCTCAAGTCGAGTACCGAGTCCACGAGTCGACTAGCCACTCCTCGTGCCGACTCTACATTTCTCCTCGAGTTGGGTTCATTCCTCGAGTCGAGTACCGAGTCCACGAGTCGACAAGCTAATCCTCGTGCCGACTCTACATTTCTCCTCGAGTTGAGTTCATTCCTCGAGTCGAGTACCGAGTCCACGAGTCGACTAGCTACTCCTCGTGCCGACTCTACATTTCTCCTCGAGTTGAGTTCGTTCCTCGAGTCGAGTACCGAGTCCACGAGTCGACTAGCAACTCCTCGTGCCGACTCTACATTTCTCCTCGAGTTGAGTTCATTCCTCGAGTCAAGTACCGAGTCCACGAGTCGACAAGCCACTCCTCGTGCCGACTCTACATTTCTCCTGGAGTTGAATTAAATCCTCGAGTCGAGTACCGAGTCCACGAGTCGACAAGCCACTCCTCGTGCCGGCTCTACATTTCTCCTCGAGTTGGGTTCATTCCTCGAGTCGAGTACCGAGTCCACGAGTTGACAAGCCACTCCTCGTGCCGACTCTACATTTCTCCTCGAGTTGAGTTCATTCCTCGAGTCAAGTACCGAGTCCACGAGTCGACAAGCCACTCCTCGTGCCGACTCTACATTTCTCCTCGAGTTGAATTAAATCCTCGAGTCGAGTACCGAGTCCACGAGTCGACAAGCCACTCCTCGTGCCGGCTCTACATTTCTCCTCGAGTTGGGTTCATTCCTCGAGTCGAGTACCGAGTCCACGAGTTGACAAGCCACTCCTCGTGCCGACTCTACATTTCTCCTCGAGTTGAGTTCATTCCTCGAGTCGAGTACCGAGTCCACGAGTCGACAAGCCACTCCTCGTGCCTACTCTACATTTCTCCTCGAGTTGAGTTCATTCTTCGAGTCGAGTACCGAGGCCACGAGTCGACAAGCCACTCCTCGTGCCGTCTCTACATTTCTCCTCGAGTTGAGTTCATTCCTCGAGTCGAGTACCGAGTCCACGAGTCGACAAGCCACTCCTCGTGCCGACTCTACATTTCTCCTCGAGTTGAGTTCATTCCTCGAGTCGAGTACCGAGTCCACGAGTCGACAAGCCACTCCTCGTGCCGACTCTACATTTTTCCTCGAGTTGAGTTCATTCCTCCAGTCGAGTACCGAGTCCACGAGTCGACTAGCCACTCCTCGTGCCGACTCTACATTTCTCCTCGAGTTGAGTTCATTCCTCAAGTCGAGTACCGAGTCCACGAGTCGACTAGCCACTCCTCGTGCCGACTCTACATTTCTCCTCGAGTTGGGTTCATTCCTCGAGTCGAGTACCGAGTCCACGAGTCGACAAGCCAATCCTCGTGCCGACTCTACATTTCTCCTCGAGTCGAGTACCGAGTCCACGAGTCGACAAGCCACTCCTCGTGCCGACTCTACATTTCTCCTCGAGTTGAGTTCATTCCTCGAGTCGAGTACCGAGTCCACGATTCGACAAGCCACTCCTCGTGCCGACTCTACATTTCTCCTCTAGTTTAGTTCATTCCTCGAGTCGAGTACCGAGTCCACGAGTCGACAAGCCACTCCTCGTGCCGACTATACATTTCTCCTCGAGTTGAGTTCATTCCTCAAGTCGAGTACCGAGTCCACGAGTCGACTAGCCACTCCTCGTGCTGACTCTACATTTCTCCTCGAGTTGGGTTCATTCCTCGAGTCGAGTACCGAGTCCACGAGTCGACTAGCTACTCCTCGTGCCGACTCTACATTTCTCCTCGAGTTGAGTTCGTTCCTCGAGTCGAGTACCGAGTCCACGAGTCGACTAGCTACTCCTCGTGCCGACTATACATTTCTCCTCGAGTTGAGTTCATTCCTCGAGTCGAGTACCGAGTCCACGAGTCGACTAGCTTCTCCTCGTGCCGACTCTACATTTCTCCTCGAGTTGAGTTCGTTCCTCGAGTCGAGTACCGAGTCCACGAGTCGACTAGCTACTCCTCGTGCCGACTCTACATTTCTCCTCGAGTTGAGTTCATTCCTCGAGTCGAGTACCGAGTCCACGAGTAGACAAGCCACTCCTCGTGCCGACTCTACATTTCTCCTCGAGTTGAGTTCATTCCTCAAGTCGAGTACCGAGTCCACGAGTCGACTAGCCACTCCTCGTGCCGACTCTACATTTCTCCTCGAGTTGAGTTCATTCCTCAAGTCGAGTACCGAGTCCACGAGTCGACTAGCCACTCCTCGTGCCGACTCTACATTTCTCCTCGAGTTGGGTTCATTCCTCGGGTCGAGTACCGAGTCCACGAGTCGACAAGCCAATCCTCGTGCCGACTCTACATTTCTCCTCGAGTCGAGTACCGAGTCCACGAGTCGACAAGCCACTCCTCGTGCCGACTCTACATTTCTCCTCGAGTTGAGTTCATTCCTCGAGTCGAGTACCGAGTCCACGATTCGACAAGCCACTCCTCGTGCCGACTCTACATTTCTCCTCTAGTTTAGTTCATTCCTCGAGTCGAGTACCGAGTCCACGAGTCGACAAGCCACTCCTCGTGCCTGTTGTCAATGGTGCCCATAAGAAGAGTTGTAGTCTTTATTTTGTACATTTGATGTAATAAAGTCTCATGAAGAGTCTAGCTTGTAATTGCCTATCTATTCATTAATAAAGTTGAAACGTTCATTCAATCTTCCTTGTCTGAAGCTTTATGATAAAACCTTAGTCTTTTAGTCCATAAACAAACTTAACAACTTACGAAGAGACAAATGTAGATTTGCATGAACAAACTCTTCGTAGTTTGCTTAAAACGATATATTCGCAATCTTAGGGTCAATGGACTATTGACCTCAGTATGATTGTTAGAAGAATCTATGATGTCTGGTTATGAGGCATTGAGAGTTGGGGACTCTATAGTTCTTCTAGGTATCTTCCGAAGATACTGAATTGACCAGTGCACTTCTAGAGACAATATAAGAACAAACCATTTAACCTCTTATGTCTCGAAGTCACTATGTATGAATTGCATCATGCTTACCTTAATCCTGAAATGAGACATGCCATTTCACACCTTAGTATTCTCATTTGAGAAAGTCAAAGTTCGGACTCACTATGTGATTCCGAACAAGGCCTATTGGTGAAGTACTAAGTTGTGAGTCTGTCATGAGTAACTTTGTGAAGTTCTCATAGATATGGAATTCATGTACAAGATTGCTGAAATGCAATGTATGTCACCTCATGCTTTGTTCCTTGGAGTGTGAATAAATGAACTGGCCAGTGTCCAAATTGAGTCCTGACTCTTTTGGATGAAACAATGTGACTTGTTAGCTCCTCGTCAATACATTGTTTCTAACTTATTCACAAGCGACAAAGGAGTTGAGGAAATAACAGCTAGAAGGGTAAAATGGTAATTTAGTAAATCCCGACTAGCTGATGACATTCATGAAGGGTAAACATAGATAATATTCAGTGGATCCGCTCATCATAATTAGGTCGAATTCTTGAGTAGAAAATAAATTCATTTGAACCGAGAGATTTTCAGTGTCAGCTCTTTAGTGGAGTCAGTTGACATTAAGCTAAACTTGGAAAAGGTTTGTGAACTTTTGAGTCCAAGTGTTTAGCTAAAGCTTTGTTCATTTGGGTCCATGAGGTCACTGTCACGAATCACATCGATAGGAATAGTTAAACTGGAAGCTAAGTCAAAACAAGAACGAAAATTGTCGAAAGGGTATTTTTGTCTTTTGAGACATATGGATGAAATGGATGTCAATAAATTTTGACAAGTTCATTTGATGACTTAATGTCACTCGGCCATAATATGATTAATTGGGCCTTGTGAATTAATTTCATTTCATAAGAATTTTATTGAAAATTCTAAATGGGCTTTTTCTTATGTTGTCATGAACAAGTGAAGAAAATTCTAGAAGCCTTTTCTAGAAGCCATAGGCGCCCAACACTACCCAAAGAGAAAGGGAAATTATTTTGTGCATAAATGTATTTAGATACTTGCCAAAAGAAAAAAAGGAAACAAATCCTAGCCTTCTAGAAGGCTGCCTTGGGCGCCCAAAAGGAATGAGAAATAAGGGTTATTTTGCTCATGAATATGTGATATTCTATAGAAGAGGAAACTACCTTATTGAAGGTGAGACCTCTCCTATAAATAGGAGCCTCATTCCACACTTTTCATTCATGCAAAGTTTTAGAGATTGAGAGCTTCTCTCTCTAGACTTGGCCGCCCCTTCCTCTCTCTCTCTCTAGTTTATTTTCGATTATTTCTTGTCTTGGCACCTAGGTCCTCACTCGACCTAGTGTTTAGCTCTGCGACTTCGAGACTCGTTCTCAAGTCGTAGTGTTTAAAAGTGCCCACTCACTGATTCCTTCTTTTCGAGTGATTTAGTGATAGAAACTTTCGTGGTTGCTCGAGGTGCCGAGGAAAGAAAGAGAGACGTGCTGCGAGGGGAGACGAGCGTTGCAACTTTCCAAAAGCTTCTACAAGGTTCAAGCTTCAAGAAAGGTTAGTAACTTTAATAGCTCATATTAGTTTTTATTTACATGTACATGCTCTTGTCTAGGTTAGTAAAAACTAGTTTTACTTAAAAAGAAAATTTTTAAAATTCCGCCGCTTAACGAAGCGTTAAACTTTTTCTTAAACCCTAGATCGATTCCAACAAATGGTATCAGAGCTATGGTCAAAGGAATGCATGTGCATGTTTTTAAATTATGAGCTTGAAAATCGTTTTCGAAAGTTTACTAATTTTGTGACAAGTTAGAATTGTAATCTTAGATTTTTTTTAATTTATTGTTCATGCCTTTAAATTAAAAACCATGTTGATTTTCTATGAGTTTGGGATGATGTTAAAACACATTAGAATCAGTTCTAAAAGTTTTTAATTTTTTATATTGAAAAACGTGTTTTAAAGGTTTGAGAATTTTCGAGTAAATTTTGTGACTAGTTTTATTTTCTTGCTAGTTTCGTTTATTTACTTGAATCGTTTTATGCATGTTGTTATTTCTTTTATTCTATGTTATTACCCTGCTAATAAAACACAAATAAAAGCTTTAAACAACATCTTAAAACGTTCCGTTACACTTGATTCTTTTTCGCACCTAAGTAGGACCAAGTTTTAATTTATTTCTTTTTCTTCGAGCTGGAGTAAACCCGCATTAAAAGTGGCATAACTCTCTGATCAGAAATCTAAATTTAATGATTCTTGAATCAAATTAAAGCTCTGTCTGTCCTCTGTCCAATGCCACCGGTTTCGGCTGAAAAGGACATTGGAGCCGCCAGATATGGCGATTTTACTCCGAGGTGCGCGGCTGTCTGAAACTCCAGTTTTTTAGAAATCCGGATTTTCAAACCCCACTACCATGAGTTATAGAACTCTAATGAGAAAACTTTCTTGAGCAAAAATGTTTTTCATATGATTATAAACATGATGTGTAAGATTAAAATGTTTTGATTTTTGAAAGTTTAATTGAAATTGAATTTTTACAAAACTAGTTTGAATTTTGAAAAACCGTTTTCACTTTCAAACTTGAAAATATTTTGTCATCCAAATCAAATAAGTTTTCAAAATGTTTTCAAAACTATATCTATATCACATATGTTCAAAATCTATATGCTCTTGAAATTTTGAGTGGGAGGTCTCCTTGTAGACAAGCCGAAAAATAAAAAGATGCGTAATCTCAAACTTTCAAGTGTTCGAGTGAGTTGAAGTTCACACTTCCCTCACGCACTTTCCCGAAATAGAAAATAGGAAAAGATCGAGTATGTACCTTGTGCCTTTATGCACTAATACTACTCTGAACATGTCGATCTAGGATTCTCTTCTAGTTGTCCGCTCTGTCGCTCTCTAACTAGGAAATTTGTTTCCGAACTTAAAAGAGTCGATGAACCAACTCCAAAAACTAAGTGGGAGGGTTATACTCGTTGTTTGTAACCCGCGATCCCCAACACTAATGAAAGATGCAATAACGTGGGACTAAGAGCCGCTCTTGCGACCCTCACTTAAATGTGAGTACTCCAAGGCGTTATTGCTTCGATCATTGCTCAATGAGCTACGTCCGAGGGTGATGCAATGATGGCAAGGCCTCCCCTTGGGGGATTGTTTTTCAAAGCTGATCTTTTGGACTAAGTGGTTGGTTGCACACTTAGGCTCAATCCCTAGTATCCTTCCTTAAGGCTCTGCGAAAGGATATGAGTGATCAAACCAATTTACAAGGTGGCTAGTCAAAATGATGTACTGACATCTTGGCTTAGCATTAATGATGTGTCATTTACTTATAAATGGAGATTTTTTGCGGCCTTCTCTTGAGGGAGTAAATTATCGTTTAGTTTATAACACCTTTGGATTTTATAAAAGTCTTAATAAAACTTAAATCCTAAACCAAAGACTAATCATAAACTTGTTTCAACTTATATAGGCAATATGTCTCTCAACCATCTCTCTTTCTTTCTTTCCTCGAACAAACTCGAAAACAAAAACTACGTAGATTCGAAACGTAACCTCGACATAATCCTTACCAAGCACAAATGGGTACTCACCACCCCGTGTCCTCCTCTGACGAATGATGATTCAACTCAAGAGGACAATGACGCCTTAACGGCCTGGCTTCGATCCGATGAGATTGTGAAGTGCTATATCTTGGCATCTATGAACAATGTGCTGAAAGAGCAACATCGTGACATCGAGACTACCGCTGACATGCTCTACAATCTCCTTGAGATGTTTGGAGGGCAAAGGCGTCAAGCAAGGCAAAGAGCAGTCCGACAGTTTATGAACTGTCACATGAAGGCTAGGACTCCTGTTGGAGACTTTATGATATTGATCATTAGTCATCTGAGTACAATGGAAATCCTAGGATCTAAGATTAATGGGAAGAATATCATAGATATGATCTTAGATACTCTCCCCGCATCTCTTGATACCTCCATGATGAACTACTCCATAAACAAGCTAGAGTACACTGTTACCAAGCTTATGATGGAACTTCACACTGCTGTAGGTCTCACTCAGAGAAAGAGGAATCAAGGAGAGGCACATGCTACTGAGCACAAAGCCTCCGCCTCTAGAACTGAGAAGGGACCTTACAAGGCCGATAAAATGAACTGTCCTGCCTATCTCAAAGCAAAGGAACATAGTATTGTACTAGTTACCGAAACATGCTTAGTAGCTGATAATGTATCAACGTGGATTCTTGACTCCGCTGCTACTAACCATATTTGTTGTTCCTTGAATGGTTTCAAGAAAACCAAAAGCTTAGAGGAAGGCGAGTTCTATTTCAAATGGGGTGATGGGAGCCTGGTGTCTGCAAAGGCTGTGGGATCCGTGACGCTGTCTTTTGAAGACCGCACTTTAAACTTGAATAATGCTTATTTTGTTCCTACCTTTGGGAAGAACTTAATATCCGTTGCTCGTCTTCTCGAGCAAGATTATTGTTTAAAGTTCATTAAGAATGGAATTCGTATTTCGTTTCCTGATAATTCTTTTGTCACTGATGCATGTATGAAGAATGCTCTTTTCTACATCTATCCCACTCAACCTTCTCTTTTAGACACCGAAATAGATAACGATCTAATTAGGGAGCCAAAGAGGATCAAACTTTCTGAATCCTCCGATCTAACAAAATCAACATACCTCTGGCACTTAAGACTTGGTCATATCAGTCTAGATAGGATTAAGAGACTTGTGAGGGATGGTCCACTCCAAGCCTCTGCAATAGGTTCACTACCTACTTGTGAATCCTGCATAGAAGGAAATATGACTAAGCGACCTTTCTCCGATAAGGGTCGAAGAGCCACTGAGTTGCTGGAACTAATACATTCTGATGTATGTGGTCCGCTCAACCAACAGGCACGTGGAGGATACGAATACTTCGTTACCTTCACTGATGACTACTCAAGATATGGGTTTGTCTATTTGCTTAAACACAAATCCGAGACCTTTAACGTATTTAAGGTCTTTAGGGCTTTAGTGGAAAAGCAAACTGGCAAAGTGATCAAAACCCTTCGATCTGATCGAGGTGGTGAGTATATGTCTGGAGAGTTCGATGACTTTCTTAAAGAAGAAGGTATCGCTTCTCAGCTTACCGCGCCTGGCACACCTCAACAAAACGGAGTGTCAGAGAGAAGAAACCGAACTCTTATGGAGATGGTTAGATCAATGATGAGTTACTCATCACTCCCGCTTTCCTTTTGGGGATATGCCCTCGAAACAACCGCCTACATTCTGAACCAAGTTCCGTCCAAGACGGTTCCTGGTACTCCTTATGAACGATGGACTGGCCGTAAAGTGAATCTTGGCCGCATCCGAATTTGGGGTTGCCCTGCACACGTGCTGAGGCAAAAGACTAGCAAGTTGGCTAGTAGGTCAGAATTGTGCCTGTTTGTAGGATATCCGAAGGAAACCAAAGGTTTTACTTTCTATAGTCCCGAGGACGATAAGACTTTCGTTAGCACGAATGCTCGTTTCCTTGAGGAGGACTTTATGAAGGATGCGAAACCTAGAAGCAAAATTGTGCTTGAAGAAAAGTTGGGTGAGGAAGCTTCTACCTCATCTGTAAGAACTGTTCTTACCCCATTTGAAATACAACCTAACTCGTCAGAATCTCGTCAAGTAGTACTTCGACGTAGTGGGAGGTACATGTCTTATGGAGACTCTCTTGTAGCCGTCTCCGACATGGATGACCCTGTTTCCTATAGCCAAGCGATGGCTTGTTCTGAATCAAACCTTTGGCTTGACGCCATGAAAGTTGAAATGCACTCGATGTATGTCAACAAAGTCTGGAAACTTGTAGACCTTCCTGAAGGGATTAAACCCGTAGGGTGTAAGTGGATATACAAGAAGAAAAGGGGTCCTGATGGGAACGTCGAGACGTTCAAAGCACGACTTGTGGCGAAGGGTTATACCCAACAAGAAGGGATTGACTATGAAGAAACCTTCTCGCCAGTCGCAATGCTTAAATCCATCCGCATACTCCTATCCATAGCTGCAGCTCTCGACTATGAGATCTGGCAAATGGATGTCAAGACAGCCTTTCTGAATGGCAATCTTGACGAGCGCATTTACATGGCTCAACCACACGGTTTCGTGGATAAAGGTCAAGAGACCAAGGTTTGTGAGTTGCTTAAATCCATTTATGGACTAAAGCAAGCATCTAGGTCATGGAATATTAGATTCAATGAAACTGTAAAGAGCTTCGGCTTTGAACAGTCAATAGATGAGCCTTGTGTTTACAAGTTAATACACGAAGGCAAAGTTGTGTTTCTGGTACTATATGTCGATGATATACTACTCATTGGTAATGACGTGGGTAAGTTATCTGAGGTTAAGGTCTGGCTAGCAAAGCAATTCGATATGAAGGATCTAGGAGAAGCCGCGTACATTCTGGGGATCCAAATCTTTCGAGATAGGAAAAACCGGACCCTGTCGCTCTCTCAAGCATCTTATATTGATAAGGTGATGGATCGCTTCTCGATGCAAGACTGCAAGAGGGGTCAAACACCCTTTAGGCATGGAGTTTCACTCTCTAAGGACCAGTCTCCCAAGACTGCACAAGAGATTGAAGACATGAGGAAAATTCCTTACGCCTCTGCCGTAGGAAGCCTTATGTATGCTATGCTTTGCACTAGACCTGACATCTGTTTCGCCGTTGGCGTAGTTAGCCGTTTCCAATCCAACCCTGGACCCGAGCACTGGATTGCTGTTAAGCATGTTCTTAATTATCTTCGAAGAACTAGGAAACTTGATGCTTACATACTCAGGTACTGACCTGACTATGACGGGATATACCGACTCCAATTTTCAAGCGGATAAGGATTCCAGGAAATCCACTTCGGGATCTGTGTTCATCCTTAATGGTGGAGCTGTTGTGTGGAGAAGTATTAAGCAATCTTGCATTGCTGACTCCACAATGGAAGCAGAATATGTGGCTGCTTGTGAAGCATCCAAAGAGGCTGTATGGCTTATAAAGTTCCTTAAGTATTTGGAAATTGTTCCAAACGTCGACGAGCCCATGACCCTTTATTGTGATAATAGTGGGGCTGTCGCTAACTCAAAGGAACCTAGAAGCCATAAGCGCTCTAAGCATATTGAGAGGAAATACCATTTGATTCGAGAGATCGCGCAACGCGGAGACGTGGAGGTGAAGTAGATCTCTGGAAGATCTATTCACCAAGGCCCTAGCGAACAAGGTCTTCGACCAACATCGTGAGGGATTAGGCATGAAGGACTACACACACCTTCTTTGAGTCAAGTGGGAGTTTGTTGTCAATGGTGCCCATAAGAAGAGTTGTAGTCTTTATTTTGTACATTTGATGTAATAAAGTCTCATGAAGAGTCTAGCTTGTAATTGCCTATCTATTCATTAATAAAGTTGAAACGTTCATTCAATCTTCCTTGTCTGAAGCTTTATGATAAAACCTTAGTCTTTTAGTCCATAAACAAACTTAACAACTTACGAAGAGACAAATGTAGATTTGCATGAACAAACTCTTCGTAGTTTGCTTAAAACGATATATTCGCAATCTTAGGGTCAATGGACTATTGACCTCAGTATGATTGTTAGAAGAATCTATGATGTCTGGTTATGAGGCATTGAGAGTTGGGGACTCTATAGTTCTTCTAGGTATCTTCCGAAGATACTGAATTGACCAGTGCACTTCTAGAGACAATATAAGAACAAACCATTTAACCTCTTATGTCTCGAAGTCACTATGTATGAATTGCATCATGCTTACCTTAATCCTGAAATGAGACATGCCATTTCACACCTTAGTATTCTCATTTGAGAAAGTCAAAGTTCGGACTCACTATGTGATTCCGAACAAGGCCTATTGGTGAAGTACTAAGTTGTGAGTCTGTCATGAGTAACTTTGTGAAGTTCTCATAGATATGGAATTCATGTACAAGATTGCTGAAATGCAATGTATGTCACCTCATGCTTTGTTCCTTGGAGTGTGAATAAATGAACTGGCCAGTGTCCAAATTGAGTCCTGACTCTTTTGGATGAAACAATGTGACTTGTTAGCTCCTCGTCAATACATTGTTTCTAACTTATTCACAAGCGACAAAGGAGTTGAGGAAATAACAGCTAGAAGGGTAAAATGGTAATTTAGTAAATCCCGACTAGCTGATGACATTCATGAAGGGTAAACATAGATAATATTCAGTGGATCCGCTCATCATAATTAGGTCGAATTCTTGAGTAGAAAATAAATTCATTTGAACCGAGAGATTTTCAGTGTCAGCTCTTTAGTGGAGTCAGTTGACATTAAGCTAAACTTGGAAAAGGTTTGTGAACTTTTGAGTCCAAGTGTTTAGCTAAAGCTTTGTTCATTTGGGTCCATGAGGTCACTGTCACGAATCACATCGATAGGAATAGTTAAACTGGAAGCTAAGTCAAAACAAGAACGAAAATTGTCGAAAGGGTATTTTTGTCTTTTGAGACATATGGATGAAATGGATGTCAATAAATTTTGACAAGTTCATTTGATGACTTAATGTCACTCGGCCATAATATGATTAATTGGGCCTTGTGAATTAATTTCATTTCATAAGAATTTTATTGAAAATTCTAAATGGGCTTTTTCTTATGTTGTCATGAACAAGTGAAGAAAATTCTAGAAGCCTTTTCTAGAAGCCATAGGCGCCCAACACTACCCAAAGAGAAAGGGAAATTATTTTGTGCATAAATGTATTTAGATACTTGCCAAAAGAAAAAAAGGAAACAAATCCTAGCCTTCTAGAAGGCTGCCTTGGGCGCCCAAAAGGAATGAGAAATAAGGGTTATTTTGCTCATGAATATGTGATATTCTATAGAAGAGGAAACTACCTTATTGAAGGTGAGACCTCTCCTATAAATAGGAGCCTCATTCCACACTTTTCATTCATGCAAAGTTTTAGAGATTGAGAGCTTCTCTCTCTAGACTTGGCCGCCCCTTCCTCTCTCTCTCTCTAGTTTATTTTCGATTATTTCTTGTCTTGGCACCTAGGTCCTCACTCGACCTAGTGTTTAGCTCTGCGACTTCGAGACTCGTTCTCAAGTCGTAGTGTTTAAAAGTGCCCACTCACTGATTCCTTCTTTTCGAGTGATTTAGTGATAGAAACTTTCGTGGTTGCTCGAGGTGCCGAGGAAAGAAAGAGAGACGTGCTGCGAGGGGAGACGAGCGTTGCAACTTTCCAAAAGCTTCTACAAGGTTCAAGCTTCAAGAAAGGTTAGTAACTTTAATAGCTCATATTAGTTTTTATTTACATGTACATGCTCTTGTCTAGGTTAGTAAAAACTAGTTTTACTTAAAAAGAAAATTTTTAAAATTCCGCCGCTTAACGAAGCGTTAAACTTTTTCTTAAACCCTAGATCGATTCCAACAGTGCCGACTATACATTTCTCCTCGAGTTGAGTTCATTCCTCAAGTCGAGTACCGAGTCCACGAGTCGACTAGCCACTCCTCGTGCTGACTCTACATTTCTCCTCGAGTTGGGTTCATTCCTCGAGTCGAGTACCGAGTCCACGAGTCGACTAGCTACTCCTCGTGCCGACTCTACATTTCTCCTCGAGTTGAGTTCGTTCCTCGAGTCGAGTACCGAGTCCACGAGTCGACTAGCTACTCCTCGTGCCGACTATACATTTCTCCTCGAGTTGAGTTCATTCCTCGAGTCGAGTACCGAGTCCACGAGTCGACTAGCTACTCCTCGTGCCGACTCTACATTTCTCCTCGAGTTGAGTTCGTTCCTCGAGTCGAGTACCGAGTCCAAGAGTCGACTAGCTACTCCTCGTGCCGACTCTACATTTCTCCTCGAGTTGAGTTCATTCCTCGAGTCGAGTACCGAGTCCACGAGTCGACAAGCCACTCCTCGTGCCGACTATACATTTCTCCTCGAGTTGAGTTCATTCCTCAAGTCGAGTACCGAGTCCACGAGTCGAGTAGCCACTCCTCGTGCCGACTCTACATTTCTCCTCGAGTTGGGTTCATTCCTCGAGTCGAGTACCGAGTCCACGAGTCGACAAGCTAATCCTCGTGCCGACTCTACATTTCTCCTCGAGTTGAGTTCATTCCTCGAGTCGAGTACCGAGTCCACGAGTCGACAAGCCACTCCTCGTGCCGACTCTACATTTCTCCCCAAGTTGAGTTCATTCCTCGAGTCGAGTACCGAGTCCACGAGTCGACTAGCTACTCCTCGTGCCGACTCTACATTTCTCCTCGAGTTGAGTTCGTTCCTCGAGTCGAGTACCGAGTCCACGAGTCGACTAGTAACTCCTCGTGCCGACTCTACATTTCTCCTCGAGTTGAGTTCATTCCTCGAGTCAAGTACCGAGTCCACGAGTCGACAAGCCACTCCTCGTGACGACTCTACATTTCTCCTCGAGTTGAATTAAATCCTCGAGTCGAGTACCGAGTCCACGAGTCGACAAGCCACTCCTCGTGCCGGCTCTACATTTCTCCTCGAGTTGGGTTCATTCCTCGAGTCGAGTACCGAGTCCACGAGTCGACAAGCCACTCCTCGTGCCGACTCTACATTTCTCCTCTAGTTTAGTTCATTCCTCGAGTCGAGTACCGATTCCACGAGTCGACAAGCCACTCCTCGTGCAGACTATACATTTCTCCTCGAGTTGAGTTCATTCCTCAAGTCGAGTACCGAGTTCACGAGTCGACTAGCCACTCCTCGTGCTGACTCTACATTTCTCCTCGAGTTGGGTTCATTCCTCGAGTCGAGTACCGAGTCCACGAGTCGACAAGCCAATCCTCGTGCCGACTCTACATTTCTCCTCGAGTTGAGTTCATTCCTCGAGTCGAGTACCGAGTCCACGAGTCGAAAAGCCACTCCTCGTGCCGACTCTACATTTCTCCTCGAGTTGAGTTCATTCCTCGAGTCGAGTACCGAGTCCACGAGTCGACAAGCCACTCCTCGTGCCGACTCTAAATTTCTCCTCGAGTTGAGTTCATTCCTCGAGTCGAGTACCGAGTCCACGAGTCGACAAGCCACTCCTCGTGTCGACTCTACATTTCTCCTCGAGTTGAGTTCATTGCTCGAGTCGAGTACCGAGTCCACGAGTCGACAAGCCACTCCTCGTGCCGACTCTACATTTCTCCTCTAGTTTAGTTCATTCCTCGAGTCGAGTACCGAGTCTACGAGTCGACAAGCCACTCCTCGTGCCGACTATACATTTCTCCTCGAGTTGAGTTCATTCCTCAAGTCGAGTACCGAGTCCACGAGTCGACTAGCCACTCCTCGTGCCGACTCTACATTTCTCCTCGAGTTGGGTTCATTCCTCGAGTCGAGTACCGAGTCGAGTAGCCACTCCTCGTGCCGACTCTACATTTCTCCTCGAGTTGAGTTCATTCCTCGAGTCGAGTACCGAGTCCACGAGTCGACAAGCCACTCCTCGTGCCGACTATACATTTCTCCTCGAGTTGAGTTCATTCCTCAAGTCGAGTACCGAGTCCACGAGTCGACTAGCCACTCCTCGTGCCGACTCTACATTTCTCCTCGAGTTGGGTTCATTCCTCGAGTCGAGTACCGAGTCCACGAGTCGACAAGCTAATCCTCGTGCCGACTCTACATTTCTCCTCGAGTTGAGTTCATTCCTCGAGTCGAGTACCGAGTCCACGAGTCGACAAGCCACTCCTCGTGCCGACTCTACATTTATCCCCAAGTTGAGTTCATTCCTCGAGTCGAGTACCGAGTCCACGAGTCGACTAGCTACTCCTCGTGCCGACTCTACATTTCTCCTCGAGTTGAGTTCGTTCCTCGAGTCGAGTACCGAGTCCACGAGTCGACTAGCAACTCCTCGTGCCGACTCTACATTTCTCCTCGAGTTGAGTTCATTCCTCGAGTCAAGTACCGAGTCCACGAGTCGACAAGCCACTCCTCGTGCCGACTCTACATTTCTCCTCGAGTTGAATTAAATCCTCGAGTCGAGTACCGAGTCCACGAGTCGACAAGCCACTCCTCGTGCCGGCTCTACATTTCTCCTCGAGTTGGGTTCATTCCTCGAGTCGAGTACCGAGTCCACGAGTTGACAAGCCACTCCTCGTGCCGACTCTACATTTCTCCTCGAGTTGAGTTCATTCCTCGAGTCGAGTACCGAGTCCACGAGTCGACAAGCCACTCCTCGTGCCGACTCTACATTTCTCCTCGAGTTGAGTTCATTCTTCGAGTCGAGTACCGAGGCCACGAGTCGACAAGCCACTCCTCGTGCCGTCTCTACATTTCTCCTCGAGTTGAGTTCATTCCTCGAGTCGAGTACCGAGTCCACGAGTCGACAAGCCACTCCTCGTGCCGTCTCTACATTTCTCCTCGAGTTGAGTTCATTCCTCGAGTCGAGTACCGAGTCCACGAGTCGACAAGCCACTCCTCGTGCCGACTCTACATTTCTCCTCGAGTTGAGTTCATTCCTCAAGTCGAGTACCGAGTCCACGAGTCGACTAGCCACTCCTCGTGCCGACTCTACATTTCTCCTCGAGTTGAGTTCATTCCTCAAGTCGAGTACCGAGTCCACGAGTCGACTAGCCACTCCTCGTGCCGACTCTACATTTCTCCTCGAGTTGGGTTCATTCCTCGAGTCGAGTACCGAGTCCACGAGTCGACAAGCCAATCCTCGTGCCGACTCTACATTTCTCCTCGAGTCGAGTACCGAGTCCACGAGTCGACAAGCCACTCCTCGTGCCGACTCTACATTTCTCCTCGAGTTGAGTTCATTCCTCGAGTCGAGTACCGAGTCCACGATTCGACAAGCCACTCCTCGTGCCGACTCTACATTTCTCCTCTAGTTTAGTTCATTCCTCGAGTCGAGTACCGAGTCCACGAGTCGACAAGCCACTCCTCGTGCCGACTACACATTTCTCCTCGAGTTGAGTTCATTCCTCAAGTCGAGTACCGAGTCCACGAGTCGACTAGCCACTCCTCGTGCTGACTCTACATTTCTCCTCGAGTTGGGTTCATTCCTCGAGTCGAGTACCGAGTCCACGAGTCGACTAGCTACTCCTCGTGCCGACTCTACATTTCTCCTCGAGTTGAGTTCGTTCCTCGAGTCGAGTACCGAGTCCACGAGTCGACTAGCTACTCCTCGTGCCGACTATACATTTCTCCTCGAGTTGAGTTCATTCCTCGAGTCGAGTACCGAGTCCACGAGTCGACTAGCTACTCCTCGTGCCGACTCTACATTTCTCCTCGAGTTGAGTTCGTTCCTCGAGTCGAGTACCGAGTCCACGAGTCGACTAGCTACTCCTCGTGCCGACTCTACATTTCTCCTCGAGTTGAGTTCTTTCCTCGAGTCGAGTACCGAGTCCACGAGTCGACAAGCCACTCCTCGTGCCGACTCTACATTTCTCCTCGAGTTGAGTTCATTCCTCGAGTCGAGTACCGAGTCCACGATTCGACAAGCCACTCCTCGTGCCGACTCTACATTTTTCCTCTAGTTTAGTTCATTCCTCGAGTCGAGTACCGAGTCCACGAGTCGACAAGCCACTCCTCGTGCCGACTATACATTTCTCCTCGAGTTGAGTTCATTCCTCAAGTCGAGTACCGAGTCCACGAGTCGACTAGCCACTCCTCGTGCTGACTCTACATTTCTCCTCGAGTTGGGTTCATTCCTCGAGTCGAGTACCGAGTCCACGAGTCGACTAGCTACTCCTCGTGCCGACTCTACATTTCTCCTCGAGTTGACTTCGTTCCTCGAGTCGAGTACCGAGTCCACGAGTCGACTAGCTACTCCTCGTGCCGACTATACATTTCTCCTCGAGTTGAGTTCATTCCTCGAGTCGAGTACCGAGTCCACGAGTCGACTAGCTACTCCTCGTGCCGACTCTACATTTCTCCTCAAGTTGAGTTCGTTCCTCGAGTCGAGTACCGAGTCCACGAGTCGACTAGCTACTCCTCGTGCCGACTCTACATTTCTCCTCGAGTTGAGTTCATTCCTCGAGTCGAGTACCGAGTCCACGAGTCGACAAGCCACTCCTCGTGCCGACTATACATTTCTCCTCTAGTTGAGTTCATTCCTCAAGTCGAGTACCGAGTCCACGAGTCGACTAGCCACTCCTCGTGCCGACTATACATTTCTCCTCGAGTTGGGTTCATTCCTCGAGTCGAGTACCGAGTCCACGAGTCGACAAGCTAATCCTCGTGCCGACTCTACATTTCTCCTCGAGTTGAGTTCATTCCTCGAGTCGAGTACCGAGTCCACGAGTCGACAAGCCACTCCTCGTGCCGACTCTACATTTCTCCCCAAGTTGAGTTCATTCCTCGAGTCGAGTATCGAGTCCACGAGTCGACTAGCTACTCCTCGTGCCGACTCTACATTTCTCCTCGAGTTGAGTTCGTTCCTCGAGTCGAGTACCGAGTCCACGAGTCGACTAGCAACTCCTCGTGCCGACTCTACATTTCTCCTCGAGTTGAGTTCATTCCTCGAGTCAAGTACCGAGTCCACGAGTCGACAAGCCACTCCTCGTGCCGACTCTACATTTCTCCTCGAGTTGAATTAAATCCTCGAGTCGAGTACCGAGTCCACGAGTCGACAAGCCACTCCTCGTGCCGGCTCTACATTTCTCCTCGAGTTGGGTTCATTCCTCGAGTCGAGTACCGAGTCCACGAGTGGACAAGCCACTCCTCGTGCCGACTCTACATTTCTCCTCGAGTTGAGTTCATTCCTCGAGTCGAGTACCGAGTCCACGAGTCGACAAGCCACTCCTCGTGCCGACTCTACATTTCTCCTCGAGTTGAGTTCATTCTTCGAGTCGAGTACCGAGGCCACGAGTCGACAAGCCACTCCTCGTGCCGTCTCTACATTTCTCCTCGAGTTGAGTTCATTCCTCGAGTCGAGTACCGAGTCCACGAGTCGACAAGCCACTCCTCGTGCCGACTCTACATTTCTCCTCGAGTTAAGTTCATTCCTCGAGTCGAGTACCGAGTCCACGAGTCGACAAGCCACTCCTCGTGCCGACTCTACATTTCTCCTCGAGTTGAGTTCATTCCTCAAGTCGAGTACCGAGTCCACGAGTCGACTAGCCACTCCTCGTGCCGACTCTACATTTCTCCTCGAGTTGAGTTCATTCCTCAAGTCGAGTACCGAGTCCACGAGTCGACTAGCCACTCCTCGTGCCGACTCTACATTTCTCCTCGAGTTGGGTTCATTCCTCGAGTCGAGTACCGAGTCCACGAGTCGACAAGCCAATCCTCGTGCCGACTCTACATTTCTCCTCGAGTTGAGTTCATTCCTCGAGTCGAGTACCGAGTCCACGAGTCGACAAGCCACTCCTCGTGCCGACTCTACATTTCTCCTCGAGTTGAGTTCATTCCTCGAGTCGAGTACCGAGTCCACGATTCGACAAGCCACTCCTCGTGCCGACTCTACATTTCTCCTCTAGTTTAGTTCATTCCTCGAGTCGAGTACCGAGTCCACGAGTCGACAAGCCACTCCTCGTGCCGACTATACATTTCTCCTCGAGTTGAGTTCATTCCTCGAGTCGAGTACCGAGTCCACGAGTCGACTAGCCACTCCTCGTGCTGACTCTACATTTCTCCTCGAGTTGGGTTCATTCCTCGAGTCGAGTACCGAGTCCACGAGTCGACTAGCTACTCCTCGTGCCGACTCTACATTTCTCCTCGAGTTGAGTTCGTTCCTCGAGTCGAGTACCGAGTCCACGAGTCGACTAGCAACTCGTCGTGCCGACTCTACATTTCTCCTCGAGTTGAGTTCATTCCTCGAGTCAAGTACCGAGTCCACGACTCGACAAGCCACTCCTCGTGCCGACTCTACATTTCTCCTCGAGTTGAATTAAATCCTCGAGTCGAGTACCGAGTCCACGAGTCGACAAGCCACTCCTCGTGCCGGCTCTACATTTCTCCTCGAGTTGGGTTCATTCCTCGAGTCGAGTACCGAGTCCACGAGTGGACAAGCCACTCCTCGTGCCGACTCTACATTTCTCCTCGAGTTGAGTTCATTCCTGAAGTCGAGTACCGAGTCCACGAGTCGACTAGCCACTCCTCGTGCCGACTCTACATTTCTCCTCGAGTTGAGTTCATTCCTCAAGTCGAGTACCGAGTCCACGAGTCGACTAGCCACTCCTCGTGCCGACTCTACATTTCTCCTCGAGTTGGGTTCATTCCTCGAGTCGAGTACCGAGTCCACGAGTCGACAAGCCAATCCTCGTGCCGACTCTACATTTCTCCTCGAGTTGAGTTCATTCCTCGAGTCGAGTACCGAGTCCACGAGTCGACAAGCCACTCCTCGTGCCGACTCTACATTTCTCCTCGAGTTGAGTTCATTCCTCGAGTCGAGTACCGAGTCCACGAGTCGACAAGCCACTCCTCGTGCCGACTCTACATTTCTCCTCGAGTTGAGTTCATTCTTCGAGTCGAGTACCGAGGCCACGAGTCGACAAGCCACTCCTCGTGCCGTCTCTACATTTCTCCTCGAGTTGAGTTCATTCCTCGAGTCGAGTACCGAGTCCACGAGTCGACAAGCCACTCCTCGTGCCGACTCTACATTTCTCCTCGAGTTGAGTTCATTCCTCGAGTCGAGTACCGAGTCCACGAGTCGACAAGCCACTCCTCGTGCCGACTCTACATTTCTCCTCGAGTTGAGTTCATTCCTCAAGTCGAGTACCGAGTCCACGAGTCGACTAGCCACTCCTCGTGCCGACTCTACATTTCTCCTCGAGTTGAGTTCATTCCTCAAGTCGAGTACCGAGTCCACGAGTCGACTAGCCACTCCTCGTGCCGACTCTACATTTCTCCTCGAGTTGGGTTCATTCCTCGAGTCGAGTACCGAGTCCACGAGTCGACAAGCCAATCCTCGTGCCGACTCTACATTTCTCCTCGAGTTGAGTTCATTCCTCGAGTCGAGTACCGAGTCCACGATTCGACAAGCCACTCCTCGTGCCGACTCTACATTTCTCCTCTAGTTTAGTTCATTCCTCGAGTCGAGTACCGAGTCCACGAGTCGACAAGCCACTCCTCGTGCCGACTACACATTTCTCCTCGAGTTGAGTTCATTCCTCAAGTCGAGTACCGAGTCCACGAGTCGACTAGCCACTCCTCGTGCTGACTCTACATTTCTCCTCGAGTTGGGTTCATTCCTCGAGTCGAGTACCGAGTCCACGAGTCGACTAGCTACTCCTCGTGCCGACTCTACATTTCTCCTCGAGTTGAGTTCGTTCCTCGAGTCGAGTACCGAGTCCACGAGTCGACTAGCTACTCCTCGTGCCGACTATACATTTCTCCTCGAGTTGAGTTCATTCCTCGAGTCGAGTACCGAGTCCACGAGTCGACTAGCTACTCCTCGTGCCGACTCAACATTTCTCCTCGAGTTGAGTTCGTTCCTCGAGTCGAGTACCGAGTCCACGAGTCGACTAGCTACTCCTCGTGCCGACTCTACATTTCTCCTCGAGTTGAGTTCTTTCCTCGAGTCGAGTACCGAGTCCACGAGTCGACAAGCCACTCCTCGTGCCGACTCTACATTTCTCCTCGAGTTGAGTTCATTCCTCGAGTCGAGTACCGAGTCCACGATTCGACAAGCCACTCCTCGTGCCGACTCTACATTTTTCCTCTAGTTTAGTTCATTCCTCGAGTCGAGTACCGAGTCCACGAGTCGACAAGCCACTCCTCGTGCCGACTATACATTTCTCCTCGAGTTGAGTTCATTCCTCAAGTCGAGTACCGAGTCCACGAGTCGACTAGCCACTCCTCGTGCTGACTCTACATTTCTCCTCGAGTTGGGTTCATTCCTCGAGTCGAGTACCGAGTCCACGAGTCGACTAGCTACTCCTCGTGCCGACTCTACATTTCTCCTCGAGTTGACTTCGTTCCTCGAGTCGAGTACCGAGTCCACGAGTCGACTAGCTACTCCTCGTGCCGACTATACATTTCTCCTCGAGTTGAGTTCATTCCTCGAGTCGAGTACCGAGTCCACGAGTCGACTAGCTACTCCTCGTGCCGACTCTACATTTCTCCTCAAGTTGAGTTCGTTCCTCGAGTCGAGTACCGAGTCCACGAGTCGACTAGCTACTCCTCGTGCCGACTCTACATTTCTCCTCGAGTTGAGTTCATTCCTCGAGTCGAGTACCGAGTCCACGAGTCGACAAGCCACTCCTCGTGCCGACTATACATTTCTCCTCTAGTTGAGTTCATTCCTCAAGTCGAGTACCGAGTCCACGAGTCGACTAGCCACTCCTCGTGCCGACTATACATTTCTCCTCGAGTTGGGTTCATTCCTCGAGTCGAGTACCGAGTCCACGAGTCGACAAGCTAATCCTCGTGCCGACTCTACATTTCTCCTCGAGTTGAGTTCATTCCTCGAGTCGAGTACCGAGTCCACGAGTCGACAAGCCACTCCTCGTGCCGACTCTACATTTCTCCCCAAGTTGAGTTCATTCCTCGAGTCGAGTATCGAGTCCACGAGTCGACTAGCTACTCCTCGTGCCGACTCTACATTTCTCCTCGAGTTGAGTTCGTTCCTCGAGTCGAGTACCGAGTCCACGAGTCGACTAGCAACTCCTCGTGCCGACTCTACATTTCTCCTCGAGTTGAGTTCATTCCTCGAGTCAAGTACCGAGTCCACGAGTCGACAAGCCACTCCTCGTGCCGACTCTACATTTCTCCTCGAGTTGAATTAAATCCTCGAGTCGAGTACCGAGTCCACGAGTCGACAAGCCACTCCTCGTGCCGGCTCTACATTTCTCCTCGAGTTGGGTTCATTCCTCGAGTCGAGTACCGAGTCCACGAGTGGACAAGCCACTCCTCGTGCCGACTCTACATTACTCCTCGAGTTGAGTTCATTCCTCGAGTCGAGTACCGAGTCCACGAGTCGACAAGCCACTCCTCGTGCCGACTCTACATTTCTCCTCGAGTTGAGTTCATTCTTCGAGTCGAGTACCGAGGCCACGAGTCGACAAGCCACTCCTCGTGCCGTCTCTACATTTCTCCTCGAGTTGAGTTCATTCCTCGAGTCGAGTACCGAGTCCACGAGTCGACAAGCCACTCCTCGTGCCGACTCTACATTTCTCCTCGAGTTGAGTTCATTCCTCGAGTCGAGTACCGAGTCCACGAGTCGACAAGCCACTCCTCGTGCCGACTCTACATTTCTCCTCGAGTTGAGTTCATTCCTCAAGTCGAGTACCGAGTCCACGAGTCGACTAGCCACTCCTCGTGCCGACTCTACATTTCTCCTCGAGTTGAGTTCATTCCTCAAGTCGAGTACCGAGTCCACGAGTCGACTAGCCACTCCTCGTGCCGACTCTACATTTCTCCTCGAGTTGGGTTCATTCCTCGAGTCGAGTACCGAGTCCACGAGTCGACAAGCCAATCCTCGTGCCGACTCTACATTTCTCCTCGAGTTGAGTTCATTCCTCGAGTCGAGTACCGAGTCCACGAGTCGACAAGCCACTCCTCGTGCCGACTCTACATTTCTCCTCGAGTTGAGTTCATTCCTCGAGTCGAGTACCGAGTCCACGATTCGACAAGCCACTCCTCGTGCCGACTCTACATTTCTCCTCTAGTTTAGTTCATTCCTCGAGTCGAGTACCGAGTCCACGAGTCGACAAGCCACTCCTCGTGCCGACTATACATTTCTCCTCGAGTTGAGTTCATTCCTCGAGTCGAGTACCGAGTCCACGAGTCGACTAGCCACTCCTCGTGCTGACTCTACATTTCTCCTCGAGTTGGGTTCATTCCTCGAGTCGAGTACCGAGTCCACGAGTCGACTAGCTACTCCTCGTGCCGACTCTACATTTCTCCTCGAGTTGAGTTCGTTCCTCGAGTCGAGTACCGAGTCCACGAGTCGACTAGCAACTCGTCGTGCCGACTCTACATTTCTCCTCGAGTTGAGTTCATTCCTCGAGTCAAGTACCGAGTCCACGACTCGACAAGCCACTCCTCGTGCCGACTCTACATTTCTCCTCGAGTTGAATTAAATCCTCGAGTCGAGTACCGAGTCCACGAGTCGACAAGCCACTCCTCGTGCCGGCTCTACATTTCTCCTCGAGTTGGGTTCATTCCTCGAGTCGAGTACCGAGTCCACGAGTGGACAAGCCACTCCTCGTGCCGACTCTACATTTCTCCTCGAGTTGAGTTCATTCCTCAAGTCGAGTACCGAGTCCACGAGTCGACTAGCCACTCCTCGTGCCGACTCTACATTTCTCCTCGAGTTGAGTTCATTCCTCAAGTCGAGTACCGAGTCCACGAGTCGACTAGCCACTCCTCGTGCCGACTCTACATTTCTCCTCGAGTTGGGTTCATTCCTCGAGTCGAGTACCGAGTCCACGAGTCGACAAGCCAATCCTCGTGCCGACTCTACATTTCTCCTCGAGTTGAGTTCATTCCTCGAGTCGAGTACCGAGTCCACGAGTCGACAAGCCACTCCTCGTGCCGACTCTACATTTCTCCTCGAGTTGAGTTCATTCCTCGAGTCGAGTACCGAGTCCACGAGTCGACAAGCCACTCCTCGTGCCGACTCTACATTTCTCCTCGAGTTGAGTTCATTCTTCGAGTCGAGTACCGAGGCCACGAGTCGACAAGCCACTCCTCGTGCCGTCTCTACATTTCTCCTCGAGTTGAGTTCATTCCTCGAGTCGAGTACCGAGTCCACGAGTCGACAAGCCACTCCTCGTGCCGACTCTACATTTCTCCTCGAGTTGAGTTCATTCCTCGAGTCGAGTACCGAGTCCACGAGTCGACAAGCCACTCCTCGTGCCGACTCTACATTTCTCCTCGAGTTGAGTTCATTCCTCAAGTCGAGTACCGAGTCCACGAGTCGACTAGCCACTCCTCGTGCCGACTCTACATTTCTCCTCGAGTTGAGTTCATTCCTCAAGTCGAGTACCGAGTCCACGAGTCGACTAGCCACTCCTCGTGCCGACTCTACATTTCTCCTCGAGTTGGGTTCATTCCTCGAGTCGAGTACCGAGTCCACGAGTCGACAAGCCAATCCTCGTGCCGACTCTACATTTCTCCTCGAGTTGAGTTCATTCCTCGAGTCGAGTACCGAGTCCACGAGTCGACAAGCCACTCCTCGTGCCGACTCTACATTTCTCCTCGAGTTGAGTTCATTCCTCGAGTCGATTACCGAGTCGACGATTCGACAAGCCACTCCTCGTGCCGACTCTACATTTCTCCTCTAGTTTAGTTCATTCCTCGAGTCGAGTACCGAGTCCACGAGTCGACAAGCCACTCCTCGTGCCGACTATACAATTCTCCTCGAGTTGAGTTCATTCCTCGAGTCGAGTACCGAGTCCACGAGTCGACAAGCCACTCCTCGTGCTGACTCTACATTTCTCCTCGAGTTGGGTTCATTCCTCGAGTCGAGTACCGAGTCCACGAGTCGACAAGCCAATCCTCGTGCCGACTCTACATTTCTCCTCGAGTTGAATTCATTCCTCGAGTCGAGTACCGAGTCCACGAGTCGAAAAGCCACTCCTCGTGCCGACTCTACATTTCTCCTCGAGTTGAGTTCATTCCTCGAGTCGAGTACCGAGTCCACGAGTCGACAAGCCACTCCTCGTGCCGACTCTACATTTCTCCTCGAGTTGAGTTCGTTCCTCGAGTCGAGTACCGAGTCCACGAGTCGACTAGCAACTCGTCGTGCCGACTCTACATTTCTCCTCGAGTTGAGTTCATTCCTCGAGTCAAGTACCGAGTCCACGAGTCGACAAGCCACTCCTCGTGCCGACTCTACATTTCTCCTCGAGTTGAATTAAATCCTCGAGTCGAGTACCGAGTCCACGAGTCGACAAGCCACTCCTCGTGCCGGCTCTACATTTCTCCTCGAGTTGGGTTCATTCCTCGAGTCGAGTACCGAGTCCACGAGTGGACAAGCCACTCCTCGTGCCGACTCTACATTTCTCCTCGAGTTGAGTTCATTCCTCGAGTCGAGTACCGAGTCCACGAGTCGACAAGCCACTCCTCGTGCTGACTCTACATTTCTCCTCGAGTTGAGTTCATTCCTCGAGTCGAGTACCGAGTCGACGATTCGACAAGCCACTCCTCGTGCCGACTCTACATTTCTCCTCTAGTTTAGTTCATTCCTCGAGTCGAGTACCGAGTCCACGAGTCGACAAGCCACTCCTCGTGCCGACTATACAATTCTCCTCGAGTTGAGTTCATTCCTCGAGTCGAGTACCGAGTCCACGAGTCGACAAGCCACTCCTCGTGCTGACTCTACATTTCTCCTCGAGTTGGGTTCATTCCTCGAGTCGAGTACCGAGTCCACGAGTCGACAAGCCAATCCTCGTGCCGACTCTACATTTCTCCTCGAGTTGAGTTCATTCCTCGAGTCGAGTACCGAGTCCACGAGTCGAAAAGCCACTCCTCGTGCCGACTCTACATTTCTCCTCGAGTTGAGTTCATTCCTCGAGTCGAGTACCGAGTCCACGAGTCGACAAGCCACTCCTCGTGCCGACTCTACATTTCTCCTCGAGTTGAGTTCGTTCCTCGAGTCGAGTACCGAGTCCACGAGTCGACTAGCAACTCGTCGTGCCGACTCTACATTTCTCCTCGAGTTGAGTTCATTCCTCGAGTCAAGTACCGAGTCCACGAGTCGACAAGCCACTCCTCGTGCCGACTCTACATTTCTCCTCGAGTTGAATTAAATCCTCGAGTCGAGTACCGAGTCCACGAGTCGACAAGCCACTCCTCGTGCCGGCTCTACATTTCTCCTCGAGTTGGGTTCATTCCTCGAGTCGAGTACCGAGTCCACGAGTGGACAAGCCACTCCTCGTGCCGACTCTACATTTCTCCTCGAGTTGAGTTCATTCCTCAAGTCGAGTACCGAGTCCACGAGTCGACTAGCCACTCCTCGTGCCGACTCTACATTTCTCCTCGAGTTGAGTTCATTCCTCAAGTCGAGTACCGAGTCCACGAGTCGACTAGCCACTCCTCGTGCCGACTCTACATTTCTCCTTGAGTTGGGTTCATTCCTCGAGTCGAGTACCGAGTCCACGAGTCGACAAGCCAATCCTCGTGCCGACTCTACATTTCTCCTCGAGTTGAGTTCATTCCTCGAGTCGAGTACCGAGTCCACGAGTCGACAAGCCACTCCTCGTGCCGACTCTACATTTCTCCTCGAGTTGAGTTCATTCCTCGAGTCGAGTACCGAGTCCACGAGTCGACAAGCCACTCCTCGTGCCGACTCTACATTTCTCCTCGAGTTGAGTTCATTCTTCGAGTCGAGTACCGAGGCCACGAGTCGACAAGCCACTCCTCGTGCCGTCTCTACATTTCTCCTCGAGTTGAGTTCATTCCTCGAGTCGAGTACCGAGTCCACGAGTCGACAAGCCACTCCTCGTGCCGACTCTACATTTCTCCTCGAGTTGAGTTCATTCCTCGAGTCGAGTACCGAGTCCACGAGTCGACAAGCCACTCCTCGTGCCGACTCTACATTTCTCCTCGAGTTGAGTTCATTCCTCAAGTCGAGTACCGAGTCCACGAGTCGACTAGCCACTCCTCGTGCCGACTCTACATTTCTCCTCGAGTTGAGTTCATTCCTCAAGTCGAGTACCGAGTCCACGAGTCGACTAGCCACTCCTCGTGCCGACTCTACATTTCTCCTCGAGTTGGGTTCATTCCTCGAGTCTCGTACCGAGTCCACGAGTCGACAAGCCAATCCTCGTGCCGACTCTACATTTCTCCTCGAGTTGAGTTCATTCCTCGAGTTGAGTACCGAGTCCACGAGTCGACAAGCCACTCCTCGTGCCGACTCTACATTTCTCCTCGAGTTGAGTTCATTCCTCGAGTCGAGTACCGAGTCGACGATTCGACAAGCCACACCTCGTGCCGACTCTACATTTCTCCTCTAGTTTAGTTCATTCCTCGAGTCGAGTACCGAGTCCACGAGTCGACAAGCCACTCCTCGTGCCGACTATACAATTCTCCTCGAGTTGAGTTCATTCCTCGAGTCGAGTACCGAGTCCACGAGTCGACAAGCCACTCCTCGTGCTGACTCTACATTTCTCCTCGAGTTGGGTTCATTCCTCGAGTCGAGTACCGAGTCCACGAGTCGACAAGCCAATCCTCGTGCCGACTCTACATTTCTCCTCGAGTTGAGTTCATTCCTCGAGTCGAGTACCGAGTCCACGAGTCGAAAAGCCACTCCTCGTGCCGACTCTACATTTCTCCTCGAGTTGAGTTCATTCCTCGAGTCGAGTACCGAGTCCACGAGTCGACAAGCCACTCCTCGTGCCGACTCTAAATTTCTCCTCGAGTTGAGTTCATTCCTCGAGTCGAGTACCGAGTCCACGAGTCGACAAGCCACTCCTCGTGTCGACTCTACATTTCTCCTCGAGTTGAGTTCATTGCTCGAGTCGAGTACCGAGTCCACGAGTCGACAAGCCACTCCTCGTGCCGACTCTACATTTCTCCTCTAGTTTAGTTCATTCCTCGAGTCGAGTACCGAGTCTACGAGTCGACAAGCCACTCCTCGTGCCGACTATACATTTCTCCTCGAGTTGAGTTCATTCCTCAAGTCGAGTACCGAGTCCACGAGTCGACTAGCCACTCCTCGTGCTGACTCTACATTTCTCCTCGAGTTGGGTTCATTCCTCGAGTCGAGTACCGAGTCCACGAGTCGACAAGCCAATCCTCGTGCCGACTCTACATTTCTCCTCGAGTTGAGTTCATTCCTCGAGTCGAGTACCGAGTCCACGAGTCGAAAAGCCACTCCTCGTGCCGACTCTACATTTCTCCTCGAGTTGAGTTCATTCCTCGAGTCGAGTACCGAGGCCACGAGTCGACAAGCCACTCCTCGTGCCGTCTCTACATTTCTCCTCGAGTTGAGTTCATTCCTCGAGTCGAGTACCGAGTCCACGAGTCGACAAGCCACTCCTCGTGCCGACTCTACATTTCTCCTCGAGTTGAGTTCATTCTTCGAGTCGAGTACCGAGGCCACGAGTCGACAAGCCACTCCTCGTGCCGTCTCTACATTTCTCCTCGAGTTGAGTTCATTCCTCGAGTCGAGTACCGAGTCCACGAGTCGACAAGCCACTCCTCGTGCCGACTCTACATTTCTCCTCGAGTTGAATTCATTCCTCGAGTCGAGTACCGAGTCCACGAGTCGACAAGCCACTCCTCGTGCCGACTCTACATTTCTCCTCGAGTTGAGTTCATTCCTCAAGTCGAGTACCGAGTCCACGAGTCGACTAGCCACTCCTCGTGCCGACTCTACATTTCTCCTCGAGTTGAGTTCATTCCTCAAGTCGAGTACCGAGTCCACGAGTCGACTAGCCACTCCTCGTGCCGACTCTACATTTCTCCTCGAGTTGGGTTCATTCCTCGAGTCGAGTACCGAGTCCACGAGTCGACAAGCCAATCCTCGTGCCGACTCTACATTTCTCCTCGAGTTGAGTTCATTCCTCGAGTCGAGTACCGAGTCCACGAGTCGACAAGCCACTCCTCGTGCCGACTCTACATTTCTCCTCGAGTTGAGTTCATTCCTCGAGTCGAGTACCGAGTCCACGATTCGACAAGCCACTCCTCGTGCCGACTCTACATTTCTCCTCTAGTTTAGTTCATTCCTCGAGTCGAGTACCGAGTCCACGAGTCGACAAGCCACTCCTCGTGCCGACTATACATTTCTCCTCGAGTTGAGTTCATTCCTCAAGTCGAGTACCGAGTCCACGAGTCGACTAGCCACTCCTCGTGCTGACTCTACATTTCTCCTCGAGTTGGGTTCATTCCTCGAGTCGAGTACCGAGTCCACGAGTCGACAAGCCAATCCTCGTGCCGACTCTACATTTCTCCTCGAGTTGAGTTCATTCCTCGAGTCGAGTACCGAGTCCACGAGTCGAAAAGCCACTCCTCGTGCCGACTCTACATTTCTCCTCGAGTTGAGTTCATTCCTCGAGTCGAGTACCGAGTCCACGAGTCGACAAGCCACTCCTCGTGCCGACTCTAAATTTCTCCTCGAGTTGAGTTCATTCCTCGAGTCGAGTACCGAGTCCACGAGTCGACAAGCCACTCCTCGTGTCGACTCTACATTTCTCCTCGAGTTGAGTTCATTGCTCGAGTCGAGTACCGAGTCCACGAGTCGACAAGCCACTCCTCGTGCCGACTCTACATTTCTCCTCTAGTTTAGTTCATTCCTCGAGTCGAGTACCGAGTCTACGAGTCGACAAGCCACTCCTCGTGCCGACTATACATTTCTCCTCGAGTTGAGTTCATTCCTCAAGTCGAGTACCGAGTCCACGAGTCGACTAGCCACTCCTCGTGCTGACTCTACATTTCTCCTCGAGTTGGGTTCATTCCTCGAGTCGAGTACCGAGTCCACGAGTCGACAAGCCAATCCTCGTGCCGACTCTACATTTCTCCTCGAGTTGAGTTCATTCCTCGAGTCGAGTACCGAGTCCACGAGTCGAAAAGCCACTCCTCGTGCCGACTCTACATTTCTCCTCGAGTTGAGTTCATTCCTCGAGTCGAGTACCGAGGCCACGAGTCGACAAGCCACTCCTCGTGCCGTCTCTACATTTCTCCTCGAGTTGAGTTCATTCCTCGAGTCGAGTACCGAGTCCACGAGTCGACAAGCCACTCCTCGTGCCGACTCTACATTTCTCCTCGAGTTGAGTTCATTCTTCGAGTCGAGTACCGAGGCCACGAGTCGACAAGCCACTCCTCGTGCCGTCTCTACATTTCTCCTCGAGTTGAGTTCATTCCTCGAGTCGAGTACCGAGTCCACGAGTCGACAAGCCACTCCTCGTGCCGACTCTACATTTCTCCTCGAGTTGAGTTCATTCCTCGAGTCGAGTACCGAGTCCACGAGTCGACAAGCCACTCCTCGTGCCGACTCTACATTTCTCCTCGAGTTGAGTTCATTCCTCAAGTCGAGTACCGAGTCCACGAGTCGACTAGCCACTCCTCGTGCCGACTCTACATTTCTCCTCGAGTTGAGTTCATTCCTCAAGTCGAGTACCGAGTCCACGAGTCGACTAGCCACTCCTCGTGCCGACTCTACATTTCTCCTCGAGTTGGGTTCATTCCTCGAGTCGAGTACCGAGTCCACGAGTCGACAAGCCAATCCTCGTGCCGACTCTACATTTCTCCTCGAGTTGAGTTCATTCCTCGAGTCGAGTACCGAGTCCACGAGTCGACAAGCCACTCCTCGTGCCGACTCTACATTTCTCCTCGAGTTGAGTTCATTCCTCGAGTCGAGTACCGAGTCCACGCTTCGACAAGCCACTCCTCGTGCCGACTCTACATTTCTCCTCTAGTTTAGTTCATTCCTCGAGTCGAGTACCGAGTCCACGAGTCGACAAGCCACTCCTCGTGCCGACTATACATTTCTCCTCGAGTTGAGTTCATTCCTCGAGTCGAGTACCGAGTCCACGAGTCGACTAGCCACTCCTCGTGCTGACTCTACATTTCTCCTCGAGTTGGGTTCATTCCTCGAGTCGAGTACCGAGTCCACGAGTCCACTAGCTACTCCTCGTGCCGACTCTACATTTCTCCTCGAGTTGAGTTCGTTCCTCGAGTCGAGTACCGAGTCCACGAGTCGACTAGCAACTCGTCGTGCCGACTCTACATTTCTCCTCGAGTTGAGTTCATTCCTCGAGTCAAGTACCGAGTCCACGAGTCGACAAGCCACTCCTCGTGCCGACTCTACATTTCTCCTCGAGTTGAATTAAATCCTCGAGTCGAGTACCGAGTCCACGAGTCGACAAGCCACTCCTCGTGCCGGCTCTACATTTCTCCTCGAGTTGGGTTCATTCCTCGAGTCGAGTACCGAGTCCACGAGTGGACAAGCCACTCCTCGTGCCGACTCTACATTTCTCCTCGAGTTGAGTTCATTCCTCGAGTCGAGTACCGAGTCCACGAGTCGACAAGCCACTCCTCGTGCCGACTCTACATTTCTCCTCGAGTTGAGTTCATTCTTCGAGTCGAGTACCGAGGCCACGAGTCGACAAGCCACTCCTCGTGCCGTCTCTACATTTCTCCTCGAGTTGGGTTCATTCCTCGAGTCGAGTACCGAGTCCACGAGTCGACAAGCCAATCCTCGTGCCGACTCTACATTTCTCCTCGAGTTGAGTTCATTCCTCGAGTCGAGTACCGAGTCCACGAGTCGAAAAGCCACTCCTTGTGCCGACTCTACATTTCTCCTCGAGTTGAGTTCATTCCTCGAGTCGAGTACCGAGTCCACGAGTCGACAAGCCACTCCTCGTGCCGACTCTAAATTTCTCCTCGAGTTGAGTTCATTCCTCGAGTCGAGTACCGAGTCCACGAGTCGACAAGCCACTCCTCGTGTCGACTCTACATTTCTCCTCGAGTTGAGTTCATTGCTCGAGTCGAGTACCGAGTCCACGAGTCGACAAGCCACTCCTCGTGCCGACTCTACATTTCTCCTCTAGTTTAGTTCATTCCTCGAGTCGAGTACCGAGTCTACGAGTCGACAAGCCACTCCTCGTGCCGACTATACATTTCTCCTCGAGTTGAGTTCATTCCTCAAGTCGAGTACCGAGTCCACGAGTCGACTAGCCACTCCTCGTGCTGACTCTACATTTCTCCTCGAGTTGGGTTCATTCCTCGAGTCGAGTACCGAGTCCACGAGTCGACAAGCCAATCCTCGTGCCGACTCTACATTTCTCCTCGAGTTGAGTTCATTCCTCGAGTCGAGTACCGAGTCCACGAGTCGAAAAGCCACTCCTCGTGCCGACTCTACATTTCTCCTCGAGTTGAGTTCATTCCTCGAGTCGAGTACCGAGGCCACGAGTCGACAAGCCACTCCTCGTGCCGTCTCTACATTTCTCCTCGAGTTGAGTTCATTCCTCGAGTCGAGTACCGAGTCCACGAGTCGACAAGCCACTCCTCGTGCCGACTCTACATTTCTCCTCGAGTTGAGTTCATTCCTCGAGTCGAGTACCGAGTCCACGAGTCGACAAGCCACTCCTCGTGCCGACTCTACATTTCTCCTCGAGTTGAGTTCATTCCTCAAGTCGAGTACCGAGTCCACGAGTCGACTAGCCACTCCTCGTGCCGACTCTACATTTCTCCTCGAGTTGAGTTCATTCCTCAAGTCGAGTACCGAGTCCACGAGTCGACTAGCCACTCCTCGTGCCGACTCTACATTTCTCCTCGAGTTGGGTTCATTCCTCGAGTCGAGTACCGAGTCCACGAGTCGACAAGCCAATCCTCGTGCCGACTCTACATTTCTCCTCGAGTTGAGTTCATTCCTCGAGTCGAGTACCGAGTCCACGAGTCGACAAGCCACTCCTCGTGCCGACTCTACATTTCTCCTCGAGTTGAGTTCATTCCTCGAGTCGAGTACCGAGTCCACGATTCGACAAGCCACTCCTCGTGCCGACTCTACATTTCTCCTCTAGTTTAGTTCATTCCTCGAGTCGAGTACCGAGTCCACGAGTCGACAAGCCACTCCTCGTGCCGACTATACATTTCTCCTCGAGTTGAGTTCATTCCTCGAGTCGAGTACCGAGTCCACGAGTCGACTAGCCACTCCTCGTGCTGACTCTACATTTCTCCTCGAGTTGGGTTCATTCCTCGAGTCGAGTACCGAGTCCACGAGTCGACTAGCTACTCCTCGTGCCGACTCTACATTTCTCCTCGAGTTGAGTTCGTTCTTCGAGTCGAGTACCGAGTCCACGAGTCGACTAGCAACTCGTCGTGCCGACTCTACATTTCTCCTCGAGTTGAGTTCATTCCTCGAGTCAAGTACCGAGTCCACGAGTCGACAAGCCACTCCTCGTGCCGACTCTACATTTCTCCTCGAGTTGAATTAAATCCTCGAGTCGAGTACCGAGTCCACGAGTCGACAAGCCACTCCTCGTGCCGGCTCTACATTTCTCCTCGAGTTGGGTTCATTCCTCGAGTCGAGTACCGAGTCCACGAGTGGACAAGCCACTCCTCGTGCCGACTCTACATTTCTCCTCGAGTTGAGTTCATTCCTCGAGTCGAGTACCGAGTCCACGAGTCGACAAGCCACTCCTCGTGCCGACTCTACATTTCTCCTCGAGTTGAGTTCATTCTTCGAGTCGAGTACCGAGGCCACGAGTCGACAAGCCACTCCTCGTGCCGTCTCTACATTTCTCCTCGAGTTGAGTTCATTCCTCGAGTCGAGTACCGAGTCCACGAGTCGACAAGCCACTCCTCGTGCCGACTCTACATTTCTCCTCGAGTTGAGTTCATTCCTCGAGTCGAGTACCGAGTCCACGAGTCGACAAGCCACTCCTCGTGCCGACTCTATATTTCTCCTCGAGTTGAGTTCATTCCTCAAGTCGAGTACCGAGTCCACGAGTCGACTAGCCACTCCTCGTGCCGACTCTACATTTCTCCTCGAGTTGAGTTCATTCCTCAAGTCGAGTACCGAGTCCACGAGTCGACTAGCCACTCCTCGTGCCGACTCTACATTTCTCCTCGAGTTGGGTTCATTCCTCGAGTCGAGTACCGAGTCCACGAGTCGACAAGCCAATCCTCGTGCCGACTCTACATTTCTCCTCGAGTTGAGTTCATTCCTCGAGTCGAGTACCGAGTCCACGAGTCGACAAGCCACTCCTCGTGCCGACTCTACATTTCTCCTCGAGTTGAGTTCATTCCTCGAGTCGAGTACCGAGTCCACGATTCGACAAGCCACTCCTCGTGCCGACTCTACATTTCTCCTCTAGTTTAGTTCATTCCTCGAGTCGAGTACCGAGTCCACGAGTCGACAAGCCACTCCTCGTGCCGACTATACATTTCTCCTCGAGTTGAGTTCATTCCTCAAGTCGAGTACCGAGTCCACGAGTCGACTAGCCACTCCTCGTGCTGACTCTACATTTCTCCTCGAGTTGGGTTCATTCCTCGAGTCGAGTACCGAGTCCACGAGTCGACAAGCCAATCCTCGTGCCGACTCTACATTTCTCCTCGAGTTGAGTTCATTCCTCGAGTCGAGTACCGAGTCCACGAGTCGAAAAGCCACTCCTCGTGCCGACTCTACATTTCTCCTCGAGTTGAGTTCATTCCTCGAGTCGAGTACCGAGTCCACGAGTCGACAAGCCACTCCTCGTGCCGACTCTAAATTTCTCCTCGAGTTGAGTTCATTCCTCGAGTCGAGTACCGAGTCCACGAGTCGACAAGCCACTCCTCGTGTCGACTCTACATTTCTCCTCGAGTTGAGTTCATTGCTCGAGTCGAGTACCGAGTCCACGAGTCGACAAGCCACTCCTCGTGCCGACTCTACATTTCTCCTCTAGTTTAGTTCATTCCTCGAGTCGAGTACCGAGTCTACGAGTCGACAAGCCACTCCTCGTGCCGACTATACATTTCTCCTCGAGTTGAGTTCATTCCTCAAGTCGAGTACCGAGTCCACGAGTCGACTAGCCACTCCTCGTGCTGACTCTACATTTCTCCTCGAGTTGGGTTCATTCCTCGAGTCGAGTACCGAGTCCACGAGTCGACAAGCCAATCCTCGTGCCGACTCTACATTTCTCCTCGAGTTGAGTTCATTCCTCGAGTCGAGTACCGAGTCCACGAGTCGAAAAGCCACTCCTTGTGCCGACTCTACATTTCTCCTCGAGTTGAGTTCATTCCTCGAGTCGAGTACCGAGTCCACGAGTCGACAACCACTCCTCGTGCCGACTCTAAATTTCTCCTCGAGTTGAGTTCATTCCTCGAGTCGAGTAAAGAGTCCACGAGTCGACAAGCCACTCCTCGTGTCGACTCTACATTTCTCCTCGAGTTGAGTTCATTGCTCGAGTCGAGTACCGAGTCCACGAGTCGACAAGCCACTCCTCGTGCCGACTCTACATTTCTCCTCTAGTTAAGTTCGTTCCTCGAGTCGAGTACCGAGTCTACGAGTCGACAAGCCACTCCTCGTGCCGACTATACATTTCTCCTCGAGTTGAGTTCATTCCTCAAGTCGAGTACCGAGTCCACGAGTCGACTAGCCACTCCTCGTGCCGACTCTACATTTCTCCTCGAGTTGGGTTCATTCCTCGAGTCGAGTACCGAGTCCACGAGTCGAGTAGCCACTCCTCGTGCCGACTCTACATTTCTCCTCGAGTTGAGTTCATTCCTCGAGTCGAGTACCGAGTCCACGAGTCGACAAGCCACTCCTCGTGCCGACTATACATTTCTCCTCGAGTTGAGTTCCTTCCTCAAGTCGAGTACCGAGTCCACGAGTCGACTAGCCACTCCTCGTGCCGACTCTACATTTCTCCTCGAGTTGGGTTCATTCCTCGAGTCGAGTACCGAGTCCACGAGTCGACAAGCTAATCCTCGTGCCGACTCTACATTTCTCCTCGAGTTGAGTTCATTCCTCGAGTCGAGTACCGAGTCCACGAGTCGACAAGCCACTCCTCGTGACGACTCTACATTTCTCCCCAAGTTGAGTTCATTCCTCGAGTCGAGTACCGAGTCCACGAGTCGACTAGCTACTCCTCGTGCCGACTCTACATTTCTCCTCGAGTTGAGTTCGTTCCTCGAGTCGAGTACCGAGTCCACGAGTCGACTAGCTACTCCTCTTGCCGACTCTACATTTCTCCTCGAGTTGAGTACATTCCTCGAGTCAAGTACCGAGTCCACGAGTCGACAAGCCACTCCTCGTGCCGACTCTACATTTCTCCTCGAGTTGAATTAATTCCTCGAGTCGAGTACCGAGTCCACGAGTCGACAAGCCACTCCTCGTGCCGGCTCTACATTTCTCCTCGAGTTGGGTTCATTCGTCGAGTCGAGTACCGAGTCCACAAGTGGACAAGCCACTCCTCGTGCCGACTCTACATTTCTCCTCGAGTTGAGTTCATTCCTCGAGTCGAGTACCGAGTCCACGAGTCGACAAGCCACTCCTCATGCCGACTCTACATTTCTCCTCGAGTTGAGTTCATTCTTCGAGTCGAGTACCGAGGCCACGAGTCGACAAGCCACTCCTCGTGCCGTCTCTACATTTCTCCTCGAGTTGAGTTCATTCCTCGAGTCGAGTACAGAGTCCACGAGTCGACAAGCCACTCCTCGTGCCGACTCTACATTTCTCCTCGAGTTGAGTTCATTCCTCGAGTCGAGTACCGAGTCCACGAGTCGACAAGCCACTCCTCGTGCCGACTCTACATTTCTCCTCGAGTTGAGTTCATTCCTCAAGTCGAGTACCGAGTCCACGAGTCGACTAGCCACTCCTCGTGCCGACTCTACATTTCTCCTCGAGTTGAGTTCATTCCTCAAGTCGAGTACCGAGTCCACGAGTCGACTAGCCACTCCTCGTGCCGACTCTACATTTCTCCTCGAGTTGGGTTCATTCCTCGAGTCGAGTACCGAGTCCACGAGTCGACAAGCCAATCCTCGTGCCGACTCTACATTTCTCCTCGAGTTGAGTTCATTCCTCGAGTCGAGTACCGAGTCCACGAGTCGACAAGCCACTCCTCGTGCCGACTCTACATTTCTCCTCGAGTTGAGTTCATTCCTCGAGTCGAGTACCGAGTCCACGATTCGACAAGCCACTCCTCGTGCCGACTCTACATTTCTCCTCTAGTTTAGTTCATTCCTCGAGTCGAGTACCGAGTCCACGAGTCGACAAGCCACTCCTCGTGCCGACTATACATTTCTCCTCGAGTTGAGTTCATTCCTCGAGTCGAGTACCGAGTCCACGAGTCGACTAGCCACTCCTCGTGCTGACTCTACATTTCTCCTCGAGTTGGGTTCATTCCTCGAGTCGAGTACCGAGTCCACGAGTCGACTAGCTACTCCTCGTGCCGACTCTACATTTCTCCTCGAGTTGAGTTCGTTCTTCGAGTCGAGTACCGAGTCCACGAGTCGACTAGCAACTCGTCGTGCCGACTCTACATTTCTCCTCGAGTTGAGTTCATTCCTCGAGTCAAGTACCGAGTCCACGAGTCGACAAGCCACTCCTCGTGCCGACTCTACATTTCTCCTCGAGTTGAATTAAATCCTCGAGTCGAGTACCGAGTCCACGAGTCGACAAGCCACTCCTCGTGCCGGCTCTACATTTCTCCTCGAGTTGGGTTCATTCCTCGAGTCGAGTACCGAGTCCACGAGTGGACAAGCCACTCCTCGTGCCGACTCTACATTTCTCCTCGAGTTGAGTTCATTCCTCGAGTCGAGTACCGAGTCCACGAGTCGACAAGCCACTCCTCGTGCCGACTCTACATTTCTCCTCGAGTTGAGTTCATTCTTCGAGTCGAGTACCGAGGCCACGAGTCGACAAGCCACTCCTCGTGCCGTCTCTACATTTCTCCTCGAGTTGAGTTCATTCCTCGAGTCGAGTACCGAGTCCACGAGTCGACAAGCCACTCCTCGTGCCGACTCTACATTTCTCCTCGAGTTGAGTTCATTCCTCGAGTCGAGTACCGAGTCCACGAGTCGACAAGCCACTCCTCGTGCCGACTCTATATTTCTCCTCGAGTTGAGTTCATTCCTCAAGTCGAGTACCGAGTCCACGAGTCGACTAGCCACTCCTCGTGCCGACTCTACATTTCTCCTCGAGTTGAGTTCATTCCTCAAGTCGAGTACCGAGTCCACGAGTCGACTAGCCACTCCTCGTGCCGACTCTACATTTCTCCTCGAGTTGGGTTCATTCCTCGAGTCGAGTACCGAGTCCACGAGTCGACAAGCCAATCCTCGTGCCGACTCTACATTTCTCCTCGAGTTGAGTTCATTCCTCGAGTCGAGTACCGAGTCCACGAGTCGACAAGCCACTCCTCGTGCCGACTCTACATTTCTCCTCGAGTTGAGTTCATTCCTCGAGTCGAGTACCGAGTCCACGATTCGACAAGCCACTCCTCGTGCCGACTCTACATTTCTCCTCTAGTTTAGTTCATTCCTCGAGTCGAGTACCGAGTCCACGAGTCGACAAGCCACTCCTCGTGCCGACTATACATTTCTCCTCGAGTTGAGTTCATTCCTCAAGTCGAGTACCGAGTCCACGAGTCGACTAGCCACTCCTCGTGCTGACTCTACATTTCTCCTCGAGTTGGGTTCATTCCTCGAGTCGAGTACCGAGTCCACGAGTCGACAAGCCAATCCTCGTGCCGACTCTACATTTCTCCTCGAGTTGAGTTCATTCCTCGAGTCGAGTACCGAGTCCACGAGTCGAAAAGCCACTCCTCGTGCCGACTCTACATTTCTCCTCGAGTTGAGTTCATTCCTCGAGTCGAGTACCGAGTCCACGAGTCGACAAGCCACTCCTCGTGCCGACTCTAAATTTCTCCTCGAGTTGAGTTCATTCCTCGAGTCGAGTACCGAGTCCACGAGTCGACAAGCCACTCCTCGTGTCGACTCTACATTTCTCCTCGAGTTGAGTTCATTGCTCGAGTCGAGTACCGAGTCCACGAGTCGACAAGCCACTCCTCGTGCCGACTCTACATTTCTCCTCTAGTTTAGTTCATTCCTCGAGTCGAGTACCGAGTCTACGAGTCGACAAGCCACTCCTCGTGCCGACTATACATTTCTCCTCGAGTTGAGTTCATTCCTCAAGTCGAGTACCGAGTCCACGAGTCGACTAGCCACTCCTCGTGCTGACTCTACATTTCTCCTCGAGTTGGGTTCATTCCTCGAGTCGAGTACCGAGTCCACGAGTCGACAAGCCAATCCTCGTGCCGACTCTACATTTCTCCTCGAGTTGAGTTCATTCCTCGAGTCGAGTACCGAGTCCACGAGTCGAAAAGCCACTCCTTGTGCCGACTCTACATTTCTCCTCGAGTTGAGTTCATTCCTCGAGTCGAGTACCGAGTCCACGAGTCGACAACCACTCCTCGTGCCGACTCTAAATTTCTCCTCGAGTTGAGTTCATTCCTCGAGTCGAGTAAAGAGTCCACGAGTCGACAAGCCACTCCTCGTGTCGACTCTACATTTCTCCTCGAGTTGAGTTCATTGCTCGAGTCGAGTACCGAGTCCACGAGTCGACAAGCCACTCCTCGTGCCGACTCTACATTTCTCCTCTAGTTAAGTTCGTTCCTCGAGTCGAGTACCGAGTCTACGAGTCGACAAGCCACTCCTCGTGCCGACTATACATTTCTCCTCGAGTTGAGTTCATTCCTCAAGTCGAGTACCGAGTCCACGAGTCGACTAGCCACTCCTCGTGCCGACTCTACATTTCTCCTCGAGTTGGGTTCATTCCTCGAGTCGAGTACCGAGTCCACGAGTCGAGTAGCCACTCCTCGTGCCGACTCTACATTTCTCCTCGAGTTGAGTTCATTCCTCGAGTCGAGTACCGAGTCCACGAGTCGACAAGCCACTCCTCGTGCCGACTATACATTTCTCCTCGAGTTGAGTTCCTTCCTCAAGTCGAGTACCGAGTCCACGAGTCGACTAGCCACTCCTCGTGCCGACTCTACATTTCTCCTCGAGTTGGGTTCATTCCTCGAGTCGAGTACCGAGTCCACGAGTCGACAAGCTAATCCTCGTGCCGACTCTACATTTCTCCTCGAGTTGAGTTCATTCCTCGAGTCGAGTACCGAGTCCACGAGTCGACAAGCCACTCCTCGTGACGACTCTACATTTCTCCCCAAGTTGAGTTCATTCCTCGAGTCGAGTACCGAGTCCACGAGTCGACTAGCTACTCCTCGTGCCGACTCTACATTTCTCCTCGAGTTGAGTTCGTTCCTCGAGTCGAGTACCGAGTCCACGAGTCGACTAGCTACTCCTCTTGCCGACTCTACATTTCTCCTCGAGTTGAGTACATTCCTCGAGTCAAGTACCGAGTCCACGAGTCGACAAGCCACTCCTCGTGCCGACTCTACATTTCTCCTCGAGTTGAATTAATTCCTCGAGTCGAGTACCGAGTCCACGAGTCGACAAGCCACTCCTCGTGCCGGCTCTACATTTCTCCTCGAGTTGGGTTCATTCGTCGAGTCGAGTACCGAGTCCACAAGTGGACAAGCCACTCCTCGTGCCGACTCTACATTTCTCCTCGAGTTGAGTTCATTCCTCGAGTCGAGTACCGAGTCCACGAGTCGACAAGCCACTCCTCATGCCGACTCTACATTTCTCCTCGAGTTGAGTTCATTCTTCGAGTCGAGTACCGAGGCCACGAGTCGACAAGCCACTCCTCGTGCCGTCTCTACATTTCTCCTCGAGTTGAGTTCATTCCTCGAGTCGAGTACAGAGTCCACGAGTCGACAAGCCACTCCTCGTGCCGACTCTACATTTCTCCTCGAGTTGAGTTCATTCCTCGAGTCGAGTACCGAGTCCACGAGTCGACAAGCCACTCCTCGTGCCGACTCTACATTTCTCCTCGAGTTGAGTTCATTCCTCAAGTCGAGTACCGAGTCCACGAGTCGACTAGCCACTCCTCGTGCCGACTCTACATTTCTCCTCGAGTTGAGTTCATTCCTCAAGTCGAGTACCGAGTCCACGAGTCGACTAGCCACTCCTCGTGCCGACTCTACATTTCTCCTCGAGTTGGGTTCATTCCTCGAGTCGAGTACCGAGTCCACGAGTCGACAAGCCAATCCTCGTGCCGACTCTACATTTCTCCTCGAGTTGAGTTCATTCCTCGAGTCGAGTACCGAGTCCACGAGTCGACAAGCCACTCCTCGTGCCGACTCTACATTTCTCCTCGAGTTGAGTTCATTCCTCGAGTCGAGTACCGAGTCCACGAGTCGACAAGCCACTCCTCGTGCCGACTCTACATTTCTCCTATAGTTTAGTTCATTCCTCGAGTCGAGTACCGAGTCCACGAGTCGACAAGCCACTCCTCGTGCCGACTATACATTTCTCCTCGAGTTGAGTTCATTCCTCAAGTCGAGTACCGAGTCCACGAGTCGACTAGCCACTCCTCGTGCTGACTCTACATTTCTCCTCGAGTTGGGTTCATTCCTCGAGTCGAGTACCGAGTCCACGAGTCGACAAGCCAATCCTCGTGCCGACTCTACATTTCTCCTCGAGTTGAGTTCATTCCTCGAGTCGAGTACCGAGTCCACGAGTCGAAAAGCCACTCCTCGTGCCGACTCTACATTTCTCCTCGAGTTGAGTTCATTCCTCGAGTCGAGTACCGAGTCCACGAGTCGACAAGCCACTCCTCGTGCCGACTCTAAATTTCTCCTCGAGTTGAGTTCATTCCTCGAGTCGAGTACCGAGTCCACGAGTCGACAAGCCACTCCTCGTGTCGACTCTACATTTCTCCTCGAGTTGAGTTCATTGCTCGAGTCGAGTACCGAGTCCACGAGTCGACAAGCCACTCCTCGTGCCGACTCTACATTTCTCCTCTAGTATAGTTCATTCCTCGAGTCGAGTACCGAGTCTACGAGTCCACAAGCCACTCCTCGTGCCGACTATACATTTCTCCTCGAGTTGAGTTCATTCCTCAAGTCGAGTACCGAGTCCACGAGTCGACTACCCACTCCTCGTGCCGACTCTACATTTCTCCTCGAGTTGAGTTCATTCCTCAAGTCGAGTACCGAGTCCACGAGTCGACTAGCCACTCCTCGTGCCGACTCTACATTTCTCCTCGAGTTGGGTTCATTCCTCTAGTCGAGTATCGAGTCCACGAGTCGACAAGCTAATCCTCGTGCCGACTCTACATTTCTCCTCGAGTTGAGTTCATTCCTCGAGTCGAGTACCGAGTCCACGAGTCGACAAGCTACTCCTCGTGCCGACTCTACATTTCTCCCCAAGTTGAGTTCATTCCTCGAGTCGAGTACCGAGTCCACGAGTCGACTAGCTACTCCTCGTGCCGACTCTACATTTCTCCTCGAGTTGAGTTCGTTCCTCGAGTCGAGTACCGAGTCCACGAGTCGACTAGCTACTCCTCGTGCCGACTCTACATTTCTCCTCGAGTTGAGTTCATTCCTCGAGTCAAGTACCGAGTCCACGAGTCGACAAGCCACTCCTCGTGCCGACTCTACATTTCTCCTCGAGTTGAATTAATTCCTCGAGTCGAGTACCGAGTCCACGAGTCGACAAGCCACTCCTCGTGCCGGCTCTACATTTCTCCTCGAGTTGGGTTCATTCCTCGAGTCGAGTACCGAGTCCACGAGTGGACAAGCCACTCCTCGTGCCGACTCTACATTTCTCCTCGAGTTGAGTTCATTCCTCGAGTCGAGTACCGAGTCCACGAGTCGACAAGCCACTCCTCGTGCCGACTCTACATTTCTCCTCGAGTTGAGTTCATTCTTCGAGTCGAGTACCGAGGCCACGAGTCGACAAGCCACTCCTCGAGTTGAGTTCATTCCTCGAGTCGAGTACCGAGTCCACGAGTCGACAAGCCACTCCTCGTGCCGACTCTACATTTCTCCTCGAGTTGAGTTCATTCCTCGAGTCGAGTACCGAGTCCACGAGTCGACAAGCCACTCCTCGTGCCGACTCTACATTTCTCCTCGAGTTGATTTCATTCCTCGAGTCGAGTACCGAGTCCACGAGTCGACAAGCCACTCCTCGTGCCGACTCTACATTTCTCCTCGAGTTGAGTTCATTCCTCGAGTCGAGTACCGAGTCCACGAGTCGACAAGCCACTCCTCGTGCCGACTATACATTTCTCCTCGAGTTGAGTTCATTCCTCAAGTCGAGTACCGAGTCCACGAGTCGACTAGCCACTCCTCGTGCTGACTCTACATTTCTCCTCGAGTTGGGTTCATTCCTCGAGTCGAGTACCGAGTCCACGAGTCGACAAGCCAATCCTCGTGCCGACTCTACATTTCTCCTCGAGTTGAGTTTATTCCTCGAGTCGAGTACCGAGTCCACGAGTCGAAAAGCCACTCCTCGTGCCGACTCTACATTTCTCCTCGAGTTGAGTTCATTCCTCGAGTCGAGTACCGAGTCCACGAGTCGACAAGCCACTCCTCGAGTTGAGTTCATTCCTCGAGTCGAGTACCGAGTCCACGAGTCGACAAGCCACTCCTCGTGCCGACTCTACATTTCTCCTCGAGTTGAGTTCATTCCTCGAGTCGAGTACCGAGTCCACGAGTCGACAAGCCACTCCTCGTGCCGACTCTACATTTCTCCCCAAGTTGAGTTCATTCCTCGAGTCGAGTACCGAGTCCACGAGTCGACTAGCTACTCCTCGTGCCGACTCTACATTTCTCCTCGAGTTGAGTTCGTTCCTCGAGTCGAGTACCGAGTCCACGAGTCGACTAGCTACTCCTCGTTCCGACTCTAAATTTCTCCTCGAGTTGAGTTCATTCCTCGAGTCAAGTACCGAGTCCACGAGTCGACAAGCCACTCCTCGTGCCGACTCTACATTTCTCCTCGAGTTGAATTAATTCCTCGAGTCGAGTACCGAGTCCACGAGTCGACAAGCCACTCCTCGTGCCGGCTCTACATTTCTCCTCGAGTTGGGTTCATTCCTCGAGTCGAGTACCGAGTCCACGAGTGGACAAGCCACTCCTCGTGCCGACTCTACATTTCTCCTCGAGTTGAGTTCATTCCTCGAGTCGAGTACCGAGTCCACGAGTCGACAAGCCACTCCTCGAGTTGAGTTCATTCCTCGAGTCGAGTACCGAGTCCACGAGTCGACAAGCCACTCCTCGTGCCGACTCTACATTTCTCCTCGAGTTGAGTTCATTCCTCGAGTCGAGTACCGAGTCCACGAGTCGACAAGCCACTCCTCGTGCCGACTCTACATTTCTCCTCGAGTTGAGTTCATTCCTCGAGTCGAGTACCGAGTCCACGAGTCGACAAGCCACTCCTCGTGCCGACTCTACATTTCTCTTCGAGTTGAGTTCATTCCTCGAGTCGAGTACCGAGTCCACGAGTCGACAAGCCACTCCTCGTGCCGACTATACATTTCTCCTCGAGTTGAGTTCATTCCTCAAGTCGAGTACCGAGTCCACGAGTCGACTAGCCACTCCTCGTGCTGACTCTACATTTCTCCTCGAGTTGGGTTCATTCCTCGAGTCGAGTACCGAGTCCACGAGTCGACAAGCCAATCCTCGTGCCGACTCTACATTTCTCCTCTAGTTGAGTTAATTCCTCGAGTCGAGTACCGAGTCCACGAGTCGAAAAGCCACTCCTCGTGCCGACTCTACATTTCTCCTCGAGTTGAGTTCATTCCTCGAGTCGAGTACCGAGTCCACGAGTCGAAAAGCCACTCCTCGTGCCGACTCTACATTTCTCCCCAAGTTGAGTTCATTCCTCGAGTCGAGTACCGAGTCCACGAGTCGACTAGCTACTCCTCGTGCCGACTCTACATTTCTCCTCGAGTTGAGTTCGTTCCTCGAGTCGAGTACCGAGTCCACGAGTCGACTAGCTACTCCTCGTGCCGACTCTACATTTCTCCTCGAGTTGAGTTCATTCCTCGAGTCGAGTACCGAGTCCACGAGTCGACAAGCCACTCCTCGTGCCGACTCTACATTTCTCCTCGAGTTGAGTTCATTCCTCGAGTCGAGTACCGAGTCCACGAGTCGACAAGCCACTCCTCGTGCCGACTCTACATTTCTCCTCGAGTTGAGTTCATTCCTCGAGTCGAGTACCGAGTCCACGAGTCGACAAGCCACTCCTCGTGCCGACTATACATTTCTCCTCGAGTTGAGTTCATTCCTCAAGTCGAGTACCGAGTCCACGAGTCGACTAGCCACTCCTCGTGCTGACTCTACATTTCTCCTCGAGTTGGGTTCATTCCTCGAGTCGAGTACCGAGTCCACGAGTCGACAAGCCAATCCTCGTGCCGACTCTACATTTCTCCTCGAGTTGAGTTTATTCCTCGAGTCGAGTACCGAGTCCACGAGTCGAAAAGCCACTCCTCGTGCCGACTCTACATTTCTCCTCGAGTTGAGTTCATTCCTCGAGTCGAGTACCGAGTCCACGAGTCGAAAAGCCACTCCTCGTGCCGACTCTACATTTCTCCCCAAGTTGAGTTCATTCCTCGAGTCGAGTACCGAGTCCACGAGTCGACTAGCTACTCCTCGTTCCGACTCTAAATTTCTCCTCGAGTTGAGTTCATTCCTCGAGTCAAGTACCGAGTCCACGAGTCGAAAAGCCACTCCTCGTGCCGACTCTACATTTCTCCTCGAGTTGAGTTCATTCCTCGAGTCGAGTACCGAGTCCACGAGTCGACAAGCCACTCCTCGAGTTGAGTTCATTCCTCGAGTCGAGTACCGAGTCCACGAGTCGACAAGCCACTCCTCGTGCCGACTCTACATTTCTCCTCGAGTTGAGTTCATTCCTCGAGTCGAGTACCGAGTCCACGAGTCGACAAGCCACTCCTCGTGCCGACTCTACATTTCTCCCCAAGTTGAGTTCATTCCTCGAGTCGAGTACCGAGTCCACGAGTCGACTAGCTACTCCTCGTGCCGACTCTACATTTCTCCTCGAGTTGAGTTCGTTCCTCGAGTCGAGTACCGAGTCCACGAGTCGACTAGCTACTCCTCGTTCCGACTCTAAATTTCTCCTCGAGTTGAGTTCATTCCTCGAGTCAAGTACCGAGTCCACGAGTCGACAAGCCACTCCTCGTGCCGACTCTACATTTCTCCTCGAGTTGAATTAATTCCTCGAGTCGAGTACCGAGTCCACGAGTCGACAAGCCACTCCTCGTGCCGGCTCTACATTTCTCCTCGAGTTGGGTTCATTCCTCGAGTCGAGTACCGAGTCCACGAGTGGACAAGCCACTCCTCGTGCCGACTCTACATTTCTCCTCGAGTTGAGTTCATTCCTCGAGTCGAGTACCGAGTCCACGAGTCGACAAGCCACTCCTCGAGTTGAGTTCATTCCTCGAGTCGAGTACCGAGTCCACGAGTCGACAAGCCACTCCTCGTGCCGACTCTACATTTCTCCTCGAGTTGAGTTCATTCCTCGAGTCGAGTACCGAGTCCACGAGTCGACAAGCCACTCCTCGTGCCGACTCTACATTTCTCCTCGAGTTGAGTTCATTCCTCGAGTCGAGTACCGAGTCCACGAGTCGACAAGCCACTCCTCGTGCCGACTCTACATTTCTCTTCGAGTTGAGTTCATTCCTCGAGTCGAGTACCGAGTCCACGAGTCGACAAGCCACTCCTCGTGCCGACTATACATTTCTCCTCGAGTTGAGTTCATTCCTCAAGTCGAGTACCGAGTCCACGAGTCGACTAGCCACTCCTCGTGCTGACTCTACATTTCTCCTCGAGTTGGGTTCATTCCTCGAGTCGAGTACCGAGTCCACGAGTCGACAAGCCAATCCTCGTGCCGACTCTACATTTCTCCTCTAGTTGAGTTAATTCCTCGAGTCGAGTACCGAGTCCACGAGTCGAAAAGCCACTCCTCGTGCCGACTCTACATTTCTCCTCGAGTTGAGTTCATTCCTCGAGTCGAGTACCGAGTCCACGAGTCGAAAAGCCACTCCTCGTGCCGACTCTACATTTCTCCCCAAGTTGAGTTCATTCCTCGAGTCGAGTACCGAGTCCACGAGTCGACTAGCTACTCCTCGTGCCGACTCTACATTTCTCCTCGAGTTGAGTTCGTTCCTCGAGTCGAGTACCGAGTCCACGAGTCGACTAGCTACTCCTCGTGCCGACTCTACATTTCTCCTCGAGTTGAGTTCATTCCTCGAGTCGAGTACCGAGTCCACGAGTCGACAAGCCACTCCTCGTGCCGACTCTACATTTCTCCTCGAGTTGAGTTCATTCCTCGAGTCGAGTACCGAGTCCACGAGTCGACAAGCCACTCCTCGTGCCGACTCTACATTTCTCCTCGAGTTGAGTTCATTCCTCGAGTCGAGTACCGAGTCCACGAGTCGACAAGCCACTCCTCGTGCCGACTATACATTTCTCCTCGAGTTGAGTTCATTCCTCAAGTCGAGTACCGAGTCCACGAGTCGACTAGCCACTCCTCGTGCTGACTCTACATTTCTCCTCGAGTTGGGTTCATTCCTCGAGTCGAGTACCGAGTCCACGAGTCGACAAGCCAATCCTCGTGCCGACTCTACATTTCTCCTCGAGTTGAGTTTATTCCTCGAGTCGAGTACCGAGTCCACGAGTCGAAAAGCCACTCCTCGTGCCGACTCTACATTTCTCCTCGAGTTGAGTTCATTCCTCGAGTCGAGTACCGAGTCCACGAGTCGAAAAGCCACTCCTCGTGCCGACTCTACATTTCTCCCCAAGTTGAGTTCATTCCTCGAGTCGAGTACCGAGTCCACGAGTCGACTAGCTACTCCTCGTGCCGACTCTACATTTCTCCTCGAGTTGAGTTCGTTCCTCGAGTCGAGTACCGAGTCCACGAGTCGACAAGCCACTCCTCGTGCCGACTCTACATTTCTCCTCGAGTTGAATTAATTCCTCGAGTCGAGTACCGAGTCCACGAGTCGACAAGCCACTCCTCGTGCCGGCTCTACATTTCTCCTCGAGTTGGGTTCATTCCTCGAGTCGAGTACCGAGTCCACGAGTGGACAAGCCACTCCTCGTGCCGACTCTACATTTCTCCTCGAGTTGGGTTCATTCCTCGAGTCGAGTACCGAGTCCACGAGTCGACAAGCCAATCCTCGTGCCGACTCTACATTTCTCCTCTAGTTGAGTTAATTCCTCGAGTCGAGTACCGAGTCCACGAGTCGAAAAGCCACTCCTCGTGCCGACTCTACATTTCTCCTCGAGTTGAGTTCATTCCTCGAGTCGAGTACCGAGTCCACGAGTCGAAAAGCCACTCCTCGTGCCGACTCTACATTTCTCCCCAAGTTGAGTTCATTCCTCGAGTCGAGTACCGAGTCCACGAGTCGACTAGCTACTCCTCGTGCCGACTCTACATTTCTCCTCGAGTTGAGTTCGTTCCTCGAGTCGAGTACCGAGTCCACGAGTCGACTAGCTACTCCTCGTGCCGACTCTACATTTCTCCTCGAGTTGAGTTCATTCCTCGAGTCGAGTACCGAGTCCACGAGTCGACAAGCCACTCCTCGTGCCGACTCTACATTTCTCCTCGAGTTGAATTAATTCCTCGAGTCGAGTACCGAGTCCACGAGTCGACAAGCCACTCCTCGTGCCGGCTCTACATTTCTCCTCGAGTTGGGTTCATTCCTCGAGTCGAGTACCGAGTCCACGAGTGGACAAGCCACTCCTCGTGCCGACTCTACATTTCTCCTCGAGTTGAGTTCATTCCTCGAGTCGAGTACCGAGTCCACGAGTCGACAAGCCACTCCTCGAGTTGAGTTCATTCCTCGAGTCGAGTACCGAGTCCACGAGTCGACAAGCCACTCCTCGTGCCGACTCTACATTTCTCCTCGAGTTGAGTTCATTCCTCGAGTCGAGTACCGAGTCCACGAGTCGACAAGCCACTCCTCGTGCCGACTCTACATTTCTCCTCGAGTTGAGTTCATTCCTCGAGTCGAGTACCGAGTCCACGAGTCGACAAGCCACTCCTCGTGCCGACTCTACATTTCTCTTCGAGTTGAGTTCATTCCTCGAGTCGAGTACCGAGTCCACGAGTCGACAAGCCACTCCTCGTGCCGACTATACATTTCTCCTCGAGTTGAGTTCATTCCTCAAGTCGAGTACCGAGTCCACGAGTCGACTAGCCACTCCTCGTGCTGACTCTACATTTCTCCTCGAGTTGGGTTCATTCCTCGAGTCGAGTACCGAGTCCACGAGTCGACAAGCCAATCCTCGTGCCGACTCTACATTTCTCCTCTAGTTGAGTTAATTCCTCGAGTCGAGTACCGAGTCCACGAGTCGAAAAGCCACTCCTCGTGCCGACTCTACATTTCTCCTCGAGTTGAGTTCATTCCTCGAGTCGAGTACCGAGTCCACGAGTCGAAAAGCCACTCCTCGTGCCGACTCTACATTTCTCCCCAAGTTGAGTTCATTCCTCGAGTCGAGTACCGAGTCCACGAGTCGACTAGCTACTCCTCGTGCCGACTCTACATTTCTCCTCGAGTTGAGTTCGTTCCTCGAGTCGAGTACCGAGTCCACGAGTCGACTAGCTACTCCTCGTGCCGACTCTACATTTCTCCTCGAGTTGAGTTCATTCCTCGAGTCGAGTACCGAGTCCACGAGTCGACAAGCCACTCCTCGTGCCGACTCTACATTTCTCCTCGAGTTGAGTTCATTCCTCGAGTCGAGTACCGAGTCCACGAGTCGACAAGCCACTCCTCGTGCCGACTCTACATTTCTCCTCGAGTTGAGTTCATTCCTCGAGTCGAGTACCGAGTCCACGAGTCGACAAGCCACTCCTCGTGCCGACTATACATTTCTCCTCGAGTTGAGTTCATTCCTCAAGTCGAGTACCGAGTCCACGAGTCGACTAGCCACTCCTCGTGCTGACTCTACATTTCTCCTCGAGTTGGGTTCATTCCTCGAGTCGAGTACCGAGTCCACGAGTCGACAAGCCAATCCTCGTGCCGACTCTACATTTCTCCTCGAGTTGAGTTTATTCCTCGAGTCGAGTACCGAGTCCACGAGTCGAAAAGCCACTCCTCGTGCCGACTCTACATTTCTCCTCGAGTTGAGTTCATTCCTCGAGTCGAGTACCGAGTCCACGAGTCGAAAAGCCACTCCTCGTGCCGACTCTACATTTCTCCCCAAGTTGAGTTCATTCCTCGAGTCGAGTACCGAGTCCACGAGTCGACTAGCTACTCCTCGTGCCGACTCTACATTTCTCCTCGAGTTGAGTTCGTTCCTCGAGTCGAGTACCGAGTCCACGAGTCGACTAGCTACTCCTCGTGCCGACTCTAAATTTCTCCTCGAGTTGAGTTCATTCCTCGAGTCAAGTACCGAGTCCACGAGTCGACAAGCCACTCCTCGTGCCGACTCTACATTTCTCCTCGAGTTGAATTAATTCCTCGAGTCGAGTACCGAGTCCACGAGTCGACAAGCCACTCCTCGTGCCGGCTCTACATTTCTCCTCGAGTTGGGTTCATTCCTCGAGTCGAGTACCGAGTCCACGAGTGGACAAGCCACTCCTCGTGCCGACTCTACATTTCTCCTCGAGTTGAGTTCATTCCTCGAGTCGAGTACCGAGTCCACGAGTCGACAAGCCACTCCTCGAGTTGAGTTCATTCCTCGAGTCGAGTACCGAGTCCACGAGTCGACAAGCCACTCCTCGCGCCGACTCTACATTTCTCCTCGAGTTGAGTTCATTCCTCGAGTCGAGTACCGAGTCCACGAGTCGACAAGCCACTCCTCGTGCCGACTCTACATTTCTCCTCGAGTTGAGTTCATTCCTCGAGTCGAGTACCGAGTCCACGAGTCGACAAGCCACTCCTCGTGCCGACTCTACATTTCTCTTCGAGTTGAGTTCATTCCTCGAGTCGAGTACCGAGTCCACGAGTCGACAAGCCACTCCTCGTGCCGACTATACATTTCTCCTCGAGTTGAGTTCATTCCTCAAGTCGAGTACCGAGTCCACGAGTCGACTAGCCACTCCTCGTGCTGACTCTACATTTCTCCTCGAGTTGGGTTCATTCCTCGAGTCGAGTACCGAGTCCACGAGTCGACAAGCCAATCCTCGTGCCGACTCTACATTTCTCCTCTAGTTGAGTTAATTCCTCGAGTCGAGTACCGAGTCCACGAGTCGAAAAGCCACTCCTCGTGCCGACTCTACATTTCTCCTCGAGTTGAGTTCATTCCTCGAGTCGAGTACCGAGTCCACGAGTCGAAAAGCCACTCCTCGTGCCGACTCTACATTTCTCCCCAAGTTGAGTTCATTCCTCGAGTCGAGTACCGAGTCCACGAGTCGACTAGCTACTCCTCGTGCCGACTCTACATTTCTCCTCGAGTTGAGTTCGTTCCTCGAGTCGAGTACCGAGTCCACGAGTCGACTAGCTACTCCTCGTCCCGACTCTACATTTCTCCTCGAGTTGAGTTCATTCCTCGAGTCGAGTACCGAGTCCAGGAGTCGACAAGCCAATCCTCGTGCCGACTCTACATTTCTCCTCGAGTTGAATTAATTCCTCGAGTCGAGTACCGAGTCCACGAGTCGACAAGCCACTCCTCGTGCCGGCTCTACATTTCTCCTCGAGTTGGGTTCATTCCTCGAGTCGAGTACCGAGTCCACGAGTGGACAAGCCACTCCTCGTGCCGACTCTACATTTCTCCTCAAGTTGAGTTCATTCCTCGAGTCAAGTACCGAGTCCACGAGTTGACAAGCCACTCCTCGTGCCGACTCTACATTTCTCCTCGAGTTGAGTTCATTGCTCGAGTCGAGTACCGAGTCCACGAGTCGACTAGCTACTCCTCGTGCCGACTCTACATTTCTCCTCGAGTTGAGTTCGTTCCTCGAGTCGAGTACCGAGTCCACGAGTCGACTAGCTACTCCTCGTGCCGACTCTAAATTTCTCCTCGAGTTGAGTTCATTCCTCGAGTCAAGTACCGAGTCCACGAGTCGACAAGCCACTCCTCGTGCCGACTCTACATTTCTCCTCGAGTTGAATTAATTCCTCGAGTCGAGTACCGAGTCCACGAGTCGACAAGCCACTCCTCGTGCCGGCTCTACATTTCTCCTCGAGTTGGGTTCATTCCTCGAGTCGAGTACCGAGTCCACGAGTGGACAAGCCACTCCTCGTGCCGACTCTACATTTCTCCTCGAGTTGAGTTCATTCCTCGAGTCGAGTACCGAGTCCACGAGTCGACAAGCCACTCCTCGAGTTGAGTTCATTCCTCGAGTCGAGTACCGAGTCCACGAGTCGACAAGCCACTCCTCGCGCCGACTCTACATTTCTCCTCGAGTTGAGTTCATTCCTCGAGTCGAGTACCGAGTCCACGAGTCGACAAGCCACTCCTCGTGCCGACTCTACATTTCTCCTCGAGTTGAGTTCATTCCTCGAGTCGAGTACCGAGTCCACGAGTCGACAAGCCACTCCTCGTGCCGACTCTACATTTCTCTTCGAGTTGAGTTCATTCCTCGAGTCGAGTACCGAGTCCACGAGTCGACAAGCCACTCCTCGTGCCGACTATACATTTCTCCTCGAGTTGAGTTCATTCCTCAAGTCGAGTACCGAGTCCACGAGTCGACTAGCCACTCCTCGTGCTGACTCTACATTTCTCCTCGAGTTGGGTTCATTCCTCGAGTCGAGTACCGAGTCCACGAGTCGACAAGCCAATCCTCGTGCCGACTCTACATTTCTCCTCTAGTTGAGTTAATTCCTCGAGTCGAGTACCGAGTCCACGAGTCGAAAAGCCACTCCTCGTGCCGACTCTACATTTCTCCTCGAGTTGAGTTCATTCCTCGAGTCGAGTACCGAGTCCACGAGTCGAAAAGCCACTCCTCGTGCCGACTCTACATTTCTCCCCAAGTTGAGTTCATTCCTCGAGTCGAGTACCGAGTCCACGAGTCGACTAGCTACTCCTCGTGCCGACTCTACATTTCTCCTCGAGTTGAGTTCGTTCCTCGAGTCGAGTACCGAGTCCACGAGTCGACTAGCTACTCCTCGTCCCGACTCTACATTTCTCCTCGAGTTGAGTTCATTCCTCGAGTCGAGTACCGAGTCCAGGAGTCGACAAGCCAATCCTCGTGCCGACTCTACATTTCTCCTCGAGTTGAATTAATTCCTCGAGTCGAGTACCGAGTCCACGAGTCGACAAGCCACTCCTCGTGCCGGCTCTACATTTCTCCTCGAGTTGGGTTCATTCCTCGAGTCGAGTACCGAGTCCACGAGTGGACAAGCCACTCCTCGTGCCGACTCTACATTTCTCCTCAAGTTGAGTTCATTCCTCGAGTCGAGTACCGAGTCCACGAGTTGACAAGCCACTCCTCGTGCCGACTCTACATTTCTCCTCGAGTTGAGTTCATTGCTCGAGTCGAGTACCGAGGCAATGAGTCGACACGCCACTCCTCGTGCCGTCTCTACATTTCTCCTCGAGTTGAGTTCATTCCTCGAGTCGAGTACCGAGTCCACGAGTCGACAAGCCACTCCTCGTGCCGACTCTACATTTCTCCTCGAGTTGAGTTCATTCCTCGAGTCGAGTACCGAGTCCACGAGTCGACAAGCCACTCGTCGTGCCGACTCTACATTTCTCCTCGAGTTGAGTTCATTCCTCGAGTCGAGTACCGAGTCCACGAGTCGACAAGCCACTCCTCGTGCCGACTCTAAATTTCTCCTCGAGTTGAGTTCATTCCTCGAGTCGAGTACCGAGTCCACGAGTCGACAAGCCACTCCTCGTGTCGACTCTACATTTCTCCTCGAGTTGAGTTCATTGCTCGAGTCGAGTACCGAGTCCACGAGTCGACAAGCCACTCCTCGTGCCGACTCTACATTTCTCCTCTAGTTTAGTTCATTCCTCGAGTCGAGTACCGAGTCTACGAGTCGACAAGCCACTCCTCGTGCCGACTATACATTTCTCCTCGAGTTGAGTTCATTCCTCAAGTCGAGTACCGAGTCCACGAGTCGACTAGCCACTCCTCGTGCCGACTCTACATTTCTCCTCGAGTTGGGTTCATTCCTCGAGTCGAGTACCGAGTCCACGAGTCGAGTAGCCACTCCTCGTGCCGACTCTACATTTCTCCTCGAGTTGAGTTCATTCCTCGAGTCGAGTACCAAGTCCACGAGTCGACAAGCCACTCCTCGTGCCGACTATACATTTCTCCTCGAGTTGAGTTCATTCCTCAAGTCGAGTACCGAGTCCACGAGTCGACTAGCCACTCCTCGTGCCGACTCTACATTTCTCCTCGAGTTGGGTTCATTCCTCGAGTCGAGTACCGAGTCCACGAGTCGACAAGCTAATCCTCGTGCCGACTCTACATTTCTCCTCGAGTTGAGTTCATTCCTCGAGTCGAGTACCGAGTCCACGAGTCGACAAGCCACTCCTCGTGCCGACTCTACATTTCTCCCCAAGTTGAGTTCATTCCTCGAGTCGAGTACCGAGTCCACGAGTCGACTAGCTACTCCTCGTGCCGACTCTACATTTCTCCTCGAGTTGAGTTCGTTCCTCGAGTCGAGTACCGATTCCACGAGTCGACTAGCTACTCCTCGTGCCGACTCTACATTTCTCCTCGAGTTGAGTTCATTCCTCGAGTCAAGTACCGAGTCCACGAGTCGACAAGCCACTCCTCGTGCCGACTCTACATTTCTCCTCGAGTTGAATTAATTCCTCGAGTCGAGTACCGAGTCCACGAGTCGACAAGCCACTCCTCGTGCCGGCTCTACATTTCTCCTCGAGTTGGGTTCATTCCTCGAGTCGAGTACCGAGTCCACAAGTGGACAAGCCACTCCTCGTGCCGACTCTAAATTTCTCCTCGAGTTGAGTTCATTCCTCGAGTCGAGTACCGAGTCCACGAGTCGACAAGCCACTCCTCGTGTCGACTCTACATTTCTCCTCGAATTGAGTTCATTGCTCGAGTCGAGTACCGAGTCCACGAGTCGACAAGCCACTCCTCGTGCCGACTCTACATTTCTCCTCGAGTTGAGTTCATTCCTCGAGTCGAGTACCGAGTCCACGAGTCGACAAGCCACTCGTCGTGCCGACTCTACATTTCTCCTCGAGTTGAGTTCATTCCTCGAGTCGAGTACCGAGTCCACGAGTCGACAAGCCACTCCTCGTGCCGACTCTAAATTTCTCCTCGAGTTGAGTTCATTCCTCGAGTCGAGTACCGAGTCCACGAGTCGACAAGCCACTCCTCGTGTCGACTCTACATTTCTCCTCGAGTTGAGTTCATTGCTCGAGTCGAGTACCGAGTCCACGAGTCGACAAGCCACTCCTCGTGCCGACTCTACATTTCTCCTCTAGTTTAGTTCATTCCTCGAGTCGAGTACCGAGTCTACGAGTCGACAAGCCACTCCTCGTGCCGACTATACATTTCTCCTCGAGTTGAGTTCATTCCTCAAGTCGAGTACCGAGTCCACGAGTCGACTAGCCACTCCTCGTGCCGACTCTACATTTCTCCTCGAGTTGGGTTCATTCCTCGAGTCGAGTACCGAGTCCACGAGTCGAGTAGCCACTCCTCGTGCCGACTCTACATTTCTCCTCGAGTTGAGTTCATTCCTCGAGTCGAGTACCAAGTCCACGAGTCGACAAGCCACTCCTCGTGCCGACTATACATTTCTCCTCGAGTTGAGTTCATTCCTCAAGTCGAGTACCGAGTCCACGAGTCGACTAGCCACTCCTCGTGCCGACTCTACATTTCTCCTCGAGTTGGGTTCATTCCTCGAGTCGAGTACCGAGTCCACGAGTCGACAAGCTAATCCTCGTGCCGACTCTACATTTCTCCTCGAGTTGAGTTCATTCCTCGAGTCGAGTACCGAGTCCACGAGTCGACAAGCCACTCCTCGTGCCGACTCTACATTTCTCCCCAAGTTGAGTTCATTCCTCGAGTCGAGTACCGAGTCCACGAGTCGACTAGCTACTCCTCGTGCCGACTCTACATTTCTCCTCGAGTTGAGTTCGTTCCTCGAGTCGAGTACCGATTCCACGAGTCGACTAGCTACTCCTCGTGCCGACTCTACATTTCTCCTCGAGTTGAGTTCATTCCTCGAGTCAAGTACCGAGTCCACGAGTCGACAAGCCACTCCTCGTGCCGACTCTACATTTCTCCTCGAGTTGAATTAATTCCTCGAGTCGAGTACCGAGTCCACGAGTCGACAAGCCACTCCTCGTGCCGGCTCTACATTTCTCCTCGAGTTGGGTTCATTCCTCGAGTCGAGTACCGAGTCCACAAGTGGACAAGCCACTCCTCGTGCCGACTCTAAATTTCTCCTCGAGTTGAGTTCATTCCTCGAGTCGAGTACCGAGTCCACGAGTCGACAAGCCACTCCTCGTGTCGACTCTACATTTCTCCTCGAATTGAGTTCATTGCTCGAGTCGAGTACCGAGTCCACGAGTCGACAAGCCACTCCTCGTGCCGACTCTACATTTCTCCTCTAGTTTAGTTCATTCCTCGAGTCGAGTACCGAGTCTACGAGTCGACAAGCCACTCCTCGTGCCGACTATACATTTCTCCTCGAGTTGAGTTCATTCCTCAAGTCGAGTACCGAGTCCACGAGTCGACTAGCCACTCCTCGTGCCGACTCTACATTTCTCCTCGAGTTGGGTTCATTCCTCGAGTCGAGTACCGAGTCCACGAGTCGAGTAGCCACTCCTCGTGCCGACTCTACATTTCTCCTCGAGTTGAGTTCATTCCTCGAGTCGAGTACCGAGTCCACGAGTCGACAAGCCACTCCTCGTGCCGACTATACATTTCTCCTCGAGTTGAGTTCATTCCTCAAGTCGAGTATCGAGTCCACGAGTCGACTAGCCACTCCTCGTGCCGACTCTACATTTCTCCTCGAGTTGGGTTCATTCCTCGAGTCGAGTACCGAGTCCACGAGTCGACAAGCTAATCATCGTGCCGACTCTACATTTCTCCTCGAGTTGAGTTCATTCCTCGAGTCGAGTACCGAGTCCACGAGTCGACAAGCCACTCCTCATGCCGACTCTACATTTCTCCCCAAGTTGAGTTCATTCCTCGAGTCGAGTACCGAGTCCACGAGTCGACTAGCTACTCCTCGTGCCGACTCTACATTTCTCCTTGAGTTGAGTTCGTTCCTCGAGTCGAGTACCGAGTCCACGAGTCGACTAGCTACTCCTCGTGCCGACTCTACATTTCTCCTCGAGTTGAGTTCATTCCTCGAGTCAAGTACCGAGTCCACGAGTCGACAAGCCACTCCTCGTGCCGACTCTACATTTCTCCTCGAGTTGAATTAATTCCTCGAGTCGAGTACCGAGTCCACGAGTCGACAAGCCACTCCTCGTGCCGGCTCTACATTTCTGCTCGAGTTGGGTTCATTCCTCGAGTCGAGTACCGAGTCCACAAGTGGACAAGCCACTCCTCGTGCCGACTCTACATTTCTCCTCGATTTGAGTTCATTCCTCGAGTCGAGTACCGAGTCCACGAGTCGACAAGCCACTCCTCGTGCCGACTCTACATTTCTCCTCGAGTTGAGTTCATTCTTCGAGTCGAGTACCGAGGCCACGAGTCGACAAGCCACTCCTCGTGCCGTCTCTACATTTCTCCTCGAGTTGAGTTCATTCCTCGACTCGAGTACCGAATCCACGAGTCGACAAGCCAATCCTCGTGCCGACTATACATTTCTCCTCGAGTTGAGTTTATTCCTCAAGTCGAGTACCGAGTCCACGAGTCGACTAGCCACTCCTCGTGCTGACTCTACATTTCTCCTCGAGTTGGGTTCATTCCTCGAGTCGAGTACCGAGTCCACGAGTCGACAAGCCAATCCTCGTGCCGACTCTACATTTCTCCTCTAGTTGAGTTAATTCCTCGAGTCGAGTACCGAGTCCACGAGTCGAAAAGCCACTCCTCGTGCCGACTCTACATTTCTCCTCGAGTTGAGTTCATTCCTCGAGTCGAGTACCGAGTCCACGAGTCGAAAAGCCACTCCTCGTGCCGACTCTACATTTCTCCCCAAGTTGAGTTCATTCCTCGAGTCGAGTACCGAGTCCACGAGTCGACTAGCTACTCCTCGTGCCGACTCTACATTTCTCCTCGAGTTGAGTTCGTTCCTCGAGTCGAGTACCGAGTCCACGAGTCGACTAGCTACTCCTCGTCCCGACTCTACATTTCTCCTCGAGTTGAGTTCATTCCTCGAGTCGAGTACCGAGTCCAGGAGTCGACAAGCCAATCCTCGTGCCGACTCTACATTTCTCCTCGAGTTGAATTAATTCCTCGAGTCGAGTACCGAGTCCACGAGTCGACAAGCCACTCCTCGTGCCGGCTCTACATTTCTCCTCGAGTTGGGTTCATTCCTCGAGTCGAGTACCGAGTCCACGAGTGGACAAGCCACTCCTCGTGCCGACTCTACATTTCTCCTCAAGTTGAGTTCATTCCTCGAGTCGAGTACCGAGTCCACGAGTTGACAAGCCACTCCTCGTGCCGACTCTACATTTCTCCTCGAGTTGAGTTCATTGCTCGAGTCGAGTACCGAGTCCACGAGTCGACTAGCTACTCCTCGTGCCGACTCTACATTTCTCCTCGAGTTGAGTTCGTTCCTCGAGTCGAGTACCGAGTCCACGAGTCGACTAGCTACTCCTCGTGCCGACTCTAAATTTCTCCTCGAGTTGAGTTCATTCCTCGAGTCAAGTACCGAGTCCACGAGTCGACAAGCCACTCCTCGTGCCGACTCTACATTTCTCCTCGAGTTGAATTAATTCCTCGAGTCGAGTACCGAGTCCACGAGTCGACAAGCCACTCCTCGTGCCGGCTCTACATTTCTCCTCGAGTTGGGTTCATTCCTCGAGTCGAGTACCGAGTCCACGAGTGGACAAGCCACTCCTCGTGCCGACTCTACATTTCTCCTCGAGTTGAGTTCATTCCTCGAGTCGAGTACCGAGTCCACGAGTCGACAAGCCACTCCTCGAGTTGAGTTCATTCCTCGAGTCGAGTACCGAGTCCACGAGTCGACAAGCCACTCCTCGCGCCGACTCTACATTTCTCCTCGAGTTGAGTTCATTCCTCGAGTCGAGTACCGAGTCCACGAGTCGACAAGCCACTCCTCGTGCCGACTCTACATTTCTCCTCGAGTTGAGTTCATTCCTCGAGTCGAGTACCGAGTCCACGAGTCGACAAGCCACTCCTCGTGCCGACTCTACATTTCTCTTCGAGTTGAGTTCATTCCTCGAGTCGAGTACCGAGTCCACGAGTCGACAAGCCACTCCTCGTGCCGACTCTACATTTCTCCTCGAGTTGGGTTCATTCCTCGAGTCGAGTACCGAGTCCACGAGTCGAGTAGCCACTCCTCGTGCCGACTCTACATTTCTCCTCGAGTTGAGTTCATTCCTCGAGTCGAGTACCAAGTCCACGAGTCGACAAGCCACTCCTCGTGCCGACTATACATTTCTCCTCGAGTTGAGTTCATTCCTCAAGTCGAGTACCGAGTCCACGAGTCGACTAGCCACTCCTCGTGCCGACTCTACATTTCTCCTCGAGTTGGGTTCATTCCTCGAGTCGAGTACCGAGTCCACGAGTCGACAAGCTAATCCTCGTGCCGACTCTACATTTCTCCTCGAGTTGAGTTCATTCCTCGAGTCGAGTACCGAGTCCACGAGTCGACAAGCCACTCCTCGTGCCGACTCTACATTTCTCCTCGAGTTGAGTTCATTCCTCGAGTCGAGTACCGAGTCCACGAGTCGACAAGCCACTCCTCGTGCCGACTCTACATTTCTCTTCGAGTTGAGTTCATTCCTCGAGTCGAGTACCGAGTCCACGAGTCGACAAGCCACTCCTCGTGCCGACTATACATTTCTCCTCGAGTTGAGTTCATTCCTCAAGTCGAGTACCGAGTCCACGAGTCGACTAGCCACTCCTCGTGCTGACTCTACATTTCTCCTCGAGTTGGGTTCATTCCTCGAGTCGAGTACCGAGTCCACGAGTCGACAAGCCAATCCTCGTGCCGACTCTACATTTCTCCTCTAGTTGAGTTAATTCCTCGAGTCGAGTACCGAGTCCACGAGTCGAAAAGCCACTCCTCGTGCCGACTCTACATTTCTCCTCGAGTTGAGTTCATTCCTCGAGTCGAGTACCGAGTCCACGAGTCGAAAAGCCACTCCTCGTGCCGACTCTACATTTCTCCCCAAGTTGAGTTCATTCCTCGAGTCGAGTACCGAGTCCACGAGTCGACTAGCTACTCCTCGTGCCGACTCTACATTTCTCCTCGAGTTGAGTTCGTTCCTCGAGTCGAGTACCGAGTCCACGAGTCGACTAGCTACTCCTCGTCCCGACTCTACATTTCTCCTCGAGTTGAGTTCATTCCTCGAGTCGAGTACCGAGTCCAGGAGTCGACAAGCCAATCCTCGTGCCGACTCTACATTTCTCCTCGAGTTGAATTAATTCCTCGAGTCGAGTACCGAGTCCACGAGTCGACAAGCCACTCCTCGTGCCGGCTCTACATTTCTCCTCGAGTTGGGTTCATTCCTCGAGTCGAGTACCGAGTCCACGAGTGGACAAGCCACTCCTCGTGCCGACTCTACATTTCTCCTCAAGTTGAGTTCATTCCTCGAGTCGAGTACCGAGTCCACGAGTTGACAAGCCACTCCTCGTGCCGACTCTACATTTCTCCTCGAGTTGAGTTCATTGCTCGAGTCGAGTACCGAGGCAATGAGTCGACACGCCACTCCTCGTGCCGTCTCTACATTTCTCCTCGAGTTGAGTTCATTCCTCGAGTCGAGTACCGAGTCCACGAGTCGACAAGCCACTCCTCGTGCCGACTCTACATTTCTCCTCGAGTTGAGTTCATTCCTCGAGTCGAGTACCGAGTCCACGAGTCGACAAGCCACTCGTCGTGCCGACTCTACATTTCTCCTCGAGTTGAGTTCATTCCTCGAGTCGAGTACCGAGTCCACGAGTCGACAAGCCACTCCTCGTGCCGACTCTAAATTTCTCCTCGAGTTGAGTTCATTCCTCGAGTCGAGTACCGAGTCCACGAGTCGACAAGCCACTCCTCGTGTCGACTCTACATTTCTCCTCGAGTTGAGTTCATTGCTCGAGTCGAGTACCGAGTCCACGAGTCGACAAGCCACTCCTCGTGCCGACTCTACATTTCTCCTCTAGTTTAGTTCATTCCTCGAGTCGAGTACCGAGTCTACGAGTCGACAAGCCACTCCTCGTGCCGACTATACATTTCTCCTCGAGTTGAGTTCATTCCTCAAGTCGAGTACCGAGTCCACGAGTCGACTAGCCACTCCTCGTGCCGACTCTACATTTCTCCTCGAGTTGGGTTCATTCCTCGAGTCGAGTACCGAGTCCACGAGTCGAGTAGCCACTCCTCGTGCCGACTCTACATTTCTCCTCGAGTTGAGTTCATTCCTCGAGTCGAGTACCAAGTCCACGAGTCGACAAGCCACTCCTCGTGCCGACTATACATTTCTCCTCGAGTTGAGTTCATTCCTCAAGTCGAGTACCGAGTCCACGAGTCGACTAGCCACTCCTCGTGCCGACTCTACATTTCTCCTCGAGTTGGGTTCATTCCTCGAGTCGAGTACCGAGTCCACGAGTCGACAAGCTAATCCTCGTGCCGACTCTACATTTCTCCTCGAGTTGAGTTCATTCCTCGAGTCGAGTACCGAGTCCACGAGTCGACAAGCCACTCCTCGTGCCGACTCTACATTTCTCCCCAAGTTGAGTTCATTCCTCGAGTCGAGTACCGAGTCCACGAGTCGACTAGCTACTCCTCGTGCCGACTCTACATTTCTCCTCGAGTTGAGTTCGTTCCTCGAGTCGAGTACCGATTCCACGAGTCGACTAGCTACTCCTCGTGCCGACTCTACATTTCTCCTCGAGTTGAGTTCATTCCTCGAGTCAAGTACCGAGTCCACGAGTCGACAAGCCACTCCTCGTGCCGACTCTACATTTCTCCTCGAGTTGAATTAATTCCTCGAGTCGAGTACCGAGTCCACGAGTCGACAAGCCACTCCTCGTGCCGGCTCTACATTTCTCCTCGAGTTGGGTTCATTCCTCGAGTCGAGTACCGAGTCCACAAGTGGACAAGCCACTCCTCGTGCCGACTCTAAATTTCTCCTCGAGTTGAGTTCATTCCTCGAGTCGAGTACCGAGTCCACGAGTCGACAAGCCACTCCTCGTGTCGACTCTACATTTCTCCTCGAATTGAGTTCATTGCTCGAGTCGAGTACCGAGTCCACGAGTCGACAAGCCACTCCTCGTGCCGACTCTACATTTCTCCTCTAGTTTAGTTCATTCCTCGAGTCGAGTACCGAGTCTACGAGTCGACAAGCCACTCCTCGTGCCGACTATACATTTCTCCTCGAGTTGAGTTCATTCCTCAAGTCGAGTACCGAGTCCACGAGTCGACTAGCCACTCCTCGTGCCGACTCTACATTTCTTCTCGAGTTGGGTTCATTCCTCGAGTCGAGTACCGAGTCCACGAGTCGAGTAGCCACTCCTCGTGCCGACTCTACATTTCTCCTCGAGTTGAGTTCATTCCTCGAGTCGAGTACCGAGTCCACGAGTCGACAAGCCACTCCTCGTGCCGACTATACATTTCTCCTCGAGTTGAGTTCATTCCTCAAGTCGAGTATCGAGTCCACGAGTCGACTAGCCACTCCTCGTGCCGACTCTACATTTCTCCTCGAGTTGGGTTCATTCCTCGAGTCGAGTACCGAGTCCACGAGTCGACAAGCTAATCATCGTACCGACTCTACATTTCTCCTCGAGTTGAGTTCATTCCTCGAGTCGAGTACCGAGTCCACGAGTCGACAAGCCACTCCTCATGCCGACTCTACATTTCTCCCCAAGTTGAGTTCATTCCTCGAGTCGAGTACCGAGTCCACGAGTCGACTAGCTACTCCTCGTGCCGACTCTACATTTCTCCTCGAGTTGAGTTCGTTCCTCGAGTCGAGTACCGAGTCCACGAGTCGACTAGCTACTCCTCGTGCCGACTCTACATTTCTCCTCGAGTTGAGTTCATTCCTCGAGTCAAGTACCGAGTCCACGAGTCGACAAGCCACTCCTCGTGCCGACTCTACATTTCTCCTCGAGTTGAATTAATTCCTCGAGTCGAGTACCGAGTCCACGAGTCGACAAGCCACTCCTCGTGCCGGCTCTACATTTCTGCTCGAGTTGGGTTCATTCCTCGAGTCGAGTACCGAGTCCACAAGTGGACAAGCCACTCCTCGTGCCGACTCTACATTTCTCCTCGATTTGAGTTCATTCCTCGAGTCGAGTACCGAGTCCACGAGTCGACAAGCCACTCCTCGTGCCGACTCTACATTTCTCCTCGAGTTGAGTTCATTCTTCGAGTCGAGTACCGAGGCCACGAGTCGACAAGCCACTCCTCGTGCCGTCTCTACATTTCTCCTCGAGTTGAGTTCATTCCTCGAGTCGAGTACCGAGTCCACGAGTCGACAAGCCAATCCTCGTGCCGACTATACATTTCTCCTCGAGTTGAGTTTATTCCTCAAGTCGAGTACCGAGTCCACGAGTCGACTAGCCACTCCTCGTGCTGACTCTACATTTCTCCTCGAGTTGGGTTCATTCCTCGAGTCGAGTACCGAGTCCACGAGTCGACAAGCCAATCCTCGTGCCGACTCTACATTTCTCCTCTAGTTGAGTTAATTCCTCGAGTCGAGTACCGAGTCCACGAGTCGAAAAGCCACTCCTCGTGCCGACTCTACATTTCTCCTCGAGTTGAGTTCATTCCTCGAGTCGAGTACCGAGTCCACGAGTCGAAAAGCCACTCCTCGTGCCGACTCTACATTTCTCCCCAAGTTGAGTTCATTCCTCGAGTCGAGTACCGAGTCCACGAGTCGACTAGCTACTCCTCGTGCCGACTCTACATTTCTCCTCGAGTTGAGTTCGTTCCTCGAGTCGAGTACCGAGTCCACGAGTCGACTAGCTACTCCTCGTCCCGACTCTACATTTCTCCTCGAGTTGAGTTCATTCCTCGAGTCGAGTACCGAGTCCAGGAGTCGACAAGCCAATCCTCGTGCCGACTCTACATTTCTCCTCGAGTTGAATTAATTCCTCGAGTCGAGTACCGAGTCCACGAGTCGACAAGCCACTCCTCGTGCCGGCTCTACATTTCTCCTCGAGTTGGGTTCATTCCTCGAGTCGAGTACCGAGTCCACGAGTGGACAAGCCACTCCTCGTGCCGACTCTACATTTCTCCTCAAGTTGAGTTCATTCCTCGAGTCGAGTACCGAGTCCACGAGTTGACAAGCCACTCCTCGTGCCGACTCTACATTTCTCCTCGAGTTGAGTTCATTGCTCGAGTCGAGTACCGAGTCCACGAGTCGAGTACCGAGTCCACGAGTCGACTAGCTACTCCTCGTGCCGACTCTAAATTTCTCCTCGAGTTGAGTTCATTCCTCGAGTCAAGTACCGAGTCCACGAGTCGACAAGCCACTCCTCGTGCCGACTCTACATTTCTCCTCGAGTTGAATTAATTCCTCGAGTCGAGTACCGAGTCCACGAGTCGACAAGCCACTCCTCGTGCCGGCTCTACATTTCTCCTCGAGTTGGGTTCATTCCTCGAGTCGAGTACCGAGTCCACGAGTGGACAAGCCACTCCTCGTGCCGACTCTACATTTCTCCTCGAGTTGAGTTCATTCCTCGAGTCGAGTACCGAGTCCACGAGTCGACAAGCCACTCCTCGAGTTGAGTTCATTCCTCGAGTCGAGTACCGAGTCCACGAGTCGACAAGCCACTCCTCGCGCCGACTCTACATTTCTCCTCGAGTTGAGTTCATTCCTCGAGTCGAGTACCGAGTCCACGAGTCGACAAGCCACTCCTCGTGCCGACTCTACATTTCTCCTCGAGTTGAGTTCATTCCTCGAGTCGAGTACCGAGTCCACGAGTCGACAAGCCACTCCTCGTGCCGACTCTACATTTCTCTTCGAGTTGAGTTCATTCCTCGAGTCGAGTACCGAGTCCACGAGTCGACAAGCCACTCCTCGTGCCGACTATACATTTCTCCTCGAGTTGAGTTCATTCCTCAAGTCGAGTACCGAGTCCACGAGTCGACTAGCCACTCCTCGTGCTGACTCTACATTTCTCCTCGAGTTGGGTTCATTCCTCGAGTCGAGTACCGAGTCCACGAGTCGACAAGCCAATCCTCGTGCCGACTCTACATTTCTCCTCTAGTTGAGTTAATTCCTCGAGTCGAGTACCGAGTCCACGAGTCGAAAAGCCACTCCTCGTGCCGACTCTACATTTCTCCTCGAGTTGAGTTCATTCCTCGAGTCGAGTACCGAGTCCACGAGTCGAAAAGCCACTCCTCGTGCCGACTCTACATTTCTCCCCAAGTTGAGTTCATTCCTCGAGTCGAGTACCGAGTCCACGAGTCGACTAGCTACTCCTCGTGCCGACTCTACATTTCTCCTCGAGTTGAGTTCGTTCCTCGAGTCGAGTACCGAGTCCACGAGTCGACTAGCTACTCCTCGTCCCGACTCTACATTTCTCCTCGAGTTGAGTTCATTCCTCGAGTCGAGTACCGAGTCCAGGAGTCGACAAGCCAATCTTCGTGCCGACTCTACATTTCTCCTCGAGTTGAATTAATTCCTCGAGTCGAGTACCGAGTCCACGAGTCGACAAGCCACTCCTCGTGCCGGCTCTACATTTCTCCTCGAGTTGGGTTCATTCCTCGAGTCGAGTACCGAGTCCACGAGTGGACAAGCCACTCCTCGTGCCGACTCTACATTTCTCCTCAAGTTGAGTTCATTCCTCGAGTCGAGTACCGAGTCCACGAGTTGACAAGCCACTCCTCGTGCCGACTCTACATTTCTCCTCGAGTTGAGTTCATTGCTCGAGTCGAGTACCGAGGCAATGAGTCGACACGCCACTCCTCGTGCCGTCTCTACATTTCTCCTCGAGTTGAGTTCATTCCTCGAGTCGAGTACCGAGTCCACGAGTCGACAAGCCACTCCTCGTGCCGACTCTACATTTCTCCTCGAGTTGAGTTCATTCCTCGAGTCGAGTACCGAGTCCACGAGTCGACAAGCCACTCGTCGTGCCGACTCTACATTTCTCCTCGAGTTGAGTTCATTCCTCGAGTCGAGTACCGAGTCCACGAGTCGACAAGCCACTCCTCGTGCCGACTCTAAATTTCTCCTCGAGTTGAGTTCATTCCTCGAGTCGAGTACCGAGTCCACGAGTCGACAAGCCACTCCTCGTGTCGACTCTACATTTCTCCTCAAGTTGAGTTCATTGCTCGAGTCGAGTACCGAGTCCACGAGTCGACAAGCCACTCCTCGTGCCGACTCTACATTTCTCCTCTAGTTTAGTTCATTCCTCGAGTCGAGTACCGAGTCTACGAGTCGACAAGCCACTCCTCGTGCCGACTATACATTTCTCCTCGAGTTGAGTTCATTCCTCAAGTCGAGTACCGAGTCCACGAGTCGACTAGCCACTCCTCGTGCCGACTCTACATTTCTCCTCGAGTTGGGTTCATTCCTCGAGTCGAGTACCGAGTCCACGAGTCGAGTAGCCACTCCTCGTGCCGACTCTACATTTCTCCTCGAGTTGAGTTCATTCCTCGAGTCGAGTACCAACTCCACGAGTCGACAAGCCACTCCTCGTGCCGACTATACATTTCTCCTCGAGTTGAGTTCATTCCTCAAGTCGAGTACCGAGTCCACGAGTCGACTAGCCACTCCTCGTGCCGACTCTACATTTCTCCTCGAGTTGGGTTCATTCCTCGAGTCGAGTACCGAGTCCACGAGTCGACAAGCTAATCCTCGTGCCGACTCTACATTTCTCCTCGAGTTGAGTTCATTCCTCGAGTCGAGTACCGAGTCCACGAGTCGACAAGCCACTCCTCGTGCCGACTCTACATTTCTCCCCAAGTTGAGTTCATTCCTCGAGTCGAGTACCGAGTCCACGAGTCGACTAGCCACTCCTCGTGCCGACTCTACATTTCTCCTCGAGTTGAGTTCGTTCCTCGAGTCGAGTACCGAGTCCACGAGTCGACTAGCTACTCCTCGTCCCGACTCTACATTTCTCCTCGAGTTGAGTTCATTCCTCGAGTCGAGTACCGAGTCCAGGAGTCGACAAGCCAATCCTCGTGCCGACTCTACATTTCTCCTCGAGTTGAATTAATTCCTCGAGTCGAGTACCGAGTCCACGAGTCGACAAGCCACTCCTCGTGCCGGCTCTACATTTCTCCTCGAGTTGGGTTCATTCCTCGAGTCGAGTACCGAGTCCACGAGTGGACAAGCCACTCCTCGTGCCGACTCTACATTTCTCCTCAAGTTGAGTTCATTCCTCGAGTCGAGTACCGAGTCCACGAGTTGACAAGCCACTCCTCGTGCCGACTCTACATTTCTCCTCGAGTTGAGTTCATTGCTCGAGTCGAGTACCGAGGCAATGAGTCGACACGCCACTCCTCGTGCCGTCTCTACATTTCTCCTCGAGTTGAGTTCAATCCTCGAGTCGAGTACCGAGTCCACGAGTCGACAAGCCACTCCTCGTGCCGACTCTACATTTCTCCTCGAGTTGAGTTCATTCCTCGAGTCGAGTACCGAGTCCACGAGTCGACAAGCCACTCGTCGTGCCGACTCTACATTTCTCCTCGAGTTGAGTTCATTCCTCGAGTCGAGTACCGAGTCCACGAGTCGACAAGCCACTCCTCGTGCCGACTCTAAATTTCTCCTCGAGTTGAGTTCATTCCTCGAGTCGAGTACCGAGTCCACGAGTCGACAAGCCACTCCTCGTGTCGACTCTACATTTCTCCTCGAGTTGAGTTCATTGCTCGAGTCGAGTACCGAGTCCACGAGTCGACAAGCCACTCCTCGTGCCGACTCTACATTTCTCCTCTAGTTTAGTTCATTCCTCGAGTCGAGTACCGAGTCTACGAGTCGACAAGCCACTCCTCGTGCCGACTATACATTTCTCCTCGAGTTGAGTTCATTCCTCAAGTCGAGTACCGAGTCCACGAGTCGACTAGCCACTCCTCGTGCCGACTCTACATTTCTCCTCGAGTTGGGTTCTTTCCTCGAGTCGAGTACCGAGTCCACGAGTCGAGTAGCCACTCCTCGTGCCGACTCTACATTTCTCCTCGAGTTGAGTTCATTCCTCGAGTCGAGTACCAAGTCCACGAGTCGACAAGCCACTCCTCGTGCCGACTATACATTTCTCCTCGAGTTGAGTTCATTCCTCAAGTCGAGTACCGAGTCCACGAGTCGACTAGCCACTCCTCGTGCCGACTCTACATTTCTCCTCGAGTTGGGTTCATTCCTCGAGTCGAGTACCGAGTCCACGAGTCGACAAGCTAATCCTCGTGCCGACTCTACATTTCTCCTCGAGTTGAGTTCATTCCTCGAGTCGAGTACCGAGTCCACGAGTCGACAAGCCACTCCTCGTGCCGACTCTACATTTCTCCCCAAGTTGAGTTCATTCCTCGAGTCGAGTACCGAGTCCACGAGTCGACTAGCTACTCCTCGTGCCGATTCTACATTTCTCCTCGAGTTGAGTTCGTTCCTCGAGTCGAGTACCGATTCCACGAGTCGACTAGCTACTCCTCGTGCCGACTCTACATTTCTCCTCGAGTTGAGTTCATTCCTCGAGTCAAGTACCGAGTCCACGAGTCGACAAGCCACTCCTCGTGCCGACTCTACATTTCTCCTCGAGTTGAATTAATTCCTCGAGTCGAGTACCGAGTCCACGAGTCGACAAGCCACTCCTCGTGCCGGCTCTACATTTCTCCTCGAGTTGGGTTCATTCCTCGAGTCGAGTACCGAGTCCACAAGTGGACAAGCCAGTCCTCGTGCCGACTCTAAATTTCTCCTCGAGTTGAGTTCATTCCTCGAGTCGAGTACCGAGTCCACGAGTCGACAAGCTACTCCTCGTGTCGACTCTACATTTCTCCTCGAATTGAGTTCATTGCTCGAGTCGAGTACCGAGTCCACGAGTCGACAAGCCACTCCTCGTGCCGACTCTACATTTCTCCTCTAGTTTAGTTCATTCCTCGAGTCGAGTACCGAGTCTACGAGTCGACAAGCCACTCCTCGTGCCGACTATACATTTCTCCTCGAGTTGAGTTCATTCCTCAAGTCGAGTACCGAGTCCACGAGTCGACTAGCCACTCCTCGTGCCGACTCTACATTTCTCCTCGAGTTGGGTTCATTCCTCGAGTCGAGTACCGAGTCCACGAGTCGAGTAGCCACTCCTCGTGCCGACTCTACATTTCTCCTCGAGTTGAGTTCATTCCTCGAGTCGAGTACCGAGTCCACGAGTCGACAAGCCACTCCTCGTGCCGACTATACATTTCTCCTCGAGTTGAGTTCATTCCTCAAGTCGAGTATCGAGTCCACGAGTCGACTAGCCACTCCTCGTGCCGACTCTACATTTCTCCTCGAGTTGGGTTCATTCCTCGAGTCGAGTACCGAGTCCACGAGTCGACAAGCTAATCATCGTGCCGACTCTACATTTCTCCTCGAGTTGAGTTCATTCCTCGAGTCGAGTACCGAGTCCACGAGTCGACAAGCCACTCCTCATGCCGACTCTACATTTCTCCCCAAGTTGAGTTCATTCCTCGAGTCGAGTACCGAGTCCACGAGTCGACTAGCTACTCCTCGTGCCGACTCTACATTTTTCCTCGAGTTGAGTTCGTTCCTCGAGTCGAGTACCGAGTCCACGAGTCGACTAGCTACTCCTCGTGCCGACTCTACATTTCTCCTCGAGTTGAGTTCATTCCTCGAGTCAAGTACCGAGTCCACGAGTCGACAAGCCACTCCTCGTGCCGACTCTACATTTCTCCTCGAGTTGAATTAATTCCTCGAGTCGAGTACCGAGTCCACGAGTCGACAAGCCACTCCTCGTGCCGGCTCTACATTTCTGCTCGAGTTGGGTTCATTCCTCGAGTCGAGTACCGAGTCCACAAGTGGACAAGCCACTCCTCGTGCCGACTCTACATTTCTCCTCGATTTGAGTTCATTCCTCGAGTCGAGTACCGAGTCCACGAGTCGACAAGCCACTCCTCGTGCCGACTCTACATTTCTCCTCGAGTTGAGTTCATTCTTCGAGTCGAGTACCGAGGCCACGAGTCGACAAGCCACTCCTCGTGCCGTCTCTACATTTCTCCTCGAGTTGAGTTCATTCCTCGAGTCGAGTACCGAGTCCACGAGTCGACAAGCCACTCCTCGTGCCGACTCCACATTTCTCCTCGAGTTGAGTTCATTCCTCGAGTCGAGTACCGAGTCCACGAGTCGACAAGCCACTCCTCGTGCCGACTCTACATTTCTCCTCGAGTTGAGTTCATTCCTCAAGTCGAGTACCGAGTCCACGAGTCGACTAGCCACTCCTCGTGCCGACTCTACATTTCTCCTCGAGTTGAGTTCATTCCTCAAGTCGAGTACCGAGTCCACGAGTCGACTAGCCACTCCTCGTGCCGACTCTACATTTCTCCTCGAGTTAGGTTCATTCCTCGAGTCGAGTACCGAGTCCACGAGTCGACAAGCCAATCCTCGTGCCGACTCTACATTTCTCCTCGAGTTGAGTTCATTCCTCGAGTCGAGTACCGAGTCCACGAGTCGACAAGCCACTCCTCGTGCCGACTCTACATTTCTCCTCGAGTTGAGTTCATTCCTCGAGTCGAGTACCGAGTCCACGAGTCGACAAGCCACTCCTCGTGCCGACTCTACATTTCTCCTCTAGTTTAGTTCATTCCTCGAGTCGAGTACCGAGTCCACGAGTCGACAAGCCACTCCTCGTGCCGACTATACATTTCTCCTCGAGTTGAGTTCATTCCTCAAGTCGAGTACCGAGTCCACGAGTCGACTAGCCACTCCTCGTGCTGACTCTACATTTCTCCTCGAGTTGAGTTCATTCGTCGAGTCGAGTACCGAGTCCACGAGTCGACAAGCCAATCCTCGTGCCGACTCTACATTTCTCCTCGAGTTGAGTTCATTCCTCGAGTCGAGTACCGAGTCCACGAGTCGAAAAGCCACTCCTCGTGCCGACTCTACATTTCTCCTCGAGTTGAGTTCATTCCTCGAGTCGAGTACCGAGTCCACGAGTCGACAAGCCACTCCTCGTGCCGACTCTAAATTTCTCCTCGAGTTGAGTTCATTCCTCGAGTCGAGTACCGAGTCCACGAGTCGACAAGCCACTCCTCGTGTCGACTCTACATTTCTCCTCGAGTTGAGTTCATTGCTCGAGTCGAGTACCGAGTCCACGAGTCGACAAGCCACTCCTCGTGCCGACTCTACATTTCTCCTCTAGTTTAGTTCATTCCTCGAGTCGAGTACCGAGTCTATGAGTCGACAAGCCACTCCTCGTGCCGACTATACATTTCTCCTCGAGTTGAGTTCATTCCTCAAGTCGAGTACCGAGTCCACGAGTCGACTAGCCACTCCTCGTGCCGACTCTACATTTCTCCTCGAGTTGGGTTCATTCCTTGAGTCGAGTACCGAGTCCACGAGTCGAGTAGCCACTCCTCGTGCCGACTCTACATTTCTCCTCGAGTTGAGTTCATTCCTCGAGTCGAGTACCGAGTCCACGAGTCGACAAGCCACTCCTCGTGCCGACTATACATTTCTCCTCGAGTTGAGTTCATTCCTCAAGTCGAGTACCGAGTCCACGAGTCGACTAGCCACTCCTCGTGCCGACTCTACATTTCTCCTCGAGTTGGGTTCATTCCTCGAGTCGAGTACCGAGTCCACGAGTCGACAAGCTAATCCTCGTGCCGACTCTACATTTCTCCTCGAGTTGAGTTCATTCCTCGAGTCGAGTACCGAGTCCACGAGTCGACAAGCCACTCCTCGTGCCGACTCTACATTTCTCCCCAAGTTGAGTTCATTCCTCGAGTCGAGTACCGAGTCCACGAGTCGACTAGCTACTCCTCGTGCCGACTCTACATTTCTCCTCGAGTTGAGTTCGTTCCTCGAGTCGAGTACCGAGTCCACGAGTCGACTAGCTACTCCTCGTGCCGACTCTACATTTCTCCTCGAGTTGAGTTCATTCCTCGAGTCAAGTACCGAGTCCACGAGTCGACAAGCCACTCCTCGTGCCGACTCTACATTTCTCCTCGAGTTGAATTAATTCCTCGAGTCGAGTACCGAGTCCACGAGTCGACAAGCCCCTCCTCGTGCCGGCTCTACATTTCTCCTCGAGTTGGGTTCATTCCTCGAGTCGAGTACCGAGTCCACGAGTGGACAAGCCACTCCTTGTGCCGACTCTACATTTCTCCTCGAGTTGAGTTCATTCCTCGAGTCGAGTACCGAGTCCACGAGTCGACAAGCCACTCCTCGTGCCGGCTCTACATTTCTCCTCGAGTTGGGTTCATTCCTCGAGTCGAGTACCGAGTCCACGAGTGGACAAGCCACTCCTCGTGCCGACTCTACATTTCTCCTCGAGTTGAGTTCATTCTTCGAGTCGAGTACCGAGGCCACGAGTCGACAAGCCACTCCTCGAGTTGAGTTCATTCCTCGAGTCGAGTACCGAGTCCACGAGTCGATTAGCCACTCCTCGTGCCGACTCTACATTTCTCCTCGAGTTGAGTTCATTCCTCGAGTCGAGTACCGAGTCCACGAGTCGACAAGCCACTCCTCGTGCCGACTCTACATTTCTCCTCGAGTTGAGTTCATTCCTCGAGTCGAGTACCGAGTCCACGAGTCGACAAGCCACTCCTCGTGCCGACTCTACATTTCTCCTCGAGTTGAGTTCATTCCTCGAGTCGAGTACCGAGTCCACGAGTCGACAAGCCACTCCTCGTGCCGACTCTACATTTCTCCCCAAGTTGAGTTCATTCCTCGAGTCGAGTACCGAGTCCACGAGTCGACTAGCTACTCCTCGTGCCGACTCTACATTTCTCCTCGAGTTGAGTTCGTTCCTCGAGTCGAGTACCGAGTCCACGAGTCGACTAGCTACTCCTCGTGCCGACTCTACATTTCTCCTCGAGTTGAGTTCATTCCTCGAGTCAAGTACCGAGTCCACGAGTCGACAAGCCACTCCTCGTGCCGACTCTACATTTCTCCTCGAGTTGAATTAATTCCTCGAGTCGAGTACCGAGTCCACGAGTCGACAAGCCCCTCCTCGTGCCGGCTCTACATTTCTCCTCGAGTTGGGTTCATTCCTCGAGTCGAGTACCGAGTCCACGAGTGGACAAGCCACTCCTTGTGCCGACTCTACATTTCTCCTCGAGTTGAGTTCATTCCTCGAGTCGAGTACCGAGTCCACGAGTCGACAAGCCACTCCTCGTGCCGGCTCTACATTTCTCCTCGAGTTGGGTTCATTCCTCGAGTCGAGTACCGAGTCCACGAGTGGACAAGCCACTCCTCGTGCCGACTCTACATTTCTCCTCGAGTTGAGTTCATTCTTCGAGTCGAGTACCGAGGCCACGAGTCGACAAGCCACTCCTCGAGTTGAGTTCATTCCTCGAGTCGAGTACCGAGTCCACGAGTCGATTAGCCACTCCTCGTGCCGACTCTACATTTCTCCTCGAGTTGAGTTCATTCCTCGAGTCGAGTACCGAGTCCACGAGTCGACAAGCCACTCCTCGTGCCGACTCTACATTTCTCCTCGAGTTGAGTTCATTCCTCGAGTCGAGTACCGAGTCCACGAGTCGACAAGCCACTCCTCGTGCCGACTCTACATTTCTCCTCGAGTTGAGTTCATTCCTCGAGTCGAGTACCGAGTCCACGAGTCGACTAGCCACTCCTCGTGCCGACTATACATTTCTCCTCGAGTTGAGTTCATTCCTCAAGTCGAGTACCGAGTCCACGAGTCGACTAGCCACTCCTCGTGCTAACTCTACATTTCTCCTCGAGTTGGGTTCATTCCTCGAGTCGAGTACCGAGTCCACGAGTCGACAAGCCAATCCTCGTGCCGACTCTACATTTCTCCTCGAGTTGAGTTCATTCCTCGAGTCGAGTACTGAGTCCACGAGTCGAAAAGCCACTCCTCGTGCCGACTCTACATTTCTCCTCGAGTTGAGTTCATTCCTCGAGTCGAGTACCGAGTCCACGAGTCAAAAAGCCACTCCTCGTGCCGACTCTACATTTCTCCCCAAGTTGAGTTCATTCCTCGAGTCGAGTACCGAGTCCACGAGTCGACTAGCTACTCCTCGTGCCGACTCTACATTTCTCCTCGAGTTGAGTTCGTTCCTCGAATCGAGTACCGAGTCCACGAGTCGACTAGCTACTCCTCGTGCCGACTCTACATTTCTCCTCGAGTTGAGTTCATTCCTCGAGTCAAGTACCGAGTCCACGAGTCGACAAGCCACTCCTCGTGCCGACTCTACATTTCTCCTCGAGTTGAATTAATTCCTCGAGTCGAGTACCGAATCCACGAGTCGACAAGCCACTCCTCGTGCCGGCTCTACATTTCTCCTCGAGTTGGGTTCATTCCTCGAGTCGAGTACCGAGTCCACGAGTGGACAAGCCACTCCTCGTGCCGACTCTACATTTCTCCTCGAGTTGAGTTCATTCCTCGAGTCGAGTACCGAGTCCACGAGTCGACAAGCCACTCCTCGTGCCGACTCTACATTTCTCCTCGAGTTGAGTTCATTGCTCGAGTCGAGTACCGAGGCAACGAGTCGACAAGCCACTCCTCGTGCCGTCTCTACATTTCTCCTCGAGTTGAGTTCATTCCTCGAGTCGAGTACCGAGTCCACGAGTCGACAAGCCACTCCTCGTGCCGACTCTACATTTCTCCTCGAGTTGAGTTCATTCCTCGAGTCGAGTACCGAGTCCACGAGTCGACAAGCCACACATCGTGCCGACTCTACATTTCTCCTCGAGTTGAGTTCATTCCTCGAGTCGAGTACCGAGTCCATGAGTCGACAAGCCACTCCTCGTGCCGACTCTACATTTCTCCTCGAGTTGAGTTCATTCCTCGAGTCGAGTACCGAGTCCACGAGTCGACAAGCCACTCCTCGTGCCGACTATACATTTCTCCTCGAGTTGAGTTCATTCCTCAAGTCGAGTACCGAGTCCACGAGTCGACTAGCCACTCCTCGTGCGGACTCTACATTTCTCCCGGAGTTGGGTTCATTCCTCGAGTCGAGTACCGAGTCCACGAGTCGACTAGCCACTCCTCGTGCCGACTCTACATTTCTCCTCGAGTTGAGTTCATTCTTCGAGTCGAGTACCGAGGCCACGAGTCGACAAGCCACTCCTCGAGTTGAGTTCATTTCTCGAGTCGAGTACCGAGTCCACGAGTCGACAAGCCACTCCTCGTGCCGACTCTACATTTCTCCTCGAGTTGAGTTCATTCCTCGAGTCGAGTACCGAGTCCACGAGTCGACAAGCCACTCCTCGTGCCGACTCTACATTTCTCCTCGAGTTGAGTTCATTCCTCGAGTCGAGTACCGAGTCCACGAGTCGACAAGCCACTCCTCGTGCCGACTCTACATTTCTCCTCGAGTTGAGTTCATTCCTCGAGTCGAGTACCGAGTCCACGAGTCGACAAGCCACTCCTCGTGCCGACTCTACATTTCTCCTCGAGTTGAGTTCATTCCTCGAGTCGAGTACCGAGTCCACGAGTCGACAAGCCACTCCTCGTGCCGACTCTACATTTCTCCTCTAGTTTAGTTCATTCCTCGAGTCGAGTACCGAGTCCACGAGTCGACAAGCCACTCCTCGTGCCGACTATACATTTCTCCTCGAGTTGAGTTCATTCCTCAAGTCGAGTACCGAGTCCACGAGTCGACTAGCCACTCCTCGTGCTGACTCTACATTTCTCCTCGAGTTGGGTTCATTCCTCGAGTCGAGTAACGAGTCCACGAGTCGACAAGCCAATCCTCGTGCCGACTCTACATTTCTCCTCGAGTTGAGTTCATTCCTCGAGTCGAGTACCGAGTCCACGAGGCGAAAAGCCACTCCTCGTGCCGACTCTACATTTCTCCTCGAGTTGAGTTCATTCCTCGAGTCGAGTACCGAGTCCACGAGTCGACAAGCCACTCCTCGTGCCGACTCTAAATTTCTCCTCGAGTTGAGTTCATTCCTCGAGTCGAGTACCGAGTCCACGAGTCGACAAGCCAGTCCTCGTGTCGACTCTACATTTCTCCTCTAGTTGAGTTCATTGCTCGAGTCGAGTACCGAGTCCACGAGTCGACAAGCCACTCCTCGTGCCGACTCTATATTTCTTCTCTAGTTTAGTTCATTCCTCGAGTCGAGTACCGAGTCTACGAGTCGACAAGCCACTCCTCGTGCCGACTATACATTTCTCCTCGAGTTGAGTTCATTCCTCAAGTCGAGTACCGAGTCCACGAGTCGACTAGCCACTCCTCGTGCCGACTCTACATTTCTCCTCGAGTTGGGTTCATTCCTCGAGTCGAGTACCAAGTCCACGAGTCGAGTAGCCACTCCTCGTGCCGACTCTACATTTCTCCTCGAGTTGAGTTCATTCCTCGAGTCGAGTACCGAGTCCACGAGTCGACAAGCCACTCCTCGTGCGGACTATACATTTCTCCTCGAGTTGAGTTCATTCCTCAAGTCGAGTACCGAGTCCACGAGTCGACTAGCCACTCCTCGTTCCGACTCTACATTTCTCCTCGAGTTGGGTTCATTCCTCGAGTCGAGTACCGAGTCCACGAGTCGACAAGCTAATCGTCGTGCCGACTCTACATTTTTCCTCGAGTTGAGTTCATTCCTCGAGTCGAGTACCGAGTCCACGAGTCGACAAGCTAATCCTCGTGCCGACTCTACATTTTTCCTCGAGTTGAGTTCATTCCTCGAGTCGAGTACCGAGTCCACGAGTCGACAAGCCACTCCTCGTGTCGACTCTACATTTCTCCCCAAGTTGAGTTCATTCCTCGAGTCGAGTACCGAGTCCACGAGTCGACTAGCTACTCCTCGTGCCGACTCTACATTTCTCCTCGAGTTGAGTTCGTTCCTCGAGTCGAGTACCGAGTCCACGAGTCGACTAGCTACTCCTTGTGCCGACTCTACATTTCTCCTCGAGTTGAGTTCATTCCTCGAGTCGAGTACCGAGTCCACGAGTCGACAAGCTAATCCTCGTGCCGACTCTACATTTTTCCTCGAGTTGAGTTCATTCCTCGAGTCGAGTACCGAGTCCACGAGTCGACAAGCCACTCCTCGTGTCGACTCTACATTTCTCCCCAAGTTGAGTTCATTCCTCGAGTCGAGTACCGAGTCCACGAGTCGACTAGCTACTCCTCGTGCCGACTCTACATTTCTCCTCGAGTTGAGTTCATTCCTCGAGTCGAGTACCGAGTCCACGAGTCGACAAGCCACTCCTCGAGTTGAGTTCATTCCTCGAGTCGAGTACCGAGTCCACGAGTCGACAAGCCACTCCTCGTGCCGACTATACATTTCTCCTCGAGATGAGTTCATTCCTCAAGTCGAGTAACGAGTCCACGAGTCGACTAGCCTCTCCTCGTGCCGACTCTACATTTCTCCTCGAGTTGGCTTCATTCCTCGAGTCGAGTACCGAGTCCACGAGTCGACAAGCCACTCCTCGTGCCGACTCTACATTTCTCCTCGAGTTGAGTTCATTCTTCGAGTCGACAAGCCACTCCTCGAGTTGAGTTCATTCCTCGAGTCGAGTACCGAGTCCACGAGTCGACAAGCCACTCCTCGTGCCGACTCTACATTTCTCCTCGAGTTGAGTTCATTCCTCGAGTCGAGTACCGAGTCCACGAGTCGACAAGCCACTCCTCGTGCCGACTCTACATTTCTCCTCGAGTTGAGTTCATTCCTCGAGTCGAGTACCGAGTCCACGAGTCGACAAGCCACTCCTCGTGCCGACTCTACATTTCTCCTCGAGTTGAGTTCATTCCTCGAGTCGAGTACCGAGTCCACGAGTCGACAAGCCACTCCTCGTGCCGACTCTACATTTCTCCTCGAGTTGAGTTCATTCCTCGAGTCGAGTACCGAGTCCACGAGTCGACAAGCCACTCCTCGTGCCGACTCTACATTTCTCCTCTAGTTTAGTTCATTCCTCGAGTCGAGTACCGAGTCCACGAGTCGACAAGCCACTCCTCGTGCCGACTATACATTTCTCCTCGAGTTGAGTTCATTCCTCAAGTCGAGTACCGAGTCCACGAGTCGACTAGCCACTCCTCGTGCTGACTCTACATTTCTCCTCGAGTTGGGTTCATTCCTCGAGTCGAGTACCGAGTCCACGAGTCGACAAGCCAATCCTCGTGCCGACTCTACATTTCTCCTCGAGTTGAGTTCATTCCTCGAGTCGAGTACCGAGTCCACGAGGCGAAAAGCCACTCCTCGTGCCGACTCTACATTTCTCCTCGAGTTGAGTTCATTCCTCGAGTCGAGTACCGAGTCCACGAGTCGACAAGCCACTCCTCGTGCCGACTCTAAATTTCTCCTCGAGTTGAGTTCATTCCTCGAGTCGAGTACCGAGTCCACGAGTCGACAAGCCAGTCCTCGTGTCGACTCTACATTTCACCTCTAGTTGAGTTCATTGCTCGAGTCGAGTACCGAGTCCACGAGTCGACAAGCCACTCCTCGTGCCGACTCTATATTTCTTCTCTAGTTTAGTTCATTCCTCGAGTCGAGTACCGAGTCTACGAGTCGACAAGCCACTCCTCGTGCCGACTATACATTTCTCCTCGAGTTGAGTTCATTCCTCAAGTCGAGTACCGAGTCCACGAGTCGACTAGCCACTCCTCGTGCCGACTCTACATTTCTCCTCGAGTTGGGTTCATTCCTCGAGTCGAGTACCAAGTCCACGAGTCGAGTAGCCACTCCTCGTGCCGACTCTACATTTCTCCTCGAGTTGAGTTCATTCCTCGAGTCGAGTACCGAGTCCACGAGTCGACAAGCCACTCCTCGTGCGGACTATACATTTCTCCTCGAGTTGAGTTCATTCCTCAAGTCGAGTACCGAGTCCACGAGTCGACTAGCCACTCCTCGTTCCGACTCTACATTTCTCCTCGAGTTGGGTTCATTCCTCGAGTCGAGTACCGAGTCCACGAGTCGACAAGCTAATCCTCGTGCCGACTCTACATTTTTCCTCGAGTTGAGTTCATTCCTCGAGTCGAGTACCGAGTCCACGAGTCGACAAGCCACTCCTCGTGTCGACTCTACATTTCTCCCCAAGTTGAGTTCATTCCTCGAGTCGAGTACCGAGTCCACGAGTCGACTAGCTACTCCTCGTGCCGACTCTACATTTCTCCTCGAGTTGAGTTCGTTCCTCGAGTCGAGTACCGAGTCCACGAGTCGACTAGCTACTCCTCGTGCCGACTCTACATTTCTCCTCGAGTTGAGTTCATTCCTCGAGTCGAGTACCGAGTCCACGAGTCGACAAGCTAATCCTCGTGCCGACTCTACATTTTTCCTCGAGTTGAGTTCATTCCTCGAGTCGAGTACCGAGTCCACGAGTCGACAAGCCACTCCTCGTGTCGACTCTACATTTCTCCCCAAGTTGAGTTCATTCCTCGAGTCGAGTACCGAGTCCACGAGTCGACTAGCTACTCCTCGTGCCGACTCTACATTTCTCCTCGAGTTGAGTTCATTCCTCGAGTCGAGTACCGAGTCCACGAGTCGACAAGCCACTCCTCGAGTTGAGTTCATTCCTCGAGTCGAGTACCGAGTCCACGAGTCGACAAGCCACTCCTCGTGCCGACTATACATTTCTCCTCGAGTTGAGTTCATTCCTCAAGTCGAGTAACGAGTCCACGAGTCGACTAGCCTCTCCTCGTGCCGACTCTACATTTCTCCTCGAGTTGGCTTCATTCCTCGAGTCGAGTACCGAGTCCACGAGTCGACAAGCCACTCCTCGTGCCGACTCTACATTTCTCCTCGAGTTGAGTTCATTCTTCGAGTCGAGTACCGAGGCCACGAGTCGACAAGCCACTCCTCGAGTTGAGTTCATTCCTCGAGTCGAGTACCGAGTCCACGAGTCGACAAGCCACTCCTCGTGCCGACTCTACATTTCTCCTCGAGTTGAGTTCATTCCTCGAGTCGAGTACCGAGTCCACGAGTCGACAAGCCACTACTCGTGCCGACTCTACATTTCTCCTCGAGTTGAGTTCATTCCTCGAGTCGAGTACCGAGTCCACGAGTCGACAAGCCACTCCTCGTGCCGACTCTACATTTCTCCTCGAGTTGAGTTCATTCCTCGAGTCGAGTACCGAGTCCACGAGTCGACAAGCCACTCCTCGTGCCGACTCTACATTTCTCCTCGAGTTGAGTTCATTCCTCGAGTCGAGTACCGAGTCCACGAGTCGACAAGCCACTCCTCGTGCCGACTCTACATTTCTCCTCTAGTTTAGTTCATTCCTCGAGTCGAGTACCGAGTCCACGAGTCGACAAGCCACTCCTCGTGCCGACTATACATTTCTCCTCGAGTTGAGTTCATTCCTCAAGCCGAGTACCGAGTCCACGAGTCGACTAGCCACTCCTCGTGCTGACTCTACATTTCTCCTCGAGTTGGGTTCATTCCTCGAGTCGAGTACCGAGTCCACGAGTCGACAAGCCAATCCTCGTGCCGACTCTACATTTCTCCTCGAGTTGAGTTCATTCCTCGAGTCGAGTACCGAGTCCACGAGGCGAAAAGCCACTCCTCGTGCCGACTCTACATTTCTCCTCGAGTTGAGTTCATTCCTCGAGTCGAGTACCGAGTCCACGAGTCGACAAGCCACTCCTCGTGCCGACTCTAAATTTCTCCTCGAGTTGAGTTCATTCCTCGAGTCGAGTACCGAGTCCACGAGTCGACAAGCCAGTCCTCGTGTCGACTCTACATTTCTCCTCTAGTTGAGTTCATTGCTCGAGTCGAGTACCGAGTCCACGAGTCGACAAGCCACTCCTCGTGCCGACTCTATATTTCTCCTCTAGTTTAGTTCATTCCTCGAGTCGAGTACCGAGTCTACGAGTCGACAAGCCACTCCTCGTGCCGACTATACATTTCTCCTCGAGTTGAGTTCATTCCTCAAGTCGAGTACCGAGTCCACGAGTCGACTAGCCACTCCTCGTGCCGACTCTACATTTCTCCTCGAGTTGGGTTCATTCCTCGAGTCGAGTACCGAGTCCACGAGTCGAGTAGCCACTCCTCGTGCCGACTCTACATTTCTCCTCGAGTTGAGTTCATTCCTCGAGTCGAGTACCGAGTCCACGAGTCGACAAGCCACTCCTCGTGCCGACTATACATTTCTCCTCGAGTTGAGTTCATTCCTCAAGTCGAGTACCGAGTCCACGAGTCGACTAGCCACTCCTCGTTCCGACTCTACATTTCTCCTCGAGTTGGGTTCATTCCTCGAGTCGAGTACCGAGTCCACGAGTCGACAAGCTAATCCTCGTGCCGACTCTACATTTTTCCTCGAGTTGAGTTCATTCCTCGAGTCGAGTACCGAGTCCACGAGTCGACAAGCCACTCCTCGTGTCGACTCTACATTTCTCCCCAAGTTGAGTTCATTCCTCGAGTCGAGTACCGAGTCCACGAGTCGACTAGCTACTCCTCGTGCCGACTCTACATTTCTCCTCGAGTTGAGTTCATTCCTCGAGTCGAGTACCGAGTCCACGAGTCGACAAGCCACTCCTCGTGTCGACTATACATTTCTCCTCGAGTTGAGTTCATTCCTCAAGTCGAGTAACGAGTCCACGAGTCGACTAGCCTCTCCTCGTGCCGACTCTACATTTCTCCTCGAGTTGGCTTCATTCCTCGAGTCGAGTACCGAGTCCACGAGTCGACAAGCCACTCCTCGTGCCGACTCTACATTTCTCCTCGAGTTGAGTTCATTCCTCGAGTCGAGTACCGAGTCCACAAGTCGACAAGCCACTCCTCGAGTTGAGTTCATTCCTCGAGTCGAGTACCGAGTCCACGAGTCGACAAGCCACTCCTCGTGCCGACTCTACATTTCTCCTCGAGTTGAGTTCATTCCTCGAGTCGAGTACCGAGTCCACGAGTCGACAAGCCACTCCTCGTGCCGACTCTACATTTCTCCTCGAGTTGAGTTCATTCCTCGAGTCGAGTACCGAGTCCACGAGTCGACAAGCTAATCCTCGTGCCGACTCTACATTTTTCCTCGAGTCGAGTACCGAGTCCACGAGTCGACAAGCCACTCCTCGTGTCGACTCTACATTTCTCCCCAAGTTGAGTTCATTCCTCGAGTCGAGTACCGAGTCCACGAGTCGACTAGCTACTCCTCGTGCCGACTCTACATTTCTCCTCGAGTTGAGTTCATTCCTCGAGTCGAGTACCGAGTCCACGAGTCGACAAGCCACTCCTCGTGCCGACTATACATTTCTCCTCGAGTTGAGTTCATTCCTCAAGTCGAGTAACGAGTCCACGAGTCGACTAGCCTCTCCTCGTGCCAACTCTACATTTCTCCTCGAGTTGGCTTCATTCCTCGAGTCGAGTACCGAGTCCACGAGTCGACAAGCCACTCCTCGTGCCGACTCTACATTTCTCCTCGAGTTGAGTTCATTCCTCGAGTCGAGTACCGAGTCCACAAGTCGACAAGCCACTCCTCGAGTTGAGTTCATTCCTCGAGTCGAGTACCGAGTCCACGAGTCGACAAGCCACTCCTCGTGCCGACTCTACATTTCTCCTCGAGTTGAGTTCATTCCTCGAGTCGAGTACCGAGTCCACGAGTCGACAAGCCACTCCTCGTGCCGACTCTACATTTCTCCTCGAGTTGAGTTCATTTCTCGAGTCGAGTACCGAGTCCACGAGTCGACAAGCCACTCCTCGTGCCGACTCTACATTTCTCCTCGAGTTGAGTTCATTCCTCGAGTCGAGTACCGAGTCCACGAGTCGACAAGCCACTCCTCGTGCCGACTCTACATTTCTCCTCTAGTTTAGTTCATTCCTCGAGTCGAGTACCGAGTCCACGAGTCGACAAGCCACTCCTCGTGCCGACTATACATTTCTCCTCGAGTTGAGTTCATTCCTCAAGTCGAGTACCGAGTCCACGAGTCGACTAGCCACTCCTCGTGCTGACTCTACATTTCTCCTCGAGTTGGGTTCATTCCTCGAGTCGAGTACCGAGTCCACGAGTCGACAAGCCAATCCTCGTGCCGACTCTACATTTCTCCTCGAGTTGAGTTCATTCCTCGAGTCGAGTACCGAGTCCACGAGGCGAAAAGCCACTCCTCGTGCCGACTCTACATTTCTCCTCGAGTTGAGTTCATTCCTCGAGTCGAGTACCGAGTCCACGAGTCGACAAGCCACTCCTCGTGCCGACTCTACATTTCTCTTCGAGTTGAGTTCATTCCTCAAGTCGAGTAACGAGTCCACGAGTCGACTAGCCACTCCTCGTGCCGACTCTACATTTCTCCTCGAGTTGGGTTCATTCCTCGAGTCGAGTACCGAGTCCACGAGTCGACAAGCCAATCCTCGTGCCGACTCTACATTTCTCCTCGAGTTGAGTTCATTCCTCGAGTCGAGTACCGAGTCCACGAGTCGACAAGCCAGTCCTCGTGCCGACTCTACGTTTCTCCTCGAGTTGAGTTCATTCCTCAAGTCGAGTACCGAGTCCACGAGTCGACTAGCCACTCCTCGTGCCGACTCTACATTTCTCCTCGAGTTGGGTTCATTCCTCGAGTCGAGTACCGAGTCCACGAGTCGAGTAGCCACTCCTCGTGCCGACTCTACATTTCTCCTCGAGTTGAGTTCATTCCTCGAGTCGAGTACCGAGTCCACGAGTCGACAAGCCACTCCTCGTGCCGACTATACATTTCTCCTCGAGTTGAGTTCATTCCTCGAGTCGAGTACCGAGTCCACGAGTCGACAAGCCAGTCCTCGTGCCGACTCTACATTTCTCCTCGAGTTGAGTTCATTCCTCAAGTCGAGTACCGAGTCCACGAGTCGACTAGCCACTCCTCGTGCCGACTCTACATTTCTCCTCGAGTTGGGTTCATTCCTCGAGTCGAGTACCGAGTCCACGAGTCGAGTAGCCACTCCTCGTGCCGACTCTACATTTCTCCTCGAGTTGAGTTCATTCCTCGAGTCGAGTACCGAGTCCACGAGTCGACAAGCCACTCCTCGTGTCGACTCTACATTTCTCCCCAAGTTGAGTTCATTCCTCGAGTCGAGTACCGAGTCCACGAGTCGACTAGCCACTCCTCGTTCCGACTCTACATTTCTCCTCGAGTTGGGTTCATTCCTCGAGTCGAGTACCGAGTCCACGAGTCGACAAGCTAATCCTCGTGCCGACTCTACATTTTTCCTCGAGTTGAGTTCATTCCTCGAGTCGAGTACCGAGTCCACGAGTCGACAAGCCACTCCTCGTGTCGACTCTACATTTCTCCCCAAGTTGAGTTCATTCCTCGAGTCGAGTACCGAGTCCACGAGTCGACTAGCTACTCCTCGTGCCGACTCTACATTTCTCCTCGAGTTGAGTTCATTCCTCGAGTCGAGTACCGAGTCCACGAGTCGACAAGCCACTCCTCGTGTCGACTATACATTTCTCCTCGAGTTGAGTTCATTCCTCAAGTCGAGTAACGAGTCCACGAGTCGACTAGCCTCTCCTCGTGCCGACTCTACATTTCTCCTCGAGTTGGCTTCATTCCTCGAGTCGAGTACCGAGTCCACGAGTCGACAAGCCACTCCTCGTGCCGACTCTACATTTCTCCTCGAGTTGAGTTCATTCCTCGAGTCGAGTACCGAGTCCACAAGTCGACAAGCCACTCCTCGAGTTGAGTTCATTCCTCGAGTCGAGTACCGAGTCCACGAGTCGACAAGCCACTCCTCGTGCCGACTCTACATTTCTCCTCGAGTTGAGTTCATTCCTCGAGTCGAGTACCGAGTCCACGAGTCGACAAGCCACTCCTCGTGCCGACTCTACATTTCTCCTCGAGTTGAGTTCATTCCTCGAGTCGAGTACCGAGTCCACGAGTCGACAAGCTAATCCTCGTGCCGACTCTACATTTTTCCTCGAGTCGAGTACCGAGTCCACGAGTCGACAAGCCACTCCTCGTGTCGACTCTACATTTCTCCCCAAGTTGAGTTCATTCCTCGAGTCGAGTACCGAGTCCACGAGTCGACTAGCTACTCCTCTTGCCGACTCTACATTTCTCCTCGAGTTGAGTTCATTCCTCGAGTCGAGTACCGAGTCCACGAGTCGACAAGCCACTCCTCGTGCCGACTCTACATTTCTCCTCGAGTTGAGTTCATTCCTCGAGTCGAGTACCGAGTCCACAAGTCGACAAGCCACTCCTCGAGTTGAGTTCATTCCTCGAGTCGAGTACCGAGTCCACGAGTCGACAAGCCACTCCTCGTGCCGACTCTACATTTCTCCTCGAGTTGAGTTCATTCCTCGAGTCGAGTACCGAGTCCACGAGTCGACAAGCCACTCCTCGTGCCGACTCTACATTTCTCCTCGAGTTGAGTTCATTTCTCGAGTCGAGTACCGAGTCCACGAGTCGACAAGCCACTCCTCGTGCCGACTCTACATTTCTCCTCGAGTTGAGTTCATTCCTCGAGTCGAGTACCGAGTCCACGAGTCGACAAGCCACTCCTCGTGCCGACTCTACATTTCTCCTCTAGTTTAGTTCATTCCTCGAGTCGAGTACCGAGTCCACGAGTCGACAAGCCACTCCTCGTGCCGACTATACATTTCTCCTCGAGTTGAGTTCATTCCTCAAGTCGAGTACCGAGTCCACGAGTCGACTAGCCACTCCTCGTGCTGACTCTACATTTCTCCTCGAGTTGGGTTCATTCCTCGAGTCGAGTACCGAGTCCACGAGTCGACAAGCCAATCCTCGTGCCGACTCTACATTTCTCCTCGAGTTGAGTTCATTCCTCGAGTCGAGTACCGAGTCCACGAGGCGAAAAGCCACTCCTCGTGCCGACTCTACATTTCTCCTCGAGTTGAGTTCATTCCTCGAGTCGAGTACCGAGTCCACGAGTCGACAAGCCACTCCTCGTGCCGACTCTACATTTCTCTTCGAGTTGAGTTCATTCCTCAAGTCGAGTAACGAGTCCACGAGTCGACTAGCCACTCCTCGTGCCGACTCTACATTTCTCCTCGAGTTGGGTTCATTCCTCGAGTCGAGTACCGAGTCCACGAGTCGACAAGCCAATCCTCGTGCCGACTCTACATTTCTCCTCGAGTTGAGTTCATTCCTCGAGTCGAGTACCGAGTCCACGAGTCGACAAGCCAGTCCTCGTGCCGACTCTACATTTCTCCTCGAGTTGAGTTCATTCCTCAAGTCGAGTACCGAGTCCACGAGTCGACTAGCCACTCCTCGTGCCGACTCTACATTTCTCCTCGAGTTGGGTTCATTCCTCGAGTCGAGTACCGAGTCCACGAGTCGAGTAGCCACTCCTCGTGCCGACTCTACATTTCTCCTCGAGTTGAGTTCATTCCTCGAGTCGAGTACCGAGTCCACGAGTCGACAAGCCACTCCTCGTGCCGACTATACATTTCTCCTCGAGTTGAGTTCATTCCTCAAGTCGAGTACCGAGTCCACGAGTCGACTAGCCACTCCTCGTTCCGACTCTACATTTCTCCTCGAGTTGGGTTCATTCCTCGAGTCGAGTACCGAGTCCACGAGTCGACATGCTAATCCTCGTGCCGACTCTACATTTTTCCTCGAGTTGAGTTCATTCCTCGAGTCGAGTACCGAGTCCACGAGTCGACAAGCCACTCCTCGTGTCGACTCTACATTTCTCCCCAAGTTGAGTTCATTCCTCGAGTCGAGTACCGAGTCCACGAGTCGACTAGCTACTCCTCGTGCCGACTCTACATTTCTCCTCGAGTTGAGTTCGTTCCTCGAGTCGAGTACCGAGTCCACGAGTCGACTAGCTACTCCTCGTGCCGACTCTACATTTCTCCTCGAGTTGAGTTCATTCCTCGAGTCGAGTACCGAGTCCACGAGTCGACAAGCTAATCCTCGTGCCGACTCTACATTTTTCCTCGAGTTGAGTTCATTCCTCGAGTCGAGTACCGAGTCCACGAGTCGACAAGCCACTCCTCGTGTCGACTCTACATTTCTCCCCAAGTTGAGTTCATTCCTCGAGTCGAGTACCGAGTCCACGAGTCGACTAGCTACTCCTCGTGCCGACTCTACATTTCTCCTCGACTTGAGTTCATTCCTCGAGTCGAGTACCGAGTCCACGAGTCGACAAGCCACTCCTCGTGCCGACTATACATTTCTCCTCGAGTTGAGTTCATTCCTCAAGTCGAGTAACGAGTCCACGAGTCGACTAGCCTCTCCTCGTGCCGACTCTACATTTCTCCTCGAGTTGGCTTCATTCCTCGAGTCGAGTACCGAGTCCACGAGTCGACAAGCCAATCCTCGTGCCGACTCTACATTTCTCCTCGAGTTGAGTTCATTCCTCGAGTCGAGTACCGAGTCCACGAGTCGACAAGCCACTCCTCGTGCCGACTCTACATTTCTCCTCGAGTTGAGTTCATTCCTCGAGTCGAGTACCGAGTCCATGAGTCGACAAGCCACTCCTCGTGCCGACTATACATTTCTCCTCGAGTTGAGTTCATTCCTCAAGTCGAGTACCGAGTCCACGAGTCGACTAGCCACTCCTCGTGCCGACTCTACATTTCTCCTCGAGTTGGGTTCATTCCTCGAGTCGAGTACCGAGTCCACGAGTCGACAAGCTAATCCTCGTGCCGACTCTACACTTCTCCTCGAGTTGAGTTCATTCCTCGAGTCGAGTACCGAGTCCACGAGTCGACAAGCCACTCCTCGTGCCGACTCTACATTTCTCCCCAAGTTGAGTTCATTCCTCGAGTCGAGTACCGAGTCCACGAGTCGACTAGCCACTCCTCGTGCTGACTCTAAATTTCTCCTCGAGTTGAGTTCATTCCTCGAGTCGAGTACCGAGTCCACGAGTCGACAAGCCACTCCTCGTGTCGACTCTACATTTCTCCTCGAGTTGAGTTCATTGCTCGAGTCGAGTACCGAGTCCACGAGTCGACAAGCCACTCCTCGTGCCGACTCTACATTTCTCCTCTAGTTTAGTTCATTCCTCGAGTCGAGTACCGAGTCTACGAGTCGACAAGCCACTCCTCGTGCCGACTATACATTTCTCCTCGAGTTGAGTTCATTCCTCAAGTCGAGTACCGAGTCCACGAGTCGACTAGCCACTCCTCGTGCCGACTCTACATTTCTCCTCGAGTTGGGTTCATTCCTCGAGTCGAGTACCGAGTCCACGAGTCGAGTAGCCACTCCTCGTGCCGACTCTACATTTCTCCTCGAGTTGAGTTCATTCCTCGAGTCGAGTACCGAGTCCACGAGTCGACAAGCCACTCCTCGTGCCGACTATACATTTCTCCTCGACTTGAGTTCATTCCTCAAGTCGAGTAACGAGTCCACGAGTCGACAAGCCACTCCTCGTGCCGACTATACATTTCTCCTCGAGTTGAGTTCATTCCTCAAGTCGAGTAACGAGTCCACGAGTCGACTAGCCTCTCCTCGTGCCAACTCTACATTTCTCCTCGAGTTGGCTTCATTCCTCGAGTCGAGTACCGAGTCCACGAGTCGACAAGCCACTCCTCGTGCCGACTCTACATTTCTCCTCGAGTTGAGTTCATTCCTCGAGTCGAGTACCGAGTCCACAAGTCGACAAGCCACTCCTCGAGTTGAGTTCATTCCTCGAGTCGAGTACCGAGTCCACGAGTCGACAAGCCACTCCTCGTGCCGACTCTACATTTCTCCTCGAGTTGAGTTCATTCCTCGAGTCGAGTACCGAGTCCACGAGTCGACAAGCCACTCCTCGTGCCGACTCTACATTTCTCCTCGAGTTGAGTTCATTTCTCGAGTCGAGTACCGAGTCCACGAGTCGACAAGCCACTCCTCGTGCCGACTCTACATTTCTCCTCGAGTTGAGTTCATTCCTCGAGTCGAGTACCGAGTCCACGAGTCGACAAGCCACTCCTCGTGCCGACTCTACATTTCTCCTCTAGTTTAGTTCATTCCTCGAGTCGAGTACCGAGTCCACGAGTCGACAAGCCACTCCTCGTGCCGACTATACATTTCTCCTCGAGTTGAGTTCATTCCTCAAGTCGAGTACCGAGTCCACGAGTCGACTAGCCACTCCTCGTGCTGACTCTACATTTCTCCTCGAGTTGGGTTCATTCCTCGAGTCGAGTACCGAGTCCACGAGTCGACAAGCCAATCCTCGTGCCGACTCTACATTTCTCCTCGAGTTGAGTTCATTCCTCGAGTCGAGTACCGAGTCCACGAGGCGAAAAGCCACTCCTCGTGCCGACTCTACATTTCTCCTCGAGTTGAGTTCATTCCTCGAGTCGAGTACCGAGTCCACGAGTCGACAAGCCACTCCTCGTGCCGACTCTACATTTCTCTTCGAGTTGAGTTCATTCCTCAAGTCGAGTAACGAGTCCACGAGTCGACTAGCCACTCCTCGTGCCGACTCTACATTTCTCCTCGAGTTGGGTTCATTCCTCGAGTCGAGTACCGAGTCCACGAGTCGACAAGCCAATCCTCGTGCCGACTCTACATTTCTCCTCGAGTTGAGTTCATTCCTCGAGTCGAGTACCGAGTCCACGAGTCGACAAGCCAGTCCTCGTGCCGACTCTACATTTCTCCTCGAGTTGAGTTCATTCCTCAAGTCGAGTACCGAGTCCACGAGTCGACTAGCCACTCCTCGTGCCGACTCTACATTTCTCCTCGAGTTGGGTTCATTCCTCGAGTCGAGTACCGAGTCCACCAGTCGAGTAGCCACTCCTCGTGCCGACTCTACATTTCTCCTCGAGTTGAGTTCATTCCTCGAGTCGAGTACCGAGTCCACGAGTCGACAAGCCACTCCTCGTGCCGACTATACATTTCTCCTCGAGTTGAGTTCATTCCTCAAGTCGAGTACCGAGTCCACGAGTCGACTAGCCACTCCTCGTTCCGACTCTACATTTCTCCTCGAGTTGGGTTCATTCCTCGAGTCGAGTACCGAGTCCACGAGTCGACATGCTAATCCTCGTGCCGACTCTACATTTTTCCTCGAGTTGAGTTCATTCCTCGAGTCGAGTACCGAGTCCACGAGTCGACAAGCCACTCCTCGTGTCGACTCTACATTTCTCCCCAAGTTGAGTTCATTCCTCGAGTCGAGTACCGAGTCCACGAGTCGACTAGCTACTCCTCGTGCCGACTCTACATTTCTCCTCGAGTTGAGTTCGTTCCTCGAGTCGAGTACCGAGTCCACGAGTCGACTAGCTACTCCTCGTGCCGACTCTACATTTCTCCTCGAGTTGAGTTCATTCCTCGAGTCGAGTACCGAGTCCACGAGTCGACAAGCTAATCCTCGTGCCGACTCTACATTTTTCCTCGAGTTGAGTTCATTCCTCGAGTCGAGTACCGAGTCCACGAGTCGACAAGCCACTCCTCGTGTCGACTCTACATTTCTCCCCAAGTTGAGTTCATTCCTCGAGTCGAGTACCGAGTCCACGAGTCGACTAGCTACTCCTCGTGCCGACTCTACATTTCTCCTCGACTTGAGTTCATTCCTCGAGTCGAGTACCGAGTCCACGAGTCGACAAGCCACTCCTCGTGCCGACTATACATTTCTCCTCGAGTTGAGTTCATTCCTCAAGTCGAGTAACGAGTCCACGAGTCGACTAGCCTCTCCTCGTGCCGACTCTACATTTCTCCTCGAGTTGGCTTCATTCCTCGAGTCGAGTACCGAGTCCACGAGTCGACAAGCCAATCCTCGTGCCGACTCTACATTTCTCCTCGAGTTGAGTTCATTCCTCGAGTCGAGTACCGAGTCCACGAGTCGACAAGCCACTCCTCGTGCCGACTCTACATTTCTCCTCGAGTTGAGTTCATTCCTCGAGTCGAGTACCGAGTCCATGAGTCGACAAGCCACTCCTCGTGCCGACTATACATTTCTCCTCGAGTTGAGTTCATTCCTCAAGTCGAGTACCGAGTCCACGAGTCGACTAGCCACTCCTCGTGCCGACTCTACATTTCTCCTCGAGTTGGGTTCATTCCTCGAGTCGAGTACCGAGTCCACGAGTCGACAAGCTAATCCTCGTGCCGACTCTACACTTCTCCTCGAGTTGAGTTCATTCCTCGAGTCGAGTACCGAGTCCACGAGTCGACAAGCCACTCCTCGTGCCGACTCTACATTTCTCCCCAAGTTGAGTTCATTCCTCGAGTCGAGTACCGAGTCCACGAGTCGACTAGCCACTCCTCGTGCTGACTCTAAATTTCTCCTCGAGTTGAGTTCATTCCTCGAGTCGAGTACCGAGTCCACGAGTCGACAAGCCACTCCTCGTGTCGACTCTACATTTCTCCTCGAGTTGAGTTCATTGCTCGAGTCGAGTACCGAGTCCACGAGTCGACAAGCCACTCCTCGTGCCGACTCTACATTTCTCCTCTAGTTTAGTTCATTCCTCGAGTCGAGTACCGAGTCTACGAGTCGACAAGCCACTCCTCGTGCCGACTATACATTTCTCCTCGAGTTGAGTTCATTCCTCAAGTCGAGTACCGAGTCCACGAGTCGACTAGCCACTCCTCGTGCCGACTCTACATTTCTCCTCGAGTTGGGTTCATTCCTCGAGTCGAGTACCGAGTCCACGAGTCGAGTAGCCACTCCTCGTGCCGACTCTACATTTCTCCTCGAGTTGAGTTCATTCCTCGAGTCGAGTACCGAGTCCACGAGTCGACAAGCCACTCCTCGTGCCGACTATACATTTCTCCTCGACTTGAGTTCATTCCTCAAGTCGAGTACCGAGTCCACGAGTTGACTAGCCACTCCTCGTGCCGACTCTACATTTCTCCTCGAGTTGGGTTCATTCCTCGAGTCGAGTACCGAGTCCACGAGTCGACAAGCTAATCCTCGTGCCGACTCTACATTTCTCCTCGAGTTGAGTTCATTCCTCGAGTCGAGTACCGAGTCCACGAGTCGACAAGCCACTCCTCGTGCCGACTCTACATTTCTCCCCAAGTTGAGTTCATTCCTCGAGTCGAGTACCGAGTCCACGAGTCGACTAGCTACTCCTCGTGCCGACTCTACATTTCTCCTCGAGTTGAGTTCGTTCCTCGAGTCGAGTACCGAGTCCACGAGTCGACTAGCTACTCCTCGTGCTGACTCTACATTTCTCCTAGAGTTGAGTTCATTCCTCGAGTCAAGTACCGAGTCCACGAGTCGACAAGCCACTCCTCGTGCCGACTCTACATTTCTCCTCGAGTTGAATTAATTCCTCGAGTCGAGTACCGAGTCCACGAGTCGACAAGACACTCCTCGTGCCGGCTCTACATTTCTCCTCGAGTTGGGTTCATTCCTCGAGTCGAGTACCGAGTCCACGAGTGGACAAGCCACTCCTCGTGCCGACTCTACATTTCTCCTCGAGTTGAGTTCATTCCTCGAGTCGAGTACCGAGTCCACGAGTCGACAAGCCAGTCCTCGTGCCGACTCTACATTTCTCCTCGAGTTGAGTTCATTCTTCGAGTAGAGTACTGAGGCCACGAGTCGACAAGCCACTCCTCGTGCCGACTCTATATTTCTCCTCGAGTTGAGTTCATTCCTCGAGTCGAGTACCGAGTCCACGAGTCGACAAGCCACTCCTCATGCCGACTCTACATTTCTCCTCGAGTTGAGTTCATTCCTCGAGTCGAGTACCGAGTCCACGAGTCGACAAGCCACTCCTCGTGCCGACTCTACATTTCTCCTCGAGTTGAGTTCATTCCTCGAGTCGAGTACCGAGTCCACGAGTCGACAAGCCACTCCTCGTGCCGACTCTACATTTCTCCTCGAGTTGAGTTCATTCCTCGAGTCGAGTACCGAGTCCACGAGTCGACAAGCCACTCCTCGTGCCGACTATACATTTCTCCTCGAGTTGAGTTCATTCCTCAAGTCGAGTAACGAGTCCACGAGTCGACTAGCCACTCCTCGTGCCGACTCTACATTTCTCCTCGAGTTGGGTTCATTCCTCGAGTCGAGTACCGAGTTCACGAGTCGACAAGCCAATCCTCGTGCCGACTCTACATTTCTCCTCGAGTTGAGTTCGTTCCTCGAGTCGAGTACCGAGTCCACGAGTCGACTAGCTACTCCTCGTGCCGACTCTACATTTCTCCTCGAGTTGAGTTCATTCCTCGAGTCAAGTACCGAGTCCACGAGTCGACAAGCCACTCCTCGTGCCGACTCTACATTTCTCCTCGAGTTGAATTAATTCCTCGAGTCGAGTACCGAGTCCACGAGTCGACAAGCCACTCCTCGTGCCGGCTCTACATTTCTCCTCGAGTTGGGTTCATTCCTCGAGTCGAGTACCGAGTCCACGAGTGGACAAGCCACTCCTCGTGCCGACTCTACATTTCTCCTCGAGTTGAGTTCATTCCTCGAGTCGAGTACCGAGTCCACGAGTCGACAAGCCACTCCTCGTGTCGACTCTACATTTCTCCTCGAGTTGAGTTCATTGCTCGAGTCGAGTACCGAGTCCACGAGTCGACAAGCCACTCCTCGTTCCGACTCTACATTTCTCCTCGAGTTGAGTTCATTCCTCGAGTCGAGTACCGAGTCCACGAGTCGACAAGCCACTCCTCGTGCCGACTCTACATTTCTCCTCGAGTTGAGTTCATTCCTCGAGTCGAGTACCGAGTCCACGAGTCGACTAGCCACTCCTCGTGCCTACTCTACATTTCTCCTCGAGTTGGGTTCATTCCTCGAGTCGAGTACCGAGTCCACGAGTCGAGTAGCCACTCCTCGTGCCGACTCTACATTTCTCCTCGAGTTGAGTTCATTCCTCGAGTCGAGTACCGAGTGTTGTCAATGGTGCCCACAAGAAGAGTAGTAGTGTCTATTTATGTACATTTGATGTCATATAATCTTACGAAGACTCTTGCTTGTAATTGCTTATTCATTAATAAAAAGTTGAAACGTTCATTCAATCTTCCTTGTCTGAAGCTTTATGATAAAACCATAGTCTTTTAGTCCATAAACAAACTAAACAACTTACGAAGAGACAAATGTAGATTTGCATGAACAAACTCTTCGTAGTTTGCTTAAAACGATATATTCGCAATCTAAGGGTCAAAGGACTATTGACCTCAGTATGATTGTTAGAAGAATCTATGATGTCTGGTTATGAGGCATTGAGAGTTTGGGACTCTATAGTTCTTCTAGGTATCTTCCGAAGATACTGAATTGACCAGTGCACTTCTAGAGACAATATAAGAACAAACCATTTAACCTCTTATGTCTCGAAGTCACTATGTATGAATTGCATCATGCTTACCTTAATCCTGAAATGAGACATGTCATTTCACACCTTAGTATTCTCATTTGAGAAAGTCAAATTTCGGACTCACTATGTGATTCCGAACAAGGCCTATTGGTGAGGTACTAAGTTGTGAGTCTGTCATGAGTAACTTTGTGAAGTTCTCATAGATATGGAATTCATGTATAAGATTGCTGAAATGCAATGTATGTCACCTCATGCTTTGTTCCTTGGAGTGTGAATAAATGAACTGGCCAGTGTCCAAATTGAGTCCTGACTCTTTTGGATGAAACAATGTGACTTGTTAGCTCCTCGTCAATACATTGTTTCTAACTTATTCACAAGCGACAAAGGAGTTGAGGAAATAACAGCTAGAAGGGTAAAATGGTAATTTAGTAAATCCCGACTAGCTGATGACATTCATGAAGGGTAGCATAGATAATATTCAGTGGATCCGCTCATTATAATTAGGTCGAATTCTTGAGTAGAAAACAAATTCATTTGAACCGAGAGATTTTCAGTGTCAGCTCTTTAGTGGAGTCAGCTGGCATTAAGCTAAACTTGGAAAAGGTTTGTGAACTTTTGAGTCCAAGTGTTTAGCTAAAGCTTTGTTCATTTGGGTCCATGAGGTCACTGTCACGAATCACATCGATAGGAATAGTTAAACTGGAAGCTAAGTCAAAACAAGAACGAAAATAGTCAAAAGGGTATTTTTGTCTTTTGAGACAAAGGATGAAATGAATGTCAATAAATTTTTTGACAAGTTCATTTGATGACTTAATGTCACTCGGCCATAATATGATTAATTGGGCCTTGTGAATTAATTTCATTTCATAAGAATTTTATTGAAAATTCTTAATGGGCCTTTTTCATGTTGTCATGAACAAAATGGAAAAGCTTCTAGAAGCCCTTTCTAGATGGTGTAGGCGCCCATATTACCCAAGAGGAAAGAGAGTTTATTTTGTGCATAAATGTATTAAGATACTTGCCAAAAGAAAAAGAGGAAACAAATTTCCCCTAAGGGGAAAGTATGGTAGGCGCCCAAAAGGATCAAGAGAGAAGCAAATAAAAGAGGAAACAAATCCAAGGACTTACTTGCTTAGTCTTGGCCGTGTGACTCTTTGAAGGAAAAGGGAAATTGGCTCATGAATATGTGATATTCTATAGAAGAGGAAACTACCTTATTGAAGGTGAGACCTCTCCTATAAATAGGAGCCTCATTCCACACTTTTCATTCATGCAAAGTTTTAGAGATTGAGAGCTTCTCTCTCTAGACTTGGCCGCCCCTTCCTCTCTCTCTCTCTAGTTTCTATTTTCGATTATTTCTTGTCTTGGCACCTAGGTCCTCACTCGACCTAGTGTTTAGCTCTGCGACTTTGAGACTCGTTCTCAAGTCGTAGTGTTTAAAAGTGCCCACTCACTGATTCCTTCTTTTCGAGTGATTTAGTGATAGAAACTTTCGTGGTTGCTCGAGGTGCCGAGGAAAGAAAGAGAGACGTGCTGCGAGGGGAGACGAGCGTTGCAACTTTCCAAAAGCTTCTACAAGGTTCAAGCTTCAAGAAAGGTTAGTAACTTTAATAGCTCATATTAGTTTTTATTTACATGCACATGCTCTTGTCTAGGTTAGTAAAAACTAGTTTTACTTAAAAAGAAAATTTTTAAAATTCCGCCGCTTAACGAAGCGTTAAACTTTTTCTTAAACCCTAGATCGATTCCAACAAATGGTATCAGAGCTATGGTCAAAGGAATGCATGTGCATGTTTTTAAATTATGAGCTTGAAAATCGTTTTCGAAAGTTTACTAATTTTGTGACAAGTTAGAATTGTAATCTTAGATTTTTTTTAATTTATTGCTCTTGTCTTTAAATTAAAAAGCATGTTGATTTTCTATGAGTTTGGGATGATGTTAAAACACATTAGAATCAGTTCTAAAAGTTTTTAATTTTTTATATTAAAAAACGTGTTTTAAAGGTTTGAGAAATTTCGAGTAAAATTTTGTGACTAGTTTTGTTATCTTGCTAGTTTCTTATTTTTACTTGAATCGTTTTATGCTTGTTGTTATTTCTTTTATGCCTTGTTATTACCCTGCTAATAAAACACAAATAAAAGCTTTAAACAACATCTTAAAACGTTCCGTTACACTCGATTCTTTTTCGCACCTAAAAGGACGAAGCTTTAATTTATTTCTTTTTCTTCGAGCTGGAATGTAAACCCGCATTAAAAGCGGCATAACTCTCTGCTCAGAAATCGAAATTTAATGATTCTTAAATCAAATTAAAGCTCTGTCTGTCCTCTGTCCAATGCCACCGGTTTCGGCTCAAAACGACATCGGAGCCGCCAGATATGGCGATTTTACTCCGAGGTGCGCGGCTGTCTGAAACTCCAGTTTTTAGAAATCCGGATTTTCAAACCCCACTACCATGAGTTATAGAACTCTAATGAGAAAATTTTCTTGAGCAAAAATGTTTTTCATATGATTATAAACATGATGTGTAAAGATTAAAAGTTTTGATTTTTGAAAGATTAATTGAAATTGAATTTTTACAAAACTAGTTTGAATTTTGAAAAACCGTTTTCACTTTCAAACTTGAAAATATTTTGTCATCCAAATCAAATAAGTTTTCAAAATGTTTTCAAAACTATATCTATATCACATATGTTCAAAATCTATATGCTCTTGAAATTTTGAGTGGGAGGTCTCTTTGTAGACAAAGCCGAAAAATAAAAAGATGTGTAATCTCAAACTTTCAAGTGTTCGAGTGAGTTGAAGTTCACACTTCCCTCACGCACTTTCCCGAAATAGAAAATAGGAAAAGATCGAGTATGTCCCTTGTGCCTTTATGCACTAATACTGCTCTGAACATGTCGATCTAGGATTCTCTTCTAGTTGTCCGCTCTGTCGCTCTCTAACTAGGAAATTTGTTTCCGAACTTAAAAGAGTCGATGAACCATCTCCAAAAACTAAGTGGGAGGGTTATACTTGTTGTTTGTAACCCACGATCCCCAACACTAATGAAAAGTGCAAGTGTCGCCGGACTAAGAGTCACCCTCGTGGCCCTCTCTTAAATGAGAGTACTCAAGGGCGCTTTGCTCTGATCATTGCTCAATGAGCTACGTTCGAGAGTGAGACGATGATGACAAGACCTCCCCTCGGCGGATTGTTTTTCAAAGTCAATCTTTTGGACTAAGTGGTTGGTTACACACTTAGACTCAATCCCTAGTAATCCTCCCTCGAGGCCCTGCGAAAGGATGTGAGTGATCAAACCAATTTACAAGGTGGCTAGTCAATGTTGATGTATTGACATCTTGGCTAAGCATTAATGATGTGTCATTTACTTATGAAAGGAGACTCGTTGCGGCCTTCCCTCGAAGGAGTAAAGTGTCATTTCGTTCATAACACCTTTGGATTTTACAAAAGTCTTAATGAAACTTAAATCCTAAACCAAAGACTAATCATAAACTTGTTTCAACTTATATAGGCAATATGTCTCTCAACCCTCTCTCTATCTTTCTTTCCTCGAACCAACTCGAAAACGAAAACTACATAGATTCGAAACATAACCTCGACATAATACCTACCGTTTACAAGCACAAATGGGTACTCACCACCCCGTGTCCTCCTCTGACGAATGATGATTCAACTCAAGAGGACAATGACGCCTTAGCGGCCTGGCTTCGATCCGATGAGATTGTGAGGTGCTATATCTTAGCATCTATGAACAATATGCTGAACAAGCAACATCGTGACATCGAGACTGCCGCTGACATGCTCTACAATCTCCTTGAGAGTTTTGGAGGGCAAAGGCGTCAAGCAAGGCAAAAAGCAGTCCGACAGTTTATGAACTGTCATATGAAGGCTAGGACTCCTGTTAGAGACTTTATGATACTGATCATTAGTTTTCTAAATAAAATGGAAATCCTAGGATCTGAGACTGATGGGAAGAATCTCATAGATATGATCTTAGAAACTCTCCCCGCGTCTCTTGATACCTCCAAGATGAACTACTCCATAAACAAGCTAGAGTACACTGCTACCAAGCTTATGGAGGAACTTCACACTGCTCTAGGTTTCAGTAAGAGAAAGAGGAATCAAGGAGAGGCACATGCTACTGAGCAAAAAGCCTCCGCCTCTGAAACTGTGAAGAGACCTTACAAGGCCGACAAAAAGAACTGTCCCGCCTATCTCAAAGCAAAGGAACATAGTATTGTACTAGTTACCGAAGCATGCTTAGTAGCTGATAATGTATCAACGTGGATTCTTGACTCCGCTGCTACTAACCATATTTGCTGTTCCTTGAATGGTTTCAAGAAAACCAAAAGCTTAGAGGAAGGCGAGTTCTGTTTCAAATGGGGTGATGGGAGCCTGGTGTCTGCAAAGGCTGTGGGATCTGTGACGCTGTCTTTTGAAGACCGCACTTTAAACTTGAATAATGTATATTTTGTTCCTACCTTTGGGAAGAACTTGATATCCGTTGCTCGTCTTCGTGAGCAAGATTATTGTTTAAAGGTCATTAAGAATGGAATTCGTATTTCGTTTCCTGATAATTCTTTTGTCACTGATGCATGTATGAAGAATGCTCTTTTCTACATCTATCCCACTCAACCTTCTCTTTTAGACACCGAAATAGATAATGATCTAATTAGGGAGCCAAAGAGGATCAAACTTTCTGAATCCTCCGATCTAACAAAATCAACACACCTATGGCACTTAAGACTTGGTCATATCAGTCTAGAAAGGATTAAGAGACTTGTGAGGGATGGTCCACTCCAAGCCTCTGCAATAGGTTCACTACCTACTTGTGAATCCTGCATAGAAGGAAAAATGACTAAGCGACCTTTCTCTGATAAAGGTCGAAGAGCCACTGAGTTGCTGGAACTAATACATTCTGATGTATGTGGTCCGCTCAGCCAACAGGCACGTGGAGGATACGAATACTTCGTTACCTTCACTGATGATTACTCACGATATGGGTTTGTCTATTTGCTCAAACACAAATCCGAGACCTTTAACGTATTTAAGGTCTTTAGGGCTTTAGTGGAAAAGCAAACTGGCAAAGTGATCAAAACCCTTCGATCTGATCGAGGTGGTGAGTATATGTCTGGAGAGTTCGACGACTTTCTTAAAGAAGAAGGTATTGCTTCTCAGCTTACCGCACCTGGCACACCTCAACAAAACGGAGTGTCAGAGAGAAGAAACCGAACTCTTATGGAGATGGTTAGATCGATGATGAGTTACTCATCACTCCCGCTTTCCTTTTGGGGATATGCCCTCGAAACAGCCGCCTACATTCTGAACCAAGTTCCGTCCAAAACGGTTCCTGGTACTCCTTATGAACGATGGACTGGCCGTAAAGTGAATCTTGGCCGCATCCGAATTTGGGGTTGCCCTGCACACGTGCTGAGGCAAAAGACTAGCAAGTTGGCTAGTAGGTCAGAATTGTGCCTGTTTGTAGGATATCCGAAGGAAACCAAAGGTTTTACTTTCTATAGTCCCGAGGACGATAAGACTTTCGTTAGCACGAATGCTCGTTTCCTCGAGGAGGACTTTATGAAGGATGCGAAACCTAGAAGCAAAATTGTGCTTGAAGAAAAGTTGGGTGAGGAAGCTTCTACCTCATCTGTAAGAACTGTTCTTACCCCAACTGAAACACAACCTAACTCGTCAGAATCTCGTCAAGTAGTACTTAGATGTAGTGGGAGGGCTACTCAAAAGCCTGACAGGTACATGTCTTATGGAGACTCTCTTGTAGCCGTCTCCGACATGGATGATCCTGTTTCCTATAGCCAAGCAATGGCTTGTTCTGAATCAAACCTTTGGCTTGACGCCATGAAAGTTGAGATGCACTCGATGTATGTCAACAAAGTCTGGAAACTTGTAGACCTTCCTGAAGGGATTAAACCCGTAGGGTGTAAGTGGATATACAAGAAGAAAAGGGGTCCTGATGGGAACGTCGAGACGTTCAAAGCACGACTTGTGGCGAAGGGTTATACCCAACAAGAAGGGATTGACTATGAAGAAACCTTCTCGCCAGTCGCGATGCTTAAATCCATCCGCATACTCCTATCCATAGCTGCAGCTCTCGACTATGAGATCTGGCAAATGGATGTCAAGACAGCCTTTCTGAATGGCAATCTTGACGAGCGCATTTACATGGCTCAACCAGACGGTTTCGTGGATAAAGGTCAAGAGACCAAGGTTTGTGAGTTGCTTAAATCCATTTATGGACTAAAGCAAGCATCTAGTCATGGAATATTAGATTCGATGAAACTGTAAAGAGCTTCGGCTTTGAACAGTCAATAGATGAGCCTTGTGTTTACAAGTTAATACACGAAGGCAAAGTTGTGTTTCTGGTACTATATGTCGATGATATACTACTCATTGGTAATGACGTGGGTAAGTTATCTGAGGTTAAGGTCTGGCTAGCAAAGCAATTCGATATGAAGGATCTAGGAGAAGCCGCGTACATTCTGGGGATCCAAATCTTTCGAGATAGGAAAAACCGGACCCTGTCGCTCTCTCAAGCATCTTATATTGATAAGGTGATGGATCGTTTCTCGATGCAAGACTGCAAGAGGGGTCAAACACCCTTTAGGCATGGAGTTTCACTCTCTAAGGACCAGTCTCCCAAGACTGCACAAGAGATTGAAGACATGAGGAAAATTCCTTACGCCTCTGCCGTAGGAAGCCTCATGTATGCTATGCTTTGCACAAGACCTGATAAATGTTTCGTCGTTGGCGTAGTTAGCGGTTTCCAATCCAACCCTGGACCCGAGCACTGGATTGCTGTTAAGCATGTTCTTAAGTATCTTCGAAGAACTAGGAACTTGATGCTTACATACTCAGGTACTGACCTGACTATGACGGGATATACCGACTCCGTTTTTCAAGCGGATAAGGATTCCAGGAAATCCACATCAGGATCTGTGTTCATCCTTAATGGTGGAGCTGTTGTGTGGAGAAATATTAAGCAATCTTGCATTGCTGACTCCACAATGGAAGCAGAATATGTGGCTGCTTGTGAAGCATCCAAAGAGGCTGTATGGCTTAGAAAATTCCTTAAGTATTTGGAAGTTGTTCCAAACGTCGACGAACCCATGACCCTTTATTGTGATAATAGTGGGGCTGTCGCTAACTCAAAGGAACCTAGAAGCCATAAGCGCTCTAAACATATTAAGAGGAAATACCATTTGATTTGAGAGATCGCGCAACGCGGAGACGTGGAGGTGAAGTAGATCTCTGGAAGATCCATTCACCAAGGCCCTAGCGAACATGGTCTTCGACCAACTTCGAGAGGGATTAGGCATGTAGGACTACTCACATCTTCTTTGAGTCAAGTGGGAGTTTGTTGTCAATGGTGCCCACAAGAAGAGTAGTAGTGTCTATTTATGTACATTTGATGTCATATAATCTTACGAAGACTCTTGCTTGTAATTGCTTATTCATTAATAAAAAGTTGAAACGTTCATTCAATCTTCCTTGTCTGAAGCTTTATGATAAAACCATAGTCTTTTAGTCCATAAACAAACTAAACAACTTACGAAGAGACAAATGTAGATTTGCATGAACAAACTCTTCGTAGTTTGCTTAAAACGATATATTCGCAATCTAAGGGTCAAAGGACTATTGACCTCAGTATGATTGTTAGAAGAATCTATGATGTCTGGTTATGAGGCATTGAGAGTTTGGGACTCTATAGTTCTTCTAGGTATCTTCCGAAGATACTGAATTGACCAGTGCACTTCTAGAGACAATATAAGAACAAACCATTTAACCTCTTATGTCTCGAAGTCACTATGTATGAATTGCATCATGCTTACCTTAATCCTGAAATGAGACATGTCATTTCACACCTTAGTATTCTCATTTGAGAAAGTCAAATTTCGGACTCACTATGTGATTCCGAACAAGGCCTATTGGTGAGGTACTAAGTTGTGAGTCTGTCATGAGTAACTTTGTGAAGTTCTCATAGATATGGAATTCATGTATAAGATTGCTGAAATGCAATGTATGTCACCTCATGCTTTGTTCCTTGGAGTGTGAATAAATGAACTGGCCAGTGTCCAAATTGAGTCCTGACTCTTTTGGATGAAACAATGTGACTTGTTAGCTCCTCGTCAATACATTGTTTCTAACTTATTCACAAGCGACAAAGGAGTTGAGGAAATAACAGCTAGAAGGGTAAAATGGTAATTTAGTAAATCCCGACTAGCTGATGACATTCATGAAGGGTAGCATAGATAATATTCAGTGGATCCGCTCATTATAATTAGGTCGAATTCTTGAGTAGAAAACAAATTCATTTGAACCGAGAGATTTTCAGTGTCAGCTCTTTAGTGGAGTCAGCTGGCATTAAGCTAAACTTGGAAAAGGTTTGTGAACTTTTGAGTCCAAGTGTTTAGCTAAAGCTTTGTTCATTTGGGTCCATGAGGTCACTGTCACGAATCACATCGATAGGAATAGTTAAACTGGAAGCTAAGTCAAAACAAGAACGAAAATAGTCAAAAGGGTATTTTTGTCTTTTGAGACAAAGGATGAAATGAATGTCAATAAATTTTTTGACAAGTTCATTTGATGACTTAATGTCACTCGGCCATAATATGATTAATTGGGCCTTGTGAATTAATTTCATTTCATAAGAATTTTATTGAAAATTCTTAATGGGCCTTTTTCATGTTGTCATGAACAAAATGGAAAAGCTTCTAGAAGCCCTTTCTAGATGGTGTAGGCGCCCATATTACCCAAGAGGAAAGAGAGTTTATTTTGTGCATAAATGTATTAAGATACTTGCCAAAAGAAAAAGAGGAAACAAATTTCCCCTAAGGGGAAAGTATGGTAGGCGCCCAAAAGGATCAAGAGAGAAGCAAATAAAAGAGGAAACAAATCCAAGGACTTACTTGCTTAGTCTTGGCCGTGTGACTCTTTGAAGGAAAAGGGAAATTGGCTCATGAATATGTGATATTCTATAGAAGAGGAAACTACCTTATTGAAGGTGAGACCTCTCCTATAAATAGGAGCCTCATTCCACACTTTTCATTCATGCAAAGTTTTAGAGATTGAGAGCTTCTCTCTCTAGACTTGGCCGCCCCTTCCTCTCTCTCTCTCTAGTTTCTATTTTCGATTATTTCTTGTCTTGGCACCTAGGTCCTCACTCGACCTAGTGTTTAGCTCTGCGACTTTGAGACTCGTTCTCAAGTCGTAGTGTTTAAAAGTGCCCACTCACTGATTCCTTCTTTTCGAGTGATTTAGTGATAGAAACTTTCGTGGTTGCTCGAGGTGCCGAGGAAAGAAAGAGAGACGTGCTGCGAGGGGAGACGAGCGTTGCAACTTTCCAAAAGCTTCTACAAGGTTCAAGCTTCAAGAAAGGTTAGTAACTTTAATAGCTCATATTAGTTTTTATTTACATGCACATGCTCTTGTCTAGGTTAGTAAAAACTAGTTTTACTTAAAAAGAAAATTTTTAAAATTCCGCCGCTTAACGAAGCGTTAAACTTTTTCTTAAACCCTAGATCGATTCCAACACCGAGTCCACGAGTCGACAAGCCACTCCTCGTGCCGACTATACATTTCTCCTCGACTTGAGTTCATTCCTCAAGTCGAGTACCGAGTCCACGAGTCGACTAGCCACTACTCGTGCCGACTCTACATTTCTCCTCGAGTTGAGTTCATTCCTCGAGTCGAGTACCGAGTCCACGAGTCGACAAGCCACTCCTCGTGCCGACTCTACATTTCTCCTCGAGTTGAGTTCATTCTTCGAGTAGAGTACTGAGGCCACGAGTCGACAAGCCACTCCTCGTGCCGACTCTATATTTCTCCTCGAGTTGAGTTCATTCCTCGAGTCGAGTACCGAGTCCACGAGTCGACAAGCCACTCCTCGTGCCGACTCTACATTTCTCCTCGAGTTGAGTTCATTCCTCGAGTCGAGTACCGAGTCCACGAGTCGACAAGCCACTCCTCGTGCCGACTATACATTTCTCCTCGAGTTGAGTTCATTCCTCAAGTCGAGTAACGAGTCCACGAGTCGACTAGCCACTCCTCGTGCCGACTCTACATTTCTCCTCGAGTTGGGTTCATTCCTCGAGTCGAGTACCGAGTCCACGAGTCGACAAGCCAATCCTCGTTCCAACTCTACATTTCTCCTCGAGTTGAGTTCGTTCCTAGAGTCGAGTACCGAGTCCACGAGTCGACTAGCTACTCCTCGTGCCGACTCTACATTTCTCCTCGAGTTGAGTTCATTCCTCGAGTCAAGTACCGAGTCCACGAGTCGACAGGCCACTCCTCGTGCCGACTCTACATTTCTCCTCGAGTTGAATTAATTCCTCGAGTCGAGTACCGAGTCCACGAGTCGACAAGCCACTCCTCGTGCCGGCTCTACATTTCTCCTCGAGTTGGGTTCATTCCTCGAGTCGAGTACCGAGTCCACGAGTGGACAAGCCACTCCTCGTGCCGACTCTACATTTCTCCTCGAGTTGAGTTCATTCCCCGAGTCGAGTACCGAGTCCACGAGTCGACAAGCCACTCCTCGTGCCGACTCTACATTTCTCCTCGAGTTGAGTTCATTCCTCGAGTCGAGTACCGAGTCCACGAGTCGACAAGCCACTCCTCGTGCCGACTCTACATTTCTCCTCGAGTTGAGTTCATTCCTCGAGTCGAGTACCGAGTCCACGAGTCGACAAGCCACTCCTCGTGCCGACTATACATTTCTCCTCGAGTTGAGTTCATTCCTCAAGTCGAGTAACGAGTCCACGAGTCGACTAGCCACTCCTCGTGCCGACTCTACATTTCTCCTCGAGTTGGGTTCATTCCTCGAGTCGAGTACCGAGTCCACGAGTCGACAAGCCAATCCTCGTGCCGACTCTACATTTCTCCTCGAGTTGAGTTCGTTCCTCGAGTCGAGTACCGAGTCCACGAGTCGACTAGCTACTCCTCGTGCCGACTCTACATTTCTCCTCGAGTTGAGTTCATTCCTCGAGTCAAGTACCGAGTCCACGAGTCGACAAGCCACTCCTCGTGCCGACTCTACATTTCTCCTCGAGTTGAATTAATTCCTCGAGTCGAGTACCGAGTCCACGAGTCGACAAGCCACTCCTCGTGCCGGCTCTACATTTCTCCTCGAGTTGGGTTCATTCCTCGAGTCGAGTACCGAGTCCACGAGTGGACAAGCCACTCCTCGTGCCGACTCTACATTTCTCCTCGAGTTGAGTTCATTCCTCGAGTCGAGTACCGAGTCCACGAGTCGACAAGCCACTCCTCGTGTCGACTCTACATTTCTCCTCGAGTTGAGTTCATTGCTCGAGTCGAGTACCGAGTCCACGAGTCGACAAGCCACTCCACGTGCCGACTCTACATTTCTCCTCTAGTTTAGTTCATTCCTCGAGTCGAGTACCGAGTCTACGAGTCGACAAGCCACTCCTCGTGCCGACTATACATTTCTCCTCGAGTTGAGTTCATTCCTCAAGTCGAGTACCGAGTCCACGAGTCGACTAGCCACTCCTCGTGCCTACTCTACATTTCTCCTCGAGTTGGGTTCATTCCTCGAGTCGAGTACCGAGTCCACGAGTCGAGTAGCCACTCCTCGTGCCGACTCTACATTTCTACTCGAGTTGAGTTCATTCCTCGAGTCGAGTACCGAGTCCACGAGTCGACAAGCCACTCCTCGTGCCGACTATACATTTCTCCTCGACTTGAGTTCATTCCTCAAGTCGAGTACCGAGTCCACGAGTCGACTAGCCACTCCTCGTGCCGACTCTACATTTCTCCTCGAGTTGAGTTCATTCCTCGAGTCGAGTACCGAGTCCACGAGTCGACAAGCCACTCCTCGTGCCGACTCTACATTTCTCCTCGAGTTGAGTTCATTCTTCGAGTAGAGTACTGAGGCCACGAGTCGACAAGCCACTCCTCGTGCCGACTCTATATTTCTCCTCGAGTTGAGTTCATTCCTCGAGTCGAGTACCGAGTCCACGAGTCGACAAGCCACTCCTCGTGCCGACTCTACATTTCTCCTCGAGTTGAGTTCATTCCTCGAGTCTAGTACCGAGTCCACGAGTCGACAAGCCACTCCTCGTGCCGACTCTACATTTCTCCTCGAGTTGAGTTCATTCCTCGAGTCGAGTACCGAGTCCACGAGTCGACAAGCCACTCCTCGTGCCGACTCTACATTTCTCCTCGAGTTGAGTTCATTCCTCGAGTCGAGTACCGAGTCCACGAGTCGACAAGCCACTCCTCGTGCCGACTATACATTTCTCCTCGAGTTGAGCTCATTCCTCAAGTCGAGTAACGAGTCCACGAGTCGACTAGCCACTCCTCGTGCCGACTCTACATTTCTCCTCGAGTTGGGTTCATTCCTCGAGACGAGTACCGAGTCCACGAGTCGACAAGCCAATCCTCGTGCCGACTCTACATTTCTCCTCGAGTTGAGTTCGTTCCTCGAGTCGAGTACCGAGTCCACGAGTCGACTAGCTACTCCTCGTGCCGACTCTACATTTCTCCTCGAGTTGAGTTCATTCCTCGAGTCAAGTACCGAGTCCACGAGTGGACAAGCCACTCCTCGTGCCGACTCTACATTTCTCCTCGAGTTGAATTAATTCCTCGAGTCGAGTACCGAGTCCACGAGTCGACAAACCACTCCTCGTGCCGGCTCTACATTTCTCCTCGAGTTGGGTTCATTCCTCGAGTCGAGTACCGAGTCCACGAGTGGACAAGCCACTCCTCGTGCCGACTCTACATTTCTCCTCGAGTTGAGTTCATTCCTCGAGTCGAGTACCGAGTCCACGAGTCGACAAGCCACTCCTCGTGTCGACTCTACATTTCTCCTCGAGTTGAGTTCATTGCTCGAGTCGAGTACCGAGTCCACGAGTCGACAAGCCACTCCACGTGCCGACTCTACATTTCTCCTCTAGTTTAGTTCATTCCTCGAGTCGAGTACCGAGTCTACGAGTCGACAAGCCACTCCTCGTGCTGACTATACATTTCTCCTCGAGTTGAGTTCATTCCTCAAGTCGAGTACCGAGTCCACGAGTCGACTAGCCACTCCTTGTGCCTACTCTACATTTCTCCTCGAGTTGGGTTCATTCCTCGAGTCGAGTACCGAGTCCACGAGTCGAGTAGCCACTCCTCGTGCCGACTCTACATTTCTCCTCGAGTTGAGTTCATTCCTCGAGTCGAGTACCGAGTCCACGAGTCGACAAGCCACTCCTCGTGCCGACTATACATTTCTCCTCGACTTGAGTTCATTCCTCAAGTCGAGTACCGAGTCCACGAGTCGACTAGCCACTCCTCGTGCCGACTCGACATTTCTCCTTGAGTTGGGTTCATTCCTCGAGTCGAGTACCGAGTCCACGAGTCGACAAGCTAATCCTCGTGCCGACTCTACATTTCTCCTCGAGTTGAGTTCATTCCTCGAGTCGAGTACCGAGTCCACGAGTCGACAAGCCACTCCTCGTGCCGACTCTACATTTCTCCCCAAGTTGAGTTCATTCCTCGAGTCGAGTACCGAGTCCACGAGTCGACTAGCTACTCCTCGTGCCGACTCTACATTTCTCCTCGAGTTGAGTTCGTTCCTCGAGTCGAGTACCGAGTCCACGAGTCGACTAGCTACTCCTCGTGCTGACTCTACATTTCTCCTAGAGTTGAGTTCATTCCTCGAGTCAAGTACCGAGTCCACGAGTCGACAAGCCACTCCTCGTGCCGACTCTACATTTCTCCTCGAGTTGAGTTCATTCTTCGAGTCGAGTACCGAGGCCACGAGTCGACAAGCTACTCCTCGTGCCGACTCTACATTTCTCCTCGAGTTGAGTTCGTTCCTCGAGTCGAGTACCGAGTCCACGAGTCGACTAGCTACTCCTCGTGCTGACTCTACATTTCTCCTAGAGTTGAGTTCATTCCTCGAGTCAAGTACCGAGTCCACGAGTCGACAAGCCACTCCTCGTGCCGACTCTACATTTCTCCTCGAGTTGAATTAATTCCTCGAGTCGAGTACCGAGTCCACGAGTCGACAAGCCACTCCTCGTGCCGGCTCTACATTTCTCCTCGAGTTGGGTTCATTCCTCGAGACGAGTACCGAGTCCACGAGTGGACAAGCCACTCCTCGTCCCGACTCTACATTTCTCCTCGAGTTGAGTTCATTCCTCGAGTCGAGTACCGTGTCCACGAGTCGACAAGCCACTCCTCGTGCCGACTCTACATTTCTCCTCGAGTTGAGTTCATTTTTCGAGTCGAGTACCGAGTCCACGAGTCGACAAGCCACTCCTCGTGCCGACTCTACATTTCTCCTCGAGTTGAGTTCATTCTTCGAGTCGAGTACCGAGGCCACGAGTCGACAAGCCACTCCTCGTGCCGACTCTACATTTCTCCTCGAGTTAAGTTCATTGCTCGAGTCGAGTACCGAGGCAACGAGTCGACACGCCACTCCTCGTGCCGTCTCTACATTTCTCCTCGAGTTGAGTTCATTCCTCGAGTCGAGTACCGAGTCCACGAGTCGACAAGCCACTCCTCGTGCCGACTCTACATTTCTCCTCGAGTTGAGTTCATTCCTCGAGTCGAGTACCGAGTCCACGAGTCGACAAGCCACTCCTCGTGCCGACTATACATTTCTCCTCGAGTTGAGTTCATTCCTCAAGTCGAGTACCGAGTCCACGAGTCGACTAGCCACTCCTTGTGCCGACTCTACATTTCTCCTCGAGTTGGGTTCATTCCTCGAGTCGAGTACCGAGTCCACGAGTCGACAAGCCAATCCTCGTGCCGACTCTACATTTCTCCTCGAGTTGAGTTCATTCCTCGAGTCGAGTACCGAGTCCACGAGTCGACAAGCCACTCCTCGTGCCGACTATACATTTCTCCTCGACTTGAGTTCATTCCTCAAGTCGAGTACCGAGTCCACGAGTCGACTAGCCACTCCTCGTGCCGACTCTACATTTCTCCTCGAGTTGGGTTCATTCCTCGAGTCGAGTACCGAGTCCACGAGTCGACAAGCTAATCCTCGTGCCGACTCTACATTTCTCCTCGAGTTGAGTTCATTCCTCGAGTCGAGTACCGAGTCCACGAGTCGACAAGCCACTCCTCGTGCCGACTCTACATTTCTCCCCAAGTTGAGTTCATTCCTCGAGTCGAGTACCGAGTCCACGAGTCGACTAGCTACTCCTCGTGCCGACTCTACATTTCTCCTCGAGTTGAGTTCGTTCCTCGAGTCGAGTACCGAGTCCACGAGTCGACTAGCTACTCCTCGTGCTGACTCTACATTTCTCCTAGAGTTGAGTTCATTCCTCGAGTCAAGTACCGAGTCCACGAGTCGACAAGCCACTCCTCGTGCCGACTCTACATTTCTCCTCGAGTTGAATTAATTCCTCGAGTCGAGTACCGAGTCCACGAGTCGACAAGCCACTCCTCGTGCCGGCTCTACATTTCTCCTCGAGTTGGGTTCATTCCTCGAGTCGAGTACCGAGTCCACGAGTGGACAAGCCACTCCTCGTGCCGACTCTACATTTCTCCTCGAGTTGAGTTCATTCCTCGAGTCGAGTACCGAGTCCACGAGTCGACAAGCCACTCCTCGTGCCGACTCTACATTTCTCCTCGAGTTGAGTTCATTCTTCGAGTCGAGTACCGAGGCCACGAGTCGACAAGCCACTCCTCGTGCCGACTCTACATTTCTCCTCGAGTTGAGTTCATTCCTCGAGTCGAGTACCGAGTCCACGAATCGACAAGCCACTCCTCGTGCCGACTCTACATTTCTCCTCGAGTTGAGTTCATTCCTCGAGTCAAGTACCGAGTCCACGAGTCGACAAGCCACTCCTCGTGCCGACTCTACATTTCTCCTCGAGTTGAGTTCATTCTTCGAGTCGAGTACCGAGGCCACGAGTCGACAAGCCACTCCTCGTGCCGACTCTACATTTCTCCTCGAGTTGAGTTCATTGCTCGAGTCGAGTACCGAGGCAACGAGTCGACACGCCACTCCTCGTGCCGTCTCTACATTTCTCCTCGAGTTGAGTTCATTCCTCGAGTCGAGTACCGAGTCCACGAGTCGACAAGCCACTCCTCGTGCCGACTCTACATTTCTCCTCGAGTTGAGTTCATTCCTCGAGTCGAGTACCGAGTCCACGAGTCGACAAGCCACTCCTCGTGCCGACTATACATTTCTCCTCGAGTTGAGTTCATTCCTCAAGTCGAGTACCGAGTCCACGAGTCGACTAGCCACTCCTTGTGCCGACTCTACATTTCTCCTCGAGTTGGGTTCATTCCTCGAGTCGAGTACCGAGTCCACGAGTCGACAAGCCAATCCTCGTGCCGACTCTACATTTCTCCTCGAGTTGAGTTCATTCCTCGAGTCGAGTACCGAGTCCACGAGTCGACAAGCCACTCCTCGTGCCGACTATACATTTCTCCTCGACTTGAGTTCATTCCTCAAGTCGAGTACCGAGTCCACGAGTCGACTAGCCACTCCTCGTGCCGACTCTACATTTCTCCTCGAGTTGGGTTCATTCCTCGAGTCGAGTACCGAGTCCACGAGTCGACAAGCTAATCCTCGTGCCGACTCTACATTTCTCCTCGAGTTGAGTTCATTCCTCGAGTCGAGTACCGAGTCCACGAGTCGACAAGCCACTCCTCGTGCCGACTCTACATTTCTCCCCAAGTTGAGTTCATTCCTCGAGTCGAGTACCGAGTCCACGAGTCGACTAGCTACTCCTCGTGCCGACTCTACATTTCTCCTCGAGTTGAGTTCGTTCCTCGAGTCGAGTACCGAGTCCACGAGTCGACTAGCTACTCCTCGTGCTGACTCTACGTTTCTCCTAGAGTTGAGTTCATTCCTCGAGTCAAGTACCGAGTCCACGAGTCGACAAGCCACTCCTTGTGCCGACTCTACATTTCTCCTCGAGTTGAATTAATTCCTCGAGTCGAGTACCGAGTCCACGAGTCGACAAGCCACTCCTCGTGCCGGCTCTACATTTCTCCTCGAGTTGGGTTCATTCCTCGAGTCGAGTACCGAGTCCACGAGTGGACAAGCCACTCCTCGTGCCGACTCTACATTTCTCCTCGAGTTGAGTTCATTCCTCGAGTCGAGTACCGAGTCCACGAGTCGACAAGCCACTCCTCGTGCCGACTCTACATTTCTCCTTGAGTTGAGTTCATTCTTCGAGTCGAGTACCGAGTCCACGAGTGGACAAGCCACTCCTCGTGCCGACTCTACATTTCTCCTCGAGTTGAGTTCATTCCTCGAGTCGAGTACCGAGTCCACGAGTCGACAAGCCACTCCTCGTGCCGACTCTACATTTCTCCTCGAGTTGAGTTCATTCCTCGAGTCGAGTACCGAGTCCACGAATCGACAAGCCACTCCTCGTGCCGACTCTACATTTCTCCTCGAGTTGAGTTCATTCCTCGAGTCAAGTACCGAGTCCACGAGTCGACAAGCCACTCCTCGTGCCGACTCTACATTTCTCCTCGAGTTGAGTTCATTCCTCGAGTCGAGTACCGAGTCCACGAGTCGACAAGCCACTCCTCGTGCCGACTCTACATTTCTCCTCGAGTTGAGTTCATTCCTCGAGTCGAGTACCGAGTCCACGAGTCGACAAGCCACTCCCCGTGCAGACTCTACATTTCTCCTCTAGTTTAGTTCATTCCTCGAGTCGAGTACCGAGTCCACGAGTCGACAAGCCACTCCTCGTGCCGACTATACATTTCTCCTCGAGTTGAGTTCATTCCTCAAGTCGAGTACCGATTCCACGAGTCGACTAGCCACTCCTCGTGCCGACTCTACATTTCTCCTCGAGTTGGGTTCATTCCTCGAGTCGAGTACCGAGTCCACGAGTCGACAAGCCAATCCTCGTGCCGACTCTACATTTCTCCTCGAGTTGAGTTCATTCCTCGAGTCGAGTACCGAGTCCACGAGTCGACAAGCCACTCCTCGTGCCGACTCTACATTTCTCCTCGAGTTGAGTTCATTCCTCGAGTCGAGTACCGAGTCCACGAGTCGACTAGCTACTCCTCGTGCCGACTCTACATTTCTCCTCGAGTTGAGTTCATTCCTCGAGTCGAGTACCGTGTCCACGAGTCGACAAGCCACTCCTCGTGCCGACTCTACATTTCTCCTCGAGTTGAGTTCATTCCTCGAGTCGAGTACCGAGTCCACGAGTCGACAAGCCACTCCTCGTGCCGACTCTACATTTCTCCTCGAGTTGAGTTCATTCTTCGAGTCGAGTACCGAGGCCACGAGTCGACAAGCCACTCCTCGTGCCGACTCTACATTTCTCCTCGAGTTGAGTTCATTCCTCGAGTCGAGTACCGAGTCCACGAGTCGACAAGCCACTCCTCGTGCCGACTATACATTTCTCCTCGACTTGAGTTCATTCCTCAAGTCGAGTACCGAGTCCACGAGTCGACTAGCCACTCCTCGTGCCGACTCTACATTTCTCCTCGAGTTGGGTTCATTCCTCGAGTCGAGTACCGAGTCCACGAGTCGACAAGCTAATCCTCGTGCCGACTCTACATTTCTCCTCGAGTTGAGTTCATTCCTCGAGTCGAGTACCGAGTCCACGAGTCGACAAGCCACTCCTCGTGCCGACTCTACATTTCTCCCCAAGTTGAGTTCATTCCTCGAGTCGAGTACCGAGTCCACGAGTCGACTAGCTACTCCTCGTGCCGACTCTACATTTCTCCTCGAGTTGAGTTCGTTCCTCGAGTCGAGTACCGAGTCCACGAGTCGACTAGCTACTCCTCGTGCTGACTCTACGTTTCTCCTAGAGTTGAGTTCATTCCTCGAGTCAAGTACCGAGTCCACGAGTCGACAAGCCACTCCTTGTGCCGACTCTACATTTCTCCTCGAGTTGAATTAATTCCTCGAGTCGAGTACCGAGTCCACGAGTCGACAAGCCACTCCTCGTGCCGGCTCTACATTTCTCCTCGAGTTGGGTTCATTCCTCGAGTCGAGTACCGAGTCCACGAGTGGACAAGCCACTCCTCGTGCCGACTCTACATTTCTCCTCGAGTTGAGTTCATTCCTCGAGTCGAGTACCGAGTCCACGAGTCGACAAGCCACTCCTCGTGCCGACTCTACATTTCTCCTTGAGTTGAGTTCATTCTTCGAGTCGAGTACCGAGTCCACGAGTGGACAAGCCACTCCTCGTGCCGACTCTACATTTCTCCTCGAGTTGAGTTCATTCCTCGAGTCGAGTACCGAGTCCACGAGTCGACAAGCCACTCCTCGTGCCGACTCTACATTTCTCCTCGAGTTGAGTTCATTCCTCGAGTCGAGTACCGAGTCCACGAATCGACAAGCCACTCCTCGTGCCGACTCTACATTTCTCCTCGAGTTGAGTTCATTCCTCGAGTCAAGTACCGAGTCCACGAGTCGACAAGCCACTCCTCGTGCCGACTCTACATTTCTCCTCGAGTTGAGTTCATTCCTCGAGTCGAGTACCGAGTCCACGAGTCGACAAGCCACTCCTCGTGCCGACTCTACATTTCTCCTCGAGTTGAGTTCATTCCTCGAGTCGAGTACCGAGTCCACGAGTCGACAAGCCACTCCCCGTGCAGACTCTACATTTCTCCTCTAGTTTAGTTCATTCCTCGAGTCGAGTACCGAGTCCACGAGTCGACAAGCCACTCCTCGTGCCGACTATACATTTCTCCTCGAGTTGAGTTCATTCCTCAAGTCGAGTACCGATTCCACGAGTCGACTAGCCACTCCTCGTGCCGACTCTACATTTCTCCTCGAGTTGGGTTCATTCCTCGAGTCGAGTACCGAGTCCACGAGTCGACAAGCCAATCCTCGTGCCGACTCTACATTTCTCCTCGAGTTGAGTTCATTCCTCGAGTCGAGTACCGAGTCCACGAGTCGACAAGCCACTCCTCGTGCCGACTCTACATTTCTCCTCGAGTTGAGTTCATTCCTCGAGTCGAGTACCGAGTCCACGAGTCGACTAGCTACTCCTCGTGCCGACTCTACATTTCTCCTCGAGTTGAGTTCATTCCTCGAGTCGAGTACCGTGTCCACGAGTCGACAAGCCACTCCTCGTGCCGACTCTACATTTCTCCTCGAGTTGAGTTCATTCCTCGAGTCGAGTACCGAGTCCACGAGTCGACAAGCCACTCCTCGTGCCGACTCTACATTTCTCCTCGAGTTGAGTTCATTCTTCGAGTCGAGTACCGAGGCCACGAGTCGACAAGCCACTCCTCGTGCCGACTCTACATTTCTCCTCGAGTTGAGTTCATTCCTCGAGTCGAGTACCGAGTCCACGAGTCGACAAGCCACTCCTCGTACCGACTCTACATTTCTCCTCGAGTTGAGTTCATTCCTCGAGTCGAGTACCGAGTCCACGAGTCGACAAGCCACTCCTCGTGCCGACTCTACATTTCTCCTCGAGTTGAGTTCATTCCTCGAGTCGAGTACCGAGTCCACGAGTCGACAAGCCACTCCTCGTGCCGACTCTACATTTCTCTTCGAGTTGAGTTCATTCCTCAAGTCGAGTAACGAGTCCACGAGTCAACTAGCCACTCCTCGTGCCGACTCTACATTTCTCCTCGAGTTGGGTTCATTCCTCGAGTCGAGTACCGAGTCCACGAGTCGACAAGCCAATCCTCGTGCCGACTCTACATTTCTCCTCGAGTTGAGTTCATTCCTCGAGTCGAGTACCGAGTCCACGAGTCGACAAGCCAGTCCTCGTGCCGACTTTACATTTCTCCTCGAGTTGAGTTCATTCCTCGAGTCGAGTATCGAGTCCACGAGTCGACAAGCTACTCCTCGTGCCGACTCTACATTTCTCCTCTAGTTTAGTTCATTCCTCGAGTCGAGTACCGAGTCCACGAGTCGACAAGACACTCCTCGTGCCGACTATACATTTCTCCTCGAGTTGAGTTCATTCCTCAAGTCGAGTACCGAGTCCACGAGTCGACTAGCCACTCCTCGTGCTGACTCTACATTTCTCCTCGAGTTGGGTTCATTCCTCGAGTCGAGTACCGAGTCCACGAGTCGACAAGCCAATCCTCGTGCCGACTCTACATTTCTCCTCGAGTTGAGTTCATTCCTCGAGTCGAGTACCGAGTCCACGAGTCGAAAAGCCACTCCTTGTGCCGACTCTACATTTCTCCTCGAGTTGAGTTCATTCCTCGAGTCGAGTACCGAGTCCACGAGTCGAAAAGCCACTCCTCGTGCCGACTCTACATTTCTCCCCAAGTTGAGTTCATTCCTCGAGTCGAGTACCGAGTCCACGAGTCGACTAGCTACTCCTCGTGCCGACTCTACATTTCTCCTCGAGTTGAGTTCGTTCCTCGAGTCGAGTACCGAGTCCACGAATCGACTAGCTACTCCTCGTGCCGACTCTACATTTCTCCTCGAGTTGAGTTCATTCCTCGAGTCGAGTACCGAGTCCACGAGTCGACAAGCCACTCCTCGTGCCGACTCTACATTTCTCTTCGAGTTGAGTTCATTCCTCAAGTCGAGTAACGAGTCCACGAGTCGACTAGCCACTCCTCGTGCCGACTCTACATTTCTCCTCGAGTTGGGTTCATTCCTCGAGTCGAGTACCGAGTCCACGAGTCGACAAGCCAATCCTCGTGCCGACTCTACATTTCTCCTCGAGTTGAGTTCATTCCTCGAGTCGAGTACCGAGTCCACGAGTCGACAAGCCACTCCTCGTGCCGACTCTAAATTTCTCCTCGAGTTGAGTTCATTCCTCGAGTCGAGTACCGAGTCCACGAGTCGACAAGCCACTCCTCGTGCCGACTCTACATTTCTCCTCTAGTTTAGTTCATTCCTCGAGTCGAGTACCGAGTCCACGAGTCGACAAGACACTCCTCGTGCCGACTATACATTTCTCCTCGAGTTGAGTTCATTCCTCAAGTCGAGTACCGAGTCCACGAGTCGACTAGCCACTCCTCGTGCTGACTCTACATTTCTCCTCGAGTTGGGTTCATTCCTCGAGTCGAGTACCGAGTCCACGAGTCGACAAGCCAATCCTCGTGCCGACTCTACATTTCTCTACGAGTTGAGTTCATTCCTCGAGTCGAGTACCGAGTCCACGAGTCGAAAAGCCACTCCTTGTGCCGACTCTACATTTCTCCTCGAGTTGAGTTCATTCCTCGAGTCGAGTACCGAGTCCACGAGTCGAAAAGCCACTCCTCGTGCCGACTCTACATTTCTCCCCAAGTTGAGTTCATTCCTCGAGTCGAGTACCGAGTCCACGAGTCGACTAGCTACTCCTCGTGCCGACTCTACATTTCTCCTCGAGTTGAGTTCGTTCCTCGAGTCGAGTACCGAGTCCACGAATCGACTAGCTACTCCTCGTGCCGATGTTGTCAATTGTGCCCACAAGAAGAGTTGTAGTCTTTATTTTGAACATTTGATGTAATAAAGTCTCATGAAGACTCTTGCTTGTAATTGCCTATTCATTCATTAATAAAGTTGAAACGTTCATTCAATCTTCCTTGTCTGAAGCTTTATGATAAAACCATAGTCTTTTAGTCCATAAACAAACTTAACAACTTACGAAGAGACAAATGTAGATTTGCATGAACAAACTCTTCGTAGTTTGCTTAAAACGATATATTCGCAATCTTAGGGTCAAAGGACTATTGACCTCAGTATGATTGTTAGAAGAATCTATGATGTCTGGTTATGAGGCATTGAGAGTTAGGAACTCTATAGTTCTTCTAGGTATCTTCCGAAGGTACTGAATTGACCAGTGCACTTCTAGAGACAAGATAAGAACAAACCATTTAACCTCTTATGTCTCGAAGTCACTATGTATGAATTGCATCATGCTTACCTTAATCCTGAAATGAGACATGCCATTTCACACCTTAGTATTCTCATTTGAGAAAGTCAAAGTTCGGACTCACTATGTGATTCCGAACAAGGCCTATTGGTGAAGTACTAAGTTGTGAGTCTGTCATGAGTAACTTTGTGAAGTTCTCATAGATATGGAATTCATGTACAAGATTGCTGAAATGCAATGTATGTCACCTCATGCTTTGTTCCTTGGAGTGTGAATAAATGAACTGGCCAGTGTCCAAATTGAGTCTCGACTCTTTTGGATGAAACAATGTGACTTGTTAGCTCCTCGTCAATACATTGTTTCTAACTTATTCACAAGCGACAAAGGAGTTGAGGAAATAACAGCTAGAAGGGTAAAATGGTAATTTAGTAAATCCCGACTAGCTGATGACATTCATGAAGGGTAAACATAGATAATATTCAGTGGATCCGCTCATCATAATTAGGTCGAATTCTTGAGTAGAAAATAAATTCATTTGAACCGAGAGATTTTCAGTGTCAGCTCTTTAGTGGAGTCAGTTGGCATTAAGCTAAACTTGGAAAAGGTTTGTGAACTTTTGAGTCCAAGTGTTTAGCTAAAGCTTTGTTCATTTGGGTCCATGAGGTCACTGTCACGAATCACATCGATAGGAATAGTTAAACTGGAAGCTAAGCCAAAACAAGAACGAAAATAGTTAAAAGGGTATTTTTGTCTTTTGAGACAAAGGATGAAATGAATGTCAATAAATTTTTTGACAAGGTCATTTTGTGACATGTTTCACTCGGCCATGACTTGATCATTGGGCCTTGTGAATTAATTTCATTTCATAAGAATTTTATTGAAAATTCTTATTGGGCCTTTTTCATGTTGTCATGAACAAATGGAAAAGCTTCTAGAAGCCTTTTCTAGAAGGCCTTGGGCGCCCAACATACCCAACCAAGAGAGAATATTTTGTGCATAAATGTATCAAGATACTTGCCAAAAGAAAAAGAGGAAACAAATTTGCATAAGGATGCTATATGGAATTCGGCCAAGAGAGAGACAAGGCAAGCCTTGAACAAAATAGGAAACAAATCAAGGCTTCTAGAAACCCTAGATTGGCCGAGTATCTCAAAGGGAAAAAAGAGGAAATTGCTCATGAATATGTGATATTCTATAGAAGAGGAAACTACCTTATTGAAGGTGAGACCTCTCCTATAAATAGGAGCCTCATTTCCTCACATTTCATTCATCCAAGTTTAAGAGATTTGAGAGACTCTCTCTCTAGAACTTGGCCGAAGTCCTCTTCTCTCTCTCTCTAGTTTATTTTCGGTTTTCTCTTGTCTTGGCACCTAGGTCCTCACTCGACCTAGTCTTTAGCTCTGCGACTTCGAGACTCGTTCTCAAGTCGTAGTGTTTAAAAGTGCCCACTCACTAATTCCTTCTTTTCGAGTGATTTAGTGATAGAAACTATCGTGGTTGCTCGAGTTCCCGAGGAAAGAAAAGAGAGACGTGCTGCGAGGGGAGACGAACGTTGCCAACCTTCCAAAGGCTCATCAACGTTCAAGCATCAAAAAGGTTAGTAACTTTTATAGCTCATATTAGTTTTTATTTACATGCATATGCTCTTGTCTAGGTTAGTAAAAACTAGTTTTACTTAAAAAGAAAATTTTTAAAATTCCGCCGCTTAACGAAGCGTTAAACTTTTTCTCAAACCCTAGATCGATTCCAACAAATGGTATCAGAGCTATGGTCAAAGGAATGCATGTGCATGTTTTTAAATTATGAGCTTGAAAATCGTTTTCGAAAGTTTACTAATTTTGTGACAAGTTAGAATTGTAATCTTAGATTTTTTTTTAATTTATTGCTCATGCCTTTAAATTAAAAACCATGTTGATTTTCTATAAGTTTGGGATGATGTTAAAACACATTAGAATCAGTTCTAAAAGTTTTTAATTTTTTATATTGAAAAATGTGTTTTAAAGGTTTGAGTTTTTTCGAGTAAATTTTGTGACTAGTTTTGTTTTCTTGCTAGTTTCGTTTATTTACTTGAATCGTTTTATGCATGTTGTTATTTCTTTTATTTTTATGTTATTACCCTGCTAATAAAACACAAATAAAAGCTTTAAACAACTTCATAAAACGTTCCGTTACACTCGATTCTTTTTCGCACCTAAAAGGACAAAGCTTTAATTTATTTCTTTTTCTTCGAGCTGGAATGTAAACCCGCATTAAAAGCGGCATAACTCTCTGCTCAGAAATCGAAATTTAATGATTCTTGACTCAAATTAAAGCTCTGTCTGTCCTCTGTCCAATGCCACCGGTTTCGGCTCAAAAGGACATCGGAGCCGCCAGTTATGGCGATTTTACTCCGAGGTGCGCGGCTGTCTGAAACTCCAGTTTTTTAGAAATCCGGATTTTCAAACCCCACTACCATGAGTTATAGAACTCTAATGAGAAAACTTTCTTGAGCAAAAATGTTTTTCATATGATTATAAACATGATGTGTAAAGATTAAAAGTTTTGATTTTTGAAAGATTAATTGAAATTGAATTTTTACAAAACTAGTTTGAATTTTGAAAAACCGTTTTCACTTTCAAACTTGAAAATATTTTGTCATCCAAATCAAATAAATTTTCAAAATGTTTTCAAAACTATATCTATATCACATATGTTCAAAATCTATATGCTCTTGAAATTTTGAGTGGGAGGTCTCTTTGTAGACAAAACCGAAAAATAAAAGGTGTGTAATCTCAAACTTTCAAGTGTTCGAGTGAGTTGAAGTTCACACTTCCCTCACGCACTTTCCCGAAATAGAAAATAGGAAAAGATCGAGTATGTCCCTTGTGCCTTTATGCACTAATACTGCTCTGAACATGTCGATCTAGGATTCTCTTCTAGTTGTCCGCTCTGTCGCTCTCTAACTAGGAAATCTGTTTCCGAACTTAAAAGAGTCGATGAACCATCTCCAAAAACTAAGTGGGAGGGTTATACTCGTTGTTTGTAACCCGCGATCCCCAACACTAATGAAAGATGCAATAACGTGGGACTAAGAGCCGCTCTTGCGACCCTCACTTAAATGTGAGTACTCCAAGGCGTTGTTGCTTCGATCATTGCTCAATGAGCTACGTCCGAGAATGATGCAATGATGGCAAGGCCTCCCCTTGGGGGATTGTTTTTCAAAGCTGATCTTTTGGACTAAGTGGTTGGTTGCACACTTAGGCTCAATCCCTAGTATCCTTCCTTAAGGCTCTGCGAAAGGATGTGAGTGATCAAACCAATTTACAAGGTGGCTAGTCAAAATGATGTACTGACATCTTGGCTTAGCATTAATGATGTGTCATTTACTTATAAATGGAGATTTTTTGCGGCCTTCTCTTGAGGGAGTAAATTATCGTTTGGTTTATAACACCTTTGGGTTTTACAAAAGTCTTAATGAAACTTAAATCCTAAACCAAAGACTAATCATAAACTTGTTTCAACTGTTATAGGCAATATGTCTCTCAACCCTCTCTCAACAATTCTTTCCTCGAATAAACTCGAAGGCGACAATTACGTCGACTGGAAACGTAACCTCGACATAGTCCTTACTGTCGACAAGCACAAATGGGTTCTCACCACCCCCTGTCCTCAAACGAATGATGATTCGACGCAAGAGGAGAAAGACGTCCTGGCGGCCTGGCTTCGATCCGATGAGATTGCGAGATGCTATATTTTGGCATCGATGAACAATGTGTTGCAACAACAACATCGTGATTTCGAAACTGCCACCGATATGCTCTACAATCTCCATGAGATGTTTGGAGGGCAAGGACGTCAAGCTAGGCAACAAGCGGTCCGACAATTCATGAACTGTCGTATGAAGGCTGGAACTCCCGTTAGAGATCATATGATGCTGATCATTAGCTATCTCAACGAGATGGAGATTCTTGGATCTGAGATTGATGGGGAGACCAAAATAGATATGATCTTGGAAACTCTCCCCGAAACCTTTGATACCTTCAAATTGAATTATTCCATGAACAAGCTGGAGTACACTGTTACCGAGCTCATGAAGGAACTTCAAACCGCTGAGGCACTCACTAAGAAAAAGAGGGCTCAAGGAGAAGTACATGCTACTGCCTCCACCTCTAGATCTAAGAAGAGACCTCGCAACGCCAAGAAGAAGAACCAACCTAAGGTTCAAACGAAGAAGAAGGCGCCAAAGGCTCCGAAGGTGGACAAGTCTAAAGACAAGTGCCACCACTGCAACGAGCCTGGTCACTGGCGTAGGAACTGTCCCGCCTACCTCAAAACCAAAGCTAAAGGAAAAGCAAAAGCTTAGAGGATGGCGACTTCTGCTTCAAGTGGGGTGATGAGAGCGTGGTGTCTGCGAAGGCTGTGGGATCCGTGACGCTATCTTTTGAAGATCGAACTTTAAATTTGAATAATGTTTATTATGTTCCTTCCTTTGGGAAAAACCTAGTATCTGTTGCTCAACTTTTCGAGCAAGATTATTATTTAAAGTTTATAAAGAATGGAATTCGTATTTCTTTTTCTAATTCTTTCGTCACTGATGCATGTATGAAGAATGGTCTTTTTTACATCTATCCCACTCAACCTTCTCTTTTAGACACCGAAATAGATAACGATCTAATTAGGGAGCCAAAGAGGATCAAACTTTCTGAATCCTCCGATCTAACTAAATCAACATACCTCTGGCACTTAAGACTTGGTCATATCAGTCTAGATAGGATTAAGAGACTTGTGAGGGATGGTCCACTCCAAGCCTCTGCAATAGGTTCACTACCTACTTGTGAATCCTGCATAGAAGGAAAAATGACTAAGCGACCTTTCTCCGATAAGGGTCGAAGAGCCACTGAGTTGCTGGAACTAATACATTCTGATGTATGTGGTCCGCTCAACCAACAGGCACGTGGAGGATACGAATACTTCGTTACCTTCACTGATGATTACTCAAGATATGGGTTTGTCTATTTGCTTAAACACAAATCCGAGACCTTTAACGTATTTAAGGTCTTTAGGGCTTTAGTGGAAAAGCAAACTGGCAAAGTGATCAAAACCCTTCGATCTGATCGAGGTGGTGAGTATGTGTCTGGAGAGTTCGATGACTTTCTTAAAGAAGAAGGTATCGCTTCTCAGCTTACCGCGCCTGGCACACCTCAACAAAACGGAGTGTCAGAGAGAAGAAACCGAACTCTTATGGAGATGGTTAGATCGATGATGAGTTACTCATCACTCCCGCTTTCCTTTTGGGGATATGCCCTCGAAACAGCCGCCTACATTCTGAACCAAGTTCCGTCCAAAACGGTTCCTGGTACTCCTTATGAACGATGGACTGGCCGTAAAGTGAATCTTGGCCGCATCCGAATTTGGGGTTGCCCTGCACACGTGCTGAGGCAAAAGACTAGCAAGTTGGCTAGTAGGTCAGAATTGTGCCTGTTTGTAGGATATCCGAAGGAAACCAAAGGTTTTACTTTCTATAGTCCCGAGGACGATAAGACTTTCGTTAGCACGAATGCTCGTTTCCTTGAGGAGGACTTTATGAAGGATGCAAAACCTAGAAGCAAAATTGTGCTTGAAGAAAAGTTGGGTGAGGAAGCTTCTACCTCATCTGTAAGAACTATTCTTACCCCAACTGAAACACAACCTAACTCATCAGAATCTTGTCAAGTAGTACTTCGACGTAGTGGGAGGGCTACTCAAAAGCCTGACAGGTACATGTCTTATGGAGACTCTCTTGTAGCCGTCTCTGACATGGATGATCCTGTTTCCTATAGCCAAGCAATGGCTTGTTCTGAATCAAACCTTTGGCTTGACGCCATGAAAGTTGAGATGCACTCGATGTATGTCAACAAAGTCTGGAAACTTGTAGACCTTCCTGAAGGGATTAACCCCGTAGGGTGTAAGTGGATATACCAGAAGAAAAGGGGTCCTGATGGGAACGTTGAGACGTTCAAAGCACGACTTGTGGCGAAGGGTTATACCCAACAAGAAGGGATTGACTATGAAGAAACCTTCTCGCCAGTCGCGATGCTTAAATCCATCCGCATACTCCTATCCATAGCTGCAGCTCTCGACTATGAGATCTGGCAAATGGATGTCAAGACAGCTTTTCTGAATGGCAATCTTGACGAGCGCATTTACATGGCTCAACCAGACGGTTTCGTGGATAAAGGTCAAGAGACCAAGGTTTGTGAGTTGCTTAAATCCATTTATGGACTAAAGCAAGCATCTAGGTCATGGAACATTAGATTCGATGAAACTGTAAAGAGCTTCGGCTTTGAACAGTCAATAGATGAGCCTTGTGTTTACAAGTTAATACACGAAGGCAAAGTTGTGTTTCTGGTACTATATGTCGATGATATACTACTCATTGGTAATGACGTGGGTAAGTTATCGGAGGTTAAGGTCTGGCTAGCAAAGCAATTCGATATGAAGGATCAGGGAGAAGCCGCGTACATTCTGGGAATCCAAATCTTTCGAGATAGGAAAAACCGGACCCTGTCGCTCTCTCAAGCATCTTATATTGATAAGGTGATGGATCGCTTCTCGATGCAAGACTGCAAGAGGGGTCAAACACCCTTTAGGCATGGAGTTTCTGTTGGAATCGATCTAGGGTTTGAGAAAATAATTAACGCTTCGGTAAGCGGCGGAATTTTAAAAATTTTCTTTTACAAGTAAAACAGTTTTTACTAACCTAGACAAGTGCAAGTACATGTAATTAAAAACCAATATGAGCTAGAAGTTTACTAACCTTTCTTGAAGCTTGAACTTTGAAGAAGCTTGTGGAAAGTTTGCAACGCTCGTCTCCCCTCGCAGCACGTCTCTCTTTCTTTCCTCGGCACCTCGAGCAACCACGAAAGTTTCTATCACTAAATCACTCGAAAAGAAGGAATCAGTGAGTGGGCACTTTTAAACACTACGACTTAAGAACGAGTCTCGAAGTCGCAGAGCTAAACACTAGGTCGAGTGAGGACCTAGGTGCCAAGACAAGAAAAAATCGAAAATAAACTAGAGAGAGAGAGAGAGAGGATTTTCGGCCACAATGTCTAGAGAGAGAGTCTCTCAATCTCTAACTTGTGTGGGATTAGAAAACAATGAGAATGAGGGCCCTATTTATAGGAGAGGGATTACCTTCAATAAGGTAGTTTCCTCTTCTACAAAATATCACATATTCATGAGCAAAAAACTAGTTTCCTCTTTACCCATGTTGGGCGCCCAACTCATGCCTTTAAAGGCTTGGATTTGTTTCCTATTTTGTTCCATTCTCTAGTTGGCCGATTCCCATGTGCATCCATATGCAAATTTGTTTCCTCTTTTTCTTTTGGCAAGTATCTAAATACATTTATGCACAAAATAAACTCTCTTCTCTTGGGTTTGGGCGTGTAAGACTTTCTAGAAGCCTTCTAGATTTTTCTTCATTTGTTCATAACAACATAAGAAAAGCCCATTAAGAATTTTCAATAAAATTCTTATGAAATGAAATTAATTCACAAGGCCCAATGATCAAGTCATGGCCGAGTGACATTAAGTCATCAAATGAACTTGTCAAAAAATTTATTGACATCCATTTCATCCTTATGTCTCAAAAGACAAAAATACCCTTTCGACAATTTTCGTTCTTGTTTTGACTTAGCTTCCAGTTTAACAATTCCTATCGATGTGATTCGTGACAGTGACCTCATGGACCCAAATGAACAAAGCTTGAGCTAAACACTTGGACTCAAAAGTTCACAAACCTTTTCCAAGTTTAACTTAATGCCAACTGACTCCACTAAAGAGCTGACACTGAAAATCTCTCGGTTCAAATGAATTTATTTTCTACTCAAGAATTCGACCTAATTATGATGAGCGGATCCACTGAATATTATCTATGTTTACCCTTCATGAATGTCATCAGCTAGTCGGGATTTACTAAATTACCATTTTACCCTTCTAGCTGTTATTTCCTCAACTCCTTTGTCGCTTGTGAATAAGTTAGAAACAATGTATTGACGAGGAGCTAACAAGTCACATTGTTTCATCCAAAAGAGTCAGGACTCAATTTGGACACTGGCCAGTTCATTTATTCACACTCCAAGGAACAAAGCATGAGGTGACATACATTGCATTTCAGCAATCTTATACATGAATTCCATATCTATGAGAACTTCACAAAGTTACTCATGACAGACTCACAACTTAGTACTTCACCAATAGGCCTTGTTCGGAATCACATAGTGAGTCCGAACTTTGACTTTCTCAAATGAGAATACTAAGGTGTGAAATGCCATGTCTCATTTCAGGATTAAGGTAAGCATGATGCAATTCATACATAGTGACTTCGAGACATAAGAGGTTAAATGGTTTGTTCTTATATTGTCTCTAGAAGTGCACTGGTCAATTCAGTATCTTCGGAAGATACCTAGAAGAACTATAGAGTCCCCAACTCTCAATGCCTCATAACCAGACATCATAGATTCTTCTAACAATCATACTGAGGTCAATAGTCCTTTGACCCTAAGATTGCGAATATAACGTTTTAAGCAAACTACGAAGAGTTTGTTCATGCAAATCTACATTTGTCTCTTCGTAAGTTGTTAAGTTTGTTTATGGACTAAAAAACTAAGGTTTTATCATAAAGCTTCAAACAAAGAAAGAATGAATGAACGTTTCAACTTTATTAATGAATAGATAGGCAATTACAAGCAAGAGTCTTCATGAGACTTTATTACATCAAATGTACAAAATAAAGACTACAACTCTTCTTGTGGGCACCATTGACAACAAACTCCCACTTGACTCAAAGAAGGTGTCTGTAGTACTTCATGCCTAATCCCTCACGATGTTGGTCGAAGACCTTTTTCGCTAGGGCCTTGGTGAATGGATCTGCGAGGTTGTCCACCGTTGAGATCTTCTTCACTTCCACGTCTCCGCGCTGCACGATCTCTCGAATCAAATGGTATTTCCTCTCAATATGCTTAGAGCGCTTATGGCTTCTAGGTTCCTTTGAGTTAGCGACAGCCCCACTATTATCACAATAAAGGGTCATGGGCTCGTCGACGTTTGGAACAACTTCCAAATACTTAAGGAACTTTCTAAGCCATACAGCCTCTTTGGATGCTTCACAAGCAGCCACATATTCTGCTTCCATTGTGGAGTCAGCAATGCAAGATTGCTTAATACTTCTCCACACAACAGCTCCACCATTAAGGATGAACACAGATCCTGAAGTGGATTTCCTGGAATCCTTATCCGCTTGAAAATCGGAGTCGGTATATCCCGTCATAGTCAGGTCAGTACCTGAGTATGTAAGCATCAAGTTCCTAGTTCTTCGAAGATACTTAAGAACATGCTTAACAGCAATCCAGTGCTCGGGTCCAGGGTTGGATTGGAAACGACTAACTACGCCAACGGCGCCAACGGCGAAACAGATGTCAGGTCTAGTGCAAAGCATGGCATACATGAGGCTTCCTACGGCAGAGGCGTAAGGAATCTTCCTCATGTCTTCAATCTCTTGTGCAGTCTTGGGAGACTGGTCCTTAGAGAGTGAAACTCCATGCCTAAAGGGTGTTTGACCCCTCTTGCAGTCTTGCATCGAGAAGCGATTCATCACCTTATCAATATAAGATGCTTGAGAGAGCGACAGGGTCCGGTTTTTCCTATCTCGAAAGATTTGGATCCCCAGAATGTACGCGACTTCTCCTAGATCCTTCATATCGAATTGCTTTGCCAGCCAGACCTTAACCTCAGATAACTTACCCACGTCATTACCAATGAGTAGTATATCATCGACATACAGTACCAGAAACACAACTTTACCTTCGTGTATTAACTTGTAAACACAAGGCTCATCTATCGACTGTTCAAAGCCAAAGCTTTTTACAGTTTCATCGAATCTAATATTCCATGACCTAGATGCTTGCTTTAGTCCATAAATGGATTTAAGCAACTCACAAACCTTGGTCTCTTGACCTTTATCCACGAAACCGTCTGGTTGAGCCATGTAAATGCGCTCGTCAAGATTGCCATTCAGAAAGGCTGTCTTGACATCCATTTGCCAGATCTCATAGTCGAGAGCTGCAGCTATGGATAGGAGTATGCGGATGGATTTAAGCATCGCGACTGGCGAGAAGGTTTCTTCATAGTCAATCCCTTCTTGTTGGGTATAACCCTTCGCCACAAGTCGTGCTTTGAACGTCTCGACGTTCCCATCAGGACCCCTTTTCTTCTTGTATATCCACTTACACCCTACGGGTTTAATCCCTTCAGGAAGGTCTACAAGTTTCCAGACTTTGTTGACATACATCGAGTGCATTTCAACTTTCATGGCGTCAAGCCAAAGGTTTGATTCAGAACAAGCCATCGCTTGGCTATAGGAAACAGGGTCATCCATGTCGGAGACGGCTACAAGAGAGTCTCCATAAGACATGTACCTGTCAGGCTGTTGAACAGCCCTCCCACTACGTCGAAGTACTACTTGACGAGATTCTGATGAGTTAGGTTGTGTTTCAGTTGGGGTAAGAACAGTTCTTACAGATGAGGTAGAAGCTTCCTCACCCAACTTTTCTTCAAGCACAATTTTGCTTCTAGGTTTCGCATCTTTCATGAAGTCCTCCTCAAGGAAACGAGCATTCGTGCTAACGAAAGTCTTATCGTCCTCGGGACTATAGAAAATGAAACCTTTGGTTTCCTTTGGATATCCCACAAACAGGCACAATTCTGACCTACTAGCCAACTTGCTAGTCTTTTGCCTTAGCACATGTGCAGGGCAACCCCAAATTCGGATGTGGCCCAAACTTACTTTACGGCCAGTCCATCTTTCATAAGGAGTACCAGGAACCGTTTTAGACGGAACTTGGTTCAGAATGTAAGCGGCTGTTTCGAGGGCATATCCCCAAAAGGAAAGCGGGAGTGATGAGTAACTCATCATCGATCTAACCATCTCCATAAGAGTTCGGTTTCTTCTCTCTGACACTCCGTTTTGTTGAGGTGTGCCACGTGCGGTAAGCTGAGAAGCGATACCTTCTTCTTTAAGAAAGTCATCGAACTCTCCAGACATATACTCATCACCTCGATCAGATCGAAGGGTTTTGATCACTTTGCCAGTTTGCTTTTCCACTAAAGCCCTAAAGACCTTAAATACGTTAAAGGTCTCGGATTTGTGTTTGAGCAAATAGACAAACCCATATCGTGAGTAATCATCAGTGAAGGTAACGAAGTATTCGTATCCTCCACGTGCCTGTTGGATGAGCGGACCACATACATCAGAATGTATTAGTTCCAGCAACTCAGTGGCTCTTCGACCTTTATCAGAGAAAGGTCGCTTAGTCATTTTTCCTTCTATGCAGGATTCACAAGTAGGTAGTGAACCTATTGCAGAGGCTTGGAGTGGACCATTCCTCACAAGTCTCTTAATCCTTTCTAGACTGATATGACCAAGTCTTAAGTGCCATAGGTGTGTTGATTTTGTTAGATCGGAGGATTCAGAAAGTTTGATCCTCTTTGGCTCCCTAATTAGATCATTATCTATTTCGGTGTCTAAAAGAGAAGGTTGAGTGGGATAGATGTAGAAAAGAGCATTCTTCATACATGCATCAGTGACAAAAGAATTATCAGGAAACGAAATACGAATTCCATTCTTAATGAACTTTAAACAATAATCTTGCTCACGAAGACGAGCAACGGATATTAAGTTCTTCCCAAAGGTAGGAACAAAATAAACATTATTCAAGTTTAAAGTGCGGTCTTCAAAAGACAGCGTCACGGATCCCACAGCCTTTGCAGACACCAGGCTCCCATCACCCCATTTGAAACAGAACTCGCCTTCCTCTAAGCTTTTGGTCTTCTTGAAACCATTCAAGGAACAACAAATATGGTTAGTAGCAGCGGAGTCAAGAATCCACGTTGATACATTATCAGCTACTAAGCATGCTTCGGTAACTAGTACAATATGTTCCTTTGCTTTGAGATTGGCAGGACAGTTCTTTTTATCGGCCTTGTGAGGTCTCTTCTTAGTTCCAGAGGCGGAGGCTCTTTGCTCAGTAGCATGTGCCTCTCGTTGATTCCTCTTTCTCTTAGTGAAACCTACAGCAGTGTGAAGTTCCTCCATAAGCTTGGTAACAGTGTACTCTAGCTTGTTAATGGAGTAGTTCATCTTGAAGGTATCAAGAGATGCGGGGAGAGTTTCTAAGATCACATCTATGACATTCTTCCCATCAATCTCAGATCCTAGGATTTCCATTTTACTCAGATGACTAATGATCAATATCATAAAGTCTCCAATAGGAGTCCTAGCCTGCATATGATAGTTCATAAACTGTCGGACTGCTTGTAGCCTTGTTTGACGCCTTTGCCCTCCAAACATCTCAAGGAGATTGTAGAGCATGTCAGCGGCAGTCTCGAAGTCACGATGTTGCTCTTTCAGCATATTGTTCATAGATGCCAAGATATAGCACCTCACAATCTCATCGGATCGAAGCCAGGCCGCTAAGGCATCATTGTCCTCTTGAGTTGAATCATCATTCGTCAGAGGAGGACATGGGGTGGTGAGTACCCATTTGTGCTTGTTAACGGTAGGTATTATGTCGAGGTTACGTTTCGAGTCTATGTAGTTTTCGTTTTCGAGTTTGTTCGAGGAAAGAATGAAAGAGAGAGAGTTGGGAGACATATTGCCTATAAAAGTTGAAACAAGTTTATGATTAGTCTTTGGTTTAGGATTTAAGTTTGTTTAAGACTTTATAAAATCCAAAGGTGTTATGAACGAAATGACACTTTACTCCTTCGAGGGAAGGCCGCAATGAGTCTCCTTTCATAAGTAAATGACTCATCATTAATGCATAGCCAAGATGTCAATACATCAATTTTGACTAGCCACCTTGTAAATTGGTTTGATCACTCACATCCTTTCGCAGGGCCTCGAGGGAGGATTACTAGGGATTGAGTCTAAGTGTGTAACCAACCACTTAGTCCAAAAGATTGACTTTGAAAAACAATCCGCCGAGGGGAGGTCTTGTCATCATCGTCTCACTCTCGGACGTAGCTCATTGAGCAATGATCAGAGCAAAGCGCCCTTGAGTACTCTCATTTAAGAGAGGGCCACGAGGGTGACTCTTAGTCCGGCGACACTTGCACTTTTCATTAGTGTTGGGGATCGTGGGTTACAAACAACAAGTATAACCCTCCCACTTAGTTTTTGGAGTTGGTTCATCGACTCTTATAAGTTCGGAAACAAATTTCCTAGTTAGAGAGCGACAGAGCGGACAACTAGAAGAGAATCCTAGATCGACATGTTCAGAGTAGTATTAGTGCATAAAGGCACAAGGTACATACTCGATCTTTTCCAATTTTCTATTTCGGGAAAGTGCATGAGGGAAGTGTGAACTTCAACTCACTCGAACACTTGAAAGTTTGAGATTACACATCTTTTTATTTTTCGGCTTGTCTACAAAGAGACCTCCCACTCAAATTTTCAAGAGCATATAGATTTTGAACATATGTGATATAGATATAGTTTTGAAAACATTTTGAAAACTTATTTGATTTGGGTGACAAAATATTTTCAAGTTTGAAAGTGAAAACGGTTTTTCAAAATTCAAACTAGTTTTGTAAAAACTCAATTTCAATTAATCTTTCAAAAATCAAAACTTTTAATCTTACACATCATGTTTATAATCATATGAAAAACATTTTTTCTCAAGAAAATTTTCTCATTAGAGTTCTATAACTCATGGTAGTGGGGTTTGAAAATCCGGATTTCTAAAAAAAACTGGAGTTTCAGACAGCCGCGCACCTCGGAGTAAAATCGCCATATCTGGCGGCTCCGATGTCCTTTTGAGCCGAAACCAGTGGCATTGGACAGAGGACAGACAGAGCTTTAATTTGATTCAAGAATCATTAAATTTCGATTTCTGAGCAGAGAGTTATGCCACTTTTAATGCGGGTTTACTCCAGCTCGAAGAAAAAGAAATAAATTAAAGCTTGGTCCTATTTAGGTGCGAAAAAGAATCAAGTGTAACGGAACGTTTTAAGATGTTGTTAAAAGCTTTTATTTGTGTTTTATTAGCAGGGTAATAACATAGAATAATAGAAATAACAACAAGCATAAAACGATTCAAGTAAAAATAAGAAACTAGCAAGATATCAAAACTAGTCACAAAATTTTACTCGAAAAATCTCAAACCTTTAAAACACGTTTTTCAATATAAAAAAATTAAAAACTTTTAGAACTGATTCTAATGTGTTTTAACAACATCCCAAACTCATAGAAAATCAACATGCTTTTTAATTTAAAGACATGAGCAATAAATTAAAAAAAATCTAAGATAACAATTCTAACTTGTCACAAAATTAGTAAACTTTCGAAAACGATTTTCAAGCTCATAATTTTAAAAACATGTACATGCTAATCTTTGACCATAGCTCTGATACCATTTGTTGGAATCGATCTAGGGTTTGAGAAAATAATTAACGCTTCGGTAAGCGGCGGAATTTTAAAAATTTTCTTTTACAAGTAAAACAGTTTTTACTAACCTAGACAAGTGCAAGTACATGTAATTAAAAACCAATATGAGCTAGAAGTTTACTAACCTTTCTTGAAGCTTGAACTTTGAAGAAGCTTGTGGAAAGTTTGCAACGCTCGTCTCCCCTCGCAGCACGTCTCTCTTTCTTTCCTCGGCACCTCGAGCAACCACGAAAGTTTCTATCACTAAATCACTCGAAAAGAAGGAATCAGTGAGTGGGCACTTTTAAACACTACGACTTAAGAACGAGTCTCGAAGTCGCAGAGCTAAACACTAGGTCGAGTGAGGACCTAGGTGCCAAGACAAGAAAAAATCGAAAATAAACTAGAGAGAGAGAGAGAGAGGATTTTCGGCCACAATGTCTAGAGAGAGAGTCTCTCAATCTCTAACTTGTGTGGGATTAGAAAACAATGAGAATGAGGGCCCTATTTATAGGAGAGGGATTACCTTCAATAAGGTAGTTTCCTCTTCTACAAAATATCACATATTCATGAGCAAAAAACTAGTTTCCTCTTTACCCATGTTGGGCGCCCAACTCATGCCTTTAAAGGCTTGGATTTGTTTCCTATTTTGTTCCATTCTCTAGTTGGCCGATTCCCATGTGCATCCATATGCAAATTTGTTTCCTCTTTTTCTTTTGGCAAGTATCTAAATACATTTATGCACAAAATAAACTCTCTTCTCTTGGGTTTGGGCGTGTAAGACTTTCTAGAAGCCTTCTAGATTTTTCTTCATTTGTTCATAACAACATAAGAAAAGCCCATTAAGAATTTTCAATAAAATTCTTATGAAATGAAATTAATTCACAAGGCCCAATGATCAAGTCATGGCCGAGTGACATTAAGTCATCAAATGAACTTGTCAAAAAATTTATTGACATCCATTTCATCCTTATGTCTCAAAAGACAAAAATACCCTTTCGACAATTTTCGTTCTTGTTTTGACTTAGCTTCCAGTTTAACAATTCCTATCGATGTGATTCGTGACAGTGACCTCATGGACCCAAATGAACAAAGCTTGAGCTAAACACTTGGACTCAAAAGTTCACAAACCTTTTCCAAGTTTAACTTAATGCCAACTGACTCCACTAAAGAGCTGACACTGAAAATCTCTCGGTTCAAATGAATTTATTTTCTACTCAAGAATTCGACCTAATTATGATGAGCGGATCCACTGAATATTATCTATGTTTACCCTTCATGAATGTCATCAGCTAGTCGGGATTTACTAAATTACCATTTTACCCTTCTAGCTGTTATTTCCTCAACTCCTTTGTCGCTTGTGAATAAGTTAGAAACAATGTATTGACGAGGAGCTAACAAGTCACATTGTTTCATCCAAAAGAGTCAGGACTCAATTTGGACACTGGCCAGTTCATTTATTCACACTCCAAGGAACAAAGCATGAGGTGACATACATTGCATTTCAGCAATCTTATACATGAATTCCATATCTATGAGAACTTCACAAAGTTACTCATGACAGACTCACAACTTAGTACTTCACCAATAGGCCTTGTTCGGAATCACATAGTGAGTCCGAACTTTGACTTTCTCAAATGAGAATACTAAGGTGTGAAATGCCATGTCTCATTTCAGGATTAAGGTAAGCATGATGCAATTCATACATAGTGACTTCGAGACATAAGAGGTTAAATGGTTTGTTCTTATATTGTCTCTAGAAGTGCACTGGTCAATTCAGTATCTTCGGAAGATACCTAGAAGAACTATAGAGTCCCCAACTCTCAATGCCTCATAACCAGACATCATAGATTCTTCTAACAATCATACTGAGGTCAATAGTCCTTTGACCCTAAGATTGCGAATATAACGTTTTAAGCAAACTACGAAGAGTTTGTTCATGCAAATCTACATTTGTCTCTTCGTAAGTTGTTAAGTTTGTTTATGGACTAAAAAACTAAGGTTTTATCATAAAGCTTCAAACAAAGAAAGAATGAATGAACGTTTCAACTTTATTAATGAATAGATAGGCAATTACAAGCAAGAGTCTTCATGAGACTTTATTACATCAAATGTACAAAATAAAGACTACAACTCTTCTTGTGGGCACCATTGACAACAGTTTCACTCTCTAAGGACCAGTCTCCCAAGACTGCACAAGAGATTGAAGACATGAGGAAAATTCCTTACGCCTCTGCCGTAGGAAGCCTCATGTATGCTATGCTTTGCACCCGACCTGATATATGTTTCGCCGTTGGCGTAGTTAGTCGTTTCCAATCCAACCCTGGACCCGAGCACTGGATTGCTGTTAAGCATGTTCTTAAGTATCTTCGAAGAACTAGGAACTTGATGCTTACATACTCAGGTACTGACCTGACTATGACGGGATATACCGACTCCGATTTTCAAGCGGATAAGGATTCCAGGAAATCCACTTCGGGATCTGTGTTCATCCTTAATGGTGGAGCTGTTGTGTGGAGAAGTATTAAGCAATCTTGCATTGCTGACTCCACAATGGAAGCAGAATATGTGGCTGCTTGTGAAGCATCCAAAGAGGCTGTATGGCTTAGAAAGTTCCTTAAGTATTTGGAAATTGTTCCAAACGTCGACGAGCCCATGACACTTTATTGTGATAATAGTGGGGTTGTCGCTAACTCAAAGGAACCTAGAAGCCATAAGCGCTCTAAGCATATTGAGAGGAAATACCATTTGATTCGAGAGATCGTGCAGCGCGGAGACGTGGAAGTGAAGAAGATCTCAACGGTGGACAACCTCGCAGATCCATTCACCAAGGCCCTAGCGAACAAGGTCTTCGACCAACATCGTGAGGGATTAGGCATGAAGGACTACACACACCTTCTTTGAGTCAAGTGGGAGTTTGTTGTCAATTGTGCCCACAAGAAGAGTTGTAGTCTTTATTTTGAACATTTGATGTAATAAAGTCTCATGAAGACTCTTGCTTGTAATTGCCTATTCATTCATTAATAAAGTTGAAACGTTCATTCAATCTTCCTTGTCTGAAGCTTTATGATAAAACCATAGTCTTTTAGTCCATAAACAAACTTAACAACTTACGAAGAGACAAATGTAGATTTGCATGAACAAACTCTTCGTAGTTTGCTTAAAACGATATATTCGCAATCTTAGGGTCAAAGGACTATTGACCTCAGTATGATTGTTAGAAGAATCTATGATGTCTGGTTATGAGGCATTGAGAGTTAGGAACTCTATAGTTCTTCTAGGTATCTTCCGAAGGTACTGAATTGACCAGTGCACTTCTAGAGACAAGATAAGAACAAACCATTTAACCTCTTATGTCTCGAAGTCACTATGTATGAATTGCATCATGCTTACCTTAATCCTGAAATGAGACATGCCATTTCACACCTTAGTATTCTCATTTGAGAAAGTCAAAGTTCGGACTCACTATGTGATTCCGAACAAGGCCTATTGGTGAAGTACTAAGTTGTGAGTCTGTCATGAGTAACTTTGTGAAGTTCTCATAGATATGGAATTCATGTACAAGATTGCTGAAATGCAATGTATGTCACCTCATGCTTTGTTCCTTGGAGTGTGAATAAATGAACTGGCCAGTGTCCAAATTGAGTCTCGACTCTTTTGGATGAAACAATGTGACTTGTTAGCTCCTCGTCAATACATTGTTTCTAACTTATTCACAAGCGACAAAGGAGTTGAGGAAATAACAGCTAGAAGGGTAAAATGGTAATTTAGTAAATCCCGACTAGCTGATGACATTCATGAAGGGTAAACATAGATAATATTCAGTGGATCCGCTCATCATAATTAGGTCGAATTCTTGAGTAGAAAATAAATTCATTTGAACCGAGAGATTTTCAGTGTCAGCTCTTTAGTGGAGTCAGTTGGCATTAAGCTAAACTTGGAAAAGGTTTGTGAACTTTTGAGTCCAAGTGTTTAGCTAAAGCTTTGTTCATTTGGGTCCATGAGGTCACTGTCACGAATCACATCGATAGGAATAGTTAAACTGGAAGCTAAGCCAAAACAAGAACGAAAATAGTTAAAAGGGTATTTTTGTCTTTTGAGACAAAGGATGAAATGAATGTCAATAAATTTTTTGACAAGGTCATTTTGTGACATGTTTCACTCGGCCATGACTAGATCATTGGGCCTTGTGAATTAATTTCATTTCATAAGAATTTTATTGAAAATTCTTATTGGGCCTTTTTCATGTTGTCATGAACAAATGGAAAAACTTCTAGAAGCCTTTTCTAGAAGGCCTTGGGCGCCCAACATACCCAACCAAGAGAGAATATTTTGTGCATAAATGTATCAAGATACTTGCCAAAAGAAAAAGAGGAAACAAATTTGCATAAGGATGCTATATGGAATTCGGCCAAGAGAGAGACAAGGCAAGCCTTGAACAAAATAGGAAACAAATCAAGGCTTCTAGAAACCCTAGCTTGGCCGAGTATCTCAAAGGGAAAAAAGAGGAAATTGCTCATGAATATGTGATATTCTATAGAAGAGGAAACTACCTTATTGAAGGTGAGACCTCTCCTATAAATAGGAGCCTCATTTCCTCACATTTCATTCATCCAAGTTTAAGAGATTTGAGAGACTCTCTCTCTAGAACTTGGCCGAAGTCCTCTTCTCTCTCTCTCTAGTTTATTTTCGGTTTTCTCTTGTCTTGGCACCTAGGTCCTCACTCGACCTAGTCTTTAGCTCTGCGACTTCGAGACTCGTTCTCAAGTCGTAGTGTTTAAAAGTGCCCACTCACTAATTCCTTCTTTTCGAGTGATTTAGTGATAGAAACTATCGTGGTTGCTCGAGTTCCCGAGGAAAGAAAAGAGAGACGTGCTGCGAGGGGAGACGAACGTTGCCAACCTTCCAAAGGCTCATCAACGTTCAAGCATCAAAAAGGTTAGTAACTTTTATAGCTCATATTAGTTTTTATTTACATGCATATGCTCTTGTCTAGGTTAGTAAAAACTAGTTTTACTTAAAAAGAAAATTTTTAAAATTCCGCCGCTTAACGAAGCGTTAAACTTTTTCTCAAACCCTAGATCGATTCCAACAGCCGACTCTACATTTCTCCTTGAGTTGAGTTCATTCCTCGAGTCAAGTACCGAGTCCACGAGTCGACAAGCCACTCCTCGTGCCGACTCTACATTTCTCCTCGAGTTGAATTAATTCCTCGAGTCGAGTACCGAGTCCACGAATCGACAAGCCACTCCTCGTGCCGGCTCTACATTTCTCCTCGAGTTGGGTTCATTCCTCGAGTTGAGTACCGAGTCCACGAGTGGACAAGCCACTCCTCGTGCCGACTCTACATTTCTCCTCGAGTTGAGTTCATTCCTCGAGTCGAGTACCGAGTCCACGAGTCGACAAGCCACTCCTCGTACCGACTCTACATTTCTCCTCGAGTTGAGTTCATTCTTCGAGTCGAGTACCGAGGCCACGAGTCGACAAGCCACTCCTCGTGCCGACTATACATTTCTCCTCGAGTTGAGTTCATTCCTCAAGTCGAGTACCGAGTCCACGAGTCGACAAGCCACTCCTCGTACCGACTCTACATTTCTCCTCGAGTTGAATTAATTCCTCGAGTCGAGTACCGAGTCCACGAGTCGACAAGCCACTCCTCGTGCCGGCTCTACATTTCTCCTCGAGTTGGGTTCATTCCTCGAGTCGACTACCGAGTCCACGAGTGGACAAGCCACTCCTCGTGCCGACTCTACATTTCTCCTCGAGTTGAGTTCATTCCTCGAGTCGAGTACCGAGTCCACGAGTCGACAAGCCACTCCTCGTGCCGACTCTACATTTCTCCTCGAGTTGAGTTCATTCTTCGAGTCGAGTACCGAGGCCACGAGTCGACAAGCCACTCCTCGTGCCGACTCTACATTTCTCCTCGAGTTGAGTTCATTCCTCGAGTCGAGTACCGAGTCCACGAGTCGACAAGCCACTCCTCGTGCCGACTCTACATTTCTCCTCGACTTGAGTTCATTCCTCGAGTCGAGTACCGAGTCCACGAGTCGACAAGCCACTCCTCGTGCCGACTCTACATTTCTCCTCGAGTTGAGTTCATTCCTCGAGTCGAGTACCGAGTCCACGAGTCGACAAGCCACTCCTCGTGCCGACTCTACATTTCTCCTCGAGTTGAGTTCATTCCTCGAGTCGAGTACCGAGTCCACGAGTCGACAAGCCACTCCTCGTGCCGACTATACATTTCTCCTCGAGTTGAGTTCATTCCTCAAATCGAGTAACGAGTCCACGAGTCGACTAGCCACTCCTCGTGCCGACTCTACATTTCTCCTCGAGTTGGGTTCATTCCTCGAGTCGAGTACCGAGTCCACGAGTCGACAAGCCAATCCTCGTGCCGACTCTACATTTCTCCTCGAGTTGAGTTCGTTCCTCGAGTCGAGTACCGAGTCCACGAGTCGACTAGCTACTCCTCGTGCCAACTCTACATTTCTCCTCGAGTTGAGTCATTCCTCGAGTCAAGTACCGAGTCCACGAGTCGACAAGCCACTCCTCGTGCCGACTCTACATTTCTCCTCGAGTTGAATTAATTCCTCGAGTCGAGTACCGAGTCCACGAGTCGACAAGCCACTCCTCGTGCCGGCTCTACATTTCTCCTCGAGTTGGGTTCATTCCTCGAGTCGAGTACCGAGTCCACGAGTGGACAAGCCACTCCTCGTGCCGACTCTACATTTCTCCTCGAGTTGAGTTCATTCCTCGAGTCGAGTACCGAGTCCACGAGTCGACAAGCCACGCCTCGTGCCGAGTCTACATTTCTCCTCGAGTTGAGTTCATTCTTCGAGTCGAGTACCGAGGCCACGAGTCGACAAGCCACTCCTCGTGCCGACTCTACATTTCTCCTCGAGTTGAGTTCATTCCTCGAGTCGAGTACCGAGTCCACGAGTCGACAAGCCACTCCTCGTACCGACTCTACATTTCTCCTCGAGTTGAGTTCATTCCTCGAGTCGAGTACCGAGTCCACGAGTCGACAAGCCACTCCTCGTGCCGACTCTACATTTCTCCTCGACTTGAGTTCATTCCTCGAGTCGAGTAGCGAGTCCACGAGTCGACAAGCCACTCCTCGTGCCGACTCTACATTTCTCTTCGAGTTGAGTTCATTCCTCAAGTCGAGTAACGAGTCCACGAGTCGACTAGCCACTCCTCGTGCCGACTCTACATTTCTCCTCGAGTTGGGTTCATTCCTCGAGTCGAGTACCGAGTCCACGAGTCGACAAGCCTATCCTCGTGCCGACTCTACATTTCTCCTCGAGTTGAGTTCATTCCTCGAGTCGAGTACCGAGTCCACGAGTCGACAAGCCACTCCTCGTGCCGACTCTACATTTCTCCTCGAGTTGAGTTCATTCCTCGAGTCGAGTACCGAGTCCACGAGTCGACAAGCCACTCCTCGTGCCGACTCTACATTTCTCCTCTAGTTTAGTTCATTCCTCGAGTCGAGTACCGAGTCCACGAGTCGACAAGACACTCCTCGTGCCGACTATACATTTCTCCTCGAGTTGAGTTCATTCCTCAAGTCGAGTACCGAGTCCACGAGTCGACTAGCCACTCCTCGTGCTGACTCTACATTTCTCCTCGAGTTGGGTTCATTCCTCGAGTCGAGTACCGAGTCCACGAGTCGACAAGCCAATCCTCGTGCCGACTCTACATTTCTCCTCGAGTTGAGTTCATTCCTCGAGTCGAGTACCGAGTCCACGAGTCGAAAAGCCACTCCTTGTGCCGACTCTACATTTCTCCTCGAGTTGAGTTCATTCCTCGAGTCGAGTACCGAGTCCACGAGTCGACAAGCCACTCCTCGTGCCGACTCTACATTTCTCCCCAAGTTGAGTTCATTCCTCGAGTCGAGTACCGAGTCCAGGAGTCGACTAGCTACTCCTCGTGCCGACTCTACATTTCTCCTCGAGTTGAGTTCGTTCCTCGAGTCGAGTACCGAGTCCACGAGTCGACTAGCTACTCCTCGTGCTGACTCTACATTTCTCCTAGAGTTGAGTTCATTCCTCGAGTCAAGTACCGAGTCCACGAGTCGACAAGCCACTCCTCGTGACGACTCTACATTACTCCTCGAGTTGAATTAATTCCTCGAGTCGAGTACCGAGTCCACGAGTCGACAAGCCACTCCTCGTGCCGGCTCTACATTTCTCCTCGAGTTGGGTTCATTCCTCGAGTCGAGTACCGAGTCCACGAGTGGACAAGCCACTCCTCGTGCCGACTCTACATTTCTCCTCGAGTTGAGTTCATTCCACGAGTCGAGTACCGAGTCCACGAGTCGACAAGCCACTCCTCGTGCCGACTCTACATTTCTCCTTGAGTTGAGTTCATTCTTCGAGTCGAGTACCGAGGCCACGAGTCGACAAGCCACTCCTCGTGCCGACTCTACATTTCTCCTCGAGTTGAGTTCATTCCTCGAGTCGAGTACCGAGTCCACGAGTCGACAAGCCACTCCTCGTACCGACTCTACATTTCTCCTCGAGTTGAGTTCATTCCTCGAGTCGAGTACCGAGTCCACGAGTCGACAAGCCACTCCTCGTGCCGACTCTACATTTCTCCTCGAGTTGAGTTCATTCCTCGAGTCGAGTACCGAGTCGACTAGCCACTCCTCGTACCGACTCTACATTTCTCCTCGAGTTGAGTTCATTCCTCGAGTCGAGTAACGAGTCCACGAGTCGACTAGCCACTCCTCGTGCCGACTCTACATTTCTCCTCGAGTTGAGTTCATTCCTCGAGTCGAGTACCGAGTCCACGAGTCGACAAGCCACTCCTCGTGCCGACTCTACATTTCTCTTCGAGTTGAGTTCATTCCTCAAGTCGAGTAACGAGTCCACGAGTCGACAAGCCACTCCTCGTGCCGACTATACATTTCTCCTCGAGTTGAGTTCATTCCTCAAGTCGAGTAACGAGTCCACGAGTCGACTAGCCACTCCTCGTGCCGACTCTACATTTCTCCTCGAGTTGGGTTCATTCCTCGAGTCGAGTACCGAGTCCACGAGTCGACAAGCCAATCCTCGTGCCGACTCTACATTTCTCCTCGAGTTGAGTTCGTTCCTTGAGTCGAGTACCGAGTCCACGAGTCGACTAGCTACTCCTCGTGCCGACTCTACATTTCTCCTCGAGTTGAGTCATTCCTCGAGTCAAGTACCGAGTCCACGAGTCGACAAGCCACTCCTCGTGCCGACTCTACATTTCTCCTCGAGTTGAATTAATTCCTCGAGTCGAGTACCGAGTCCACGAGTCGACAAGCCACTCCTCGTGCCGGCTCTACATTTCTCCTCGAGTTGGGTTCATTCCTCGAGTCGAGTACCGAGTCCACGAGTGGACAAGCCACTCCTCGTGCCGACTCTACATTTCTCCTCGAGTTGAGTTCATTCCTCGAGTCGAGTACCGAGTCCACGAGTCGACAAGCCACTCCTCGTGCCGACTCTACATTTCTCCTCGAGTTGAGTTCATTCTTCGAGTCGAGTACCGAGGCTACGAGTCGACAAGCCACTCCTCGTGCCGACTCTACATTTCTCCTCGAGTTGAGTTCATTCCTCGAGTTGAGTACCGAGTCCACGAGTCGACAAGCCACTCCTCGTACCGACTCTACATTTCTCCTCGAGTTGAGTTCATTCCTCGAGTCGAGTACCGAGTCCACGAGTCGACAAGCCACTCCTCGTGCCGACTCTACATTTCTCCCCAAGTTGAGTTCATTCCTCGAGTCGAGTACCGAGTCCACGAGTCGACTAGCTACTCCTCGTGCCGACTCTACATTTCTCCTCGAGTTGAGTTCGTTCCTCGAGTCGAGTACCGAGTCCACGAGTCGACTAGCTACTCCTCGTGCTGACTCTACATTTCTCCTAGAGTTGAGTTCATTCCTCGAGTCAAGTACCGAGTCCACGAGTCGACAAGCCACTCCTCGTGACGACACTACATTTCTCCTCGAGTTGAATTAATTCCTCGAGTCGAGTACCGAGTCCACGAGTCGACAAGCCACTCCTCGTGCCGGCTCTACATTTCTCCTCGAGTTGGGTTCATTCCTCGAGTCGAGTACCGAGTCCACGAGTGGACAAGCCACTCCTCGTGCCGACTCTACATTTCTCCTCGAGTTGAGTTCATTCCACGAGTCGAGTACCGAGTCCACGAGTCGACAAGCCACTCCTCGTGCCGACTCTACATTTCTCCTCGAGTTGAGTTCATTCTTCGAGTCGAGTACCGAGGCCACGAGTCGACAAGCCACTCCTCGTGCCGACTCTACATTTCTCCTCGAGTTGAGTTCATTCCTCGAGTCGAGTACCGAGTCCACGAGTCGACAAGCCACTCCTCGTACCGACTCTACATTTCTCCTCGAGTTGAGTTCATTCCTCGAGTCGAGTACCGAGTCCACGAGTCGACAAGCCACTCCTCGTGCCGACTCTACATTTCTCCTCGAGTTGAGTTCATTCCTCGAGTCGAGTACCGAGTCCACGAGTCGACAAGCCACTCCTCGTGCCGACTCTACATTTCTCCTCGAGTTGAGTTCATTCCTCGAGTCGAGTACCGAGTCCACGAGTCGACAAGCCACTCCTCGTGCCGACTATACATTTCTCCTCGAGTTGAGTTCATTCCTCAAGTCGAGTAACGAGTCCACGAGTCGACTAGCCACTCCTCGTGCCGACTCTACATTTCTCCTCGAGTTGGGATCATTCCTCGAGTCGAGTACCGAGTCCACGAGTCGACAAGCCAATCCTCGTGCCGACTCTACATTTCTCCTCGAGTTGAGTTCGTTCCTTGAGTCGAGTACCGAGTCCACGAGTCGACTAGCTACTCCTCGTGCCGACTCTACATTTCTCCTCGAGTTGAATTAATTCCTCGAGTCGAGTACCGAGTCCACGAGTCGACAAGCCACTCCTCGTGCCGGCTCTACATTTCTCCTCGAGTTGAATTAATTCCTCGAGTCGAGTACCGAGTCCACGAGTCGACAAGCCACTCCTCGTGCCGGCTCTACATTTCTCCTCGAGTTGAGTCATTCCTCGAGTCAAGTACCGAGTCCACGAGTCGACAAGCCACTCCTCGTGCCGACTCTACATTTCTCCTCGAGTTGAATTAATTCCTCGAGTCGAGTACCGAGTCCACGAGTCGACAAGCCACTCCTCGTGCCGGCTCTACATTTCTCCTCGAATTGGGTTCATTCCTCGAGTCGAGTACCGAGTCCACGAGTGGACAAGCCACTCCTCGTGCCGACTCTACATTTCTCCTCGAGTTGAGTTCATTCCTCGAGTCGAGTACCGAGTCCACGAGTCGACAAGCCACTCCTCGTGCCGACTCTACATTTCTCCTCGAGTTGAGTTCATTCTTCGAGTCGAGTACCGAGGCTACGAGTCGACAAGCCACTCCTCGTGCCGACTCTACATTTCTCCTCGAGTTGAGTTCATTCCTCGAGTCGAGTACCGAGTCCACGAGTCGACAAGCCACTCCTCGTACCGACTCTACATTTCTCCTCGAGTTGAGTTCATTCCTCGAGTCGAGTACCGAGTCCACGAGTCGACAAGCCACTCCTCGTGCCGACTCTACATTTCTCCTCGAGTTGAGTTCATTCCTCGAGTCGAGTACCGAGTCCACGAGTCGACAAGCCACTCCTCGTGCCGACTCTACATTTCTCTTCGAGTTGAGTTCATTCCTCAAGTCGAGTAACGAGTCCACGAGTCGACTAGCCACTCCTCGTGCCGACTCTACATTTCTCCTCGAGTTGGGTTCATTCCTCGAGTCGAGTACCGAGTCCACGAGTCGACAAGCCAATCCTCGTGCCGACTCTACATTTCTCCTCGAGTTGAGTTCATTCCTCGAGTCGAGTACCGAGTCCACGAGTCGACAAGCCACTCCTCGTGCCGACTCTACATTTCTCCTCGAGTTGAGTTCATTCCTCGAGTCGAGTACCGAGTCCACGAGTCGACAAGCCACTCCTCGTGCCGACTCTACATTTCTCCTCGAGTTGAGTTCATTCCTCGAGTCGAGTACCGAGTCCACGAGTCGACAAGCCACTCCTCGTGCCGACTCTACATTTCTCCTCGAGTTGAGTTCATTCCTCGAGTCGAGTACCGAGTCCACGAGTCGACAAGCCACTCCTCGTGCCGACTATACATTTCTCCTCGAGTTGAGTTCATTCCTCAAGTCGAGTAACGAGTCCACGAGTCGACTAGCCACTCCTCGTGCCGACTCTACATTTCTCCTCGAGTTGGGATCATTCCTCGAGTCGAGTACCGAGTCCACGAGTCGACAAGCCAATCCTCGTGCCGACTCTACATTTCTCCTCGAGTTGAGTTCGTTCCTTGAGTCGAGTACCGAGTCCACGAGTCGACTAGCTACTCCTCGTGCCGACTCTACATTTCTCCTCGAGTTGAGTCATTCCTCGAGTCAAGTACCGAGTCCACGAGTCGACAAGCCACTCCTCGTGCCGACTCTACATTTCTCCTCGAGTTGAATTAATTCCTCGAGTCGAGTACCGAGTCCACGAGTCGACAAGCCACTCCTCGTGCCGGCTCTACATTTCTCCTCGAGTTGGGTTCATTCCTCGAGTCGAGTACCGAGTCCACGAGTGGACAAGCCACTCCTCGTGCCGACTCTACATTTCTCCTCGAGTTGAGTTCATTCCTCGAGTCGAGTACCGAGTCCACGAGTCGACAAGCCACTCCTCGTGCCGACTCTACATTTCTCCTCGAGTTGAGTTCATTCTTCGAGTCGAGTACCGAGGCTACGAGTCGACAAGCCACTCCTCGTGCCGACTCTACATTTCTCCTCGAGTTGAGTTCATTCCTCGAGTCGAGTACCGAGTCCACGAGTCGACAAGCCACTCCTCGTACCGACTCTACATTTCTCCTCGAGTTGAGTTCATTCCTCGAGTCGAGTACCGATTCCACGAGTCGACAAGCCACTCCTCATGCCGACTCTACATTTCTCCTCGAGTTGAGTTCATTCCTCGAGTCGAGTACCGAGTCCACGAGTCGACAAGCCACTCCTCGTGCCGACTATACATTTCTCCTCGAGTTGAGTTCATTCCTCAAGTCGAGTAACGAGTCCACGAGTCGACTAGCCACTCCTCGTGCCGACTCTACATTTCTCCTCGAGTTGGGATCATTCCTCGAGTCGAGTACCGAGTCCACGAGTCGACAAGCCAATCCTCGTGCCGACTCTACATTTCTCCTCGAGTTGAGTTCGTTCCTTGAGTCGAGTACCGAGTCCACGAGTCGACTAGCTACTCCTCGTGCCGACTCTACATTTCTCCTCGAGTTGAGTCATTCCTCGAGTCGAGTACCGAGTCCACGAGTCGACAAGCCACTCCTCGTGCCGACTCTACATTTCTCCTGGAGTTGAGTTCATTCCTCGAGTCGAGTACCGAGTCCACGAGTCGACAAGCCACTCCTCGTGCCGACTCTACATTTCTCCTCGAGTTGAGTTCATTCCTCGAGTCGAGTACCGAGTCCACGAGTCGACAAGCCACTCCTCGTGCCGACTCTACATTTCTCCTCGAGTTGAGTTCATTCCTCGAGTCGAGTACCGAGTCCACGAGTCGACAAGCCACTCCTCGTGCCGACTATACATTTCTCCTCGAGTTGAGTTCATTCCTCAAGTCGAGTAACGAGTCCACGAGTCGACTAGCCACTCCTCGTGCCGACTCTACATTTCTCCTCGAGTTGGGATCATTCCTCGAGTCGAGTACCGAGTCCACGAGTCGACAAGCCAATCCTCGTGCCGACTCTACATTTCTCCTCGAGTTGAGTTCGTTCCTTGAGTCGAGTACCGAGTCCACGAGTCGACTAGCTACTCCTCGTGCCGACTCTACATTTCTCCTCGAGTTGAGTCATTCCTCGAGTCAAGTACCGAGTCCACGAGTCGACAAGCCACTCCTCGTGCCGACTCTACATTTCTCCTCGAGTTGAATTAATTCCTCGAGTCGAGTACCGAGTCCACGAGTCGACAAGCCACTCCTCGTGCCGGCTCTACATTTCTCCTCGAGTTGGGTTCATTCCTCGAGTCGAGTACCGAGTCCACGAGTGGACAAGCCACTCCTCGTGCCGACTCTACATTTCTCCTCGAGTTGAGTTCATTCCTCGAGTCGAGTACCGAGTCCACGAGTCGACAAGCCACTCCTCGTGCCGACTCTACATTTCTCCTCGAGTTGAGTTCATTCTTCGAGTCGAGTACCGAGGCTACGAGTCGACAAGCCACTCCTCGTGCCGACTCTACATTTCTCCTCGAGTTGAGTTCATTCCTCGAGTCGAGTACCGAGTCCACGAGTCGACAAGCCACTCCTCGTACCGACTCTACATTTCTCCTCGAGTTGAGTTCATTCCTCGAGTCGAGTACCGAGTCCACGAGTCGACAAGCCACTCCTCGTGCCGACTCTACATTTCTCCTCGAGTTGAGTTCATTCCTCGAGTCGAGTACCGAGTCCACGAGTCGACAAGCCACTCCTCGTGCCGACTATACATTTCTCCTCGAGTTGAGTTCATTCCTCAAGTCGAGTAACGAGTCCACGAGTCGACTAGCCACTCCTCGTGCCGACTCTACATTTCTCCTCGAGTTGGGATCATTCCTCGAGTCGAGTACCGAGTCCACGAGTCGACAAGCCAATCCTCGTGCCGACTCTACATTTCTCCTCGAGTTGAGTTCGTTCCTTGAGTCGAGTACCGAGTCCACGAGTCGACTAGCTACTCCTCGTGCCGACTCTACATTTCTCCTCGAGTTGAATTAATTCCTCGAGTCGAGTACCGAGTCCACGAGTCGACAAGCCACTCCTCGTGCCGGCTCTACATTTCTCCTCGAGTTGAATTAATTCCTCGAGTCGAGTACCGAGTCCACGAGTCGACAAGCCACTCCTCGTGCCGGCTCTACATTTCTCCTCGAGTTGAGTCATTCCTCGAGTCAAGTACCGAGTCCACGAGTCGACAAGCCACTCCTCGTGCCGACTCTACATTTCTCCTCGAGTTGAATTAATTCCTCGAGTCGAGTACCGAGTCCACGAGTCGACAAGCCACTCCTCGTGCCGGCTCTACATTTCTCCTCGAATTGGGTTCATTCCTCGAGTCGAGTACCGAGTCCACGAGTGGACAAGCCACTCCTCGTGCCGACTCTACATTTCTCCTCGAGTTGAGTTCATTCCTCGAGTCGAGTACCGAGTCCACGAGTCGACAAGCCACTCCTCGTGCCGACTCTACATTTCTCCTCGAGTTGAGTTCATTCTTCGAGTCGAGTACCGAGGCGACGAGTCGACAAGCCACTCCTCGTGCCGACTCTACATTTCTCCTCGAGTTGAGTTCATTCCTCGAGTCGAGTACCGAGTCCACGAGTCGACAAGCCACTCCTCGTACCGACTCTACATTTCTCCTCGAGTTGAGTTCATTCCTCGAGTCGAGTACCGAGTCCACGAGTCGACAAGCCACTCCTCGTGCCGACTCTACATTTCTCCTCGAGTTGAGTTCATTCCTCGAGTCGAGTACCGAGTCCACGAGTCGACAAGCCACTCCTCGTGCCGACTCTACATTTCTCTTCGAGTTGAGTTCATTCCTCAAGTCGAGTAACGAGTCCACGAGTCGACTAGCCACTCCTCGTGCCGACTCTACATTTCTCCTCGAGTTGGGTTCATTCCTCGAGTCGAGTACCGAGTCCACGAGTCGACAAGCCAATCCTCGTGCCGACTCTACATTTCTCCTCGAGTTGAGTTCATTCCTCGAGTCGAGTACCGAGTCCACGAGTCGACAAGCCACTCCTCGTGCCGACTCTACATTTCTCCTCGAGTTGAGTTCATTCCTCGAGTCGAGTACCGAGTCCACGAGTCGACAAGCCACTCCTCGTGCCGACTCTACATTTCTCCTCGAGTTGAGTTCATTCTTCGAGTCGAGTACCGAGGCGACGAGTCGACAAGCCACTCCTCGTGCCGACTCTACATTTCTCCTCGAGTTGAGTTCATTCCTCGAGTCGAGTACCGAGTCCACGAGTCGACAAGCCACTCCTCGTACCGACTCTACATTTCTCCTCGAGTTGAGTTCATTCCTCGAGTCGAGTACCGAGTCCACGAGTCGACAAGCCACTCCTCGTGCCGACTCTACATTTCTCCTCGAGTTGAGTTCATTCCTCGAGTCGAGTACCGAGTCCACGAGTCGACAAGCCACTCCTCGTGCCGACTCTACATTTCTCTTCGAGTTGAGTTCATTCCTCAAGTCGAGTAACGAGTCCACGAGTCGACTAGCCACTCCTCGTGCCGACTCTACATTTCTCCTCGAGTTGGGTTCATTCCTCGAGTCGAGTACCGAGTCCACGAGTCGACAAGCCAATCCTCGTGCCGACTCTACATTTCTCCTCGAGTTGAGTTCATTCCTCGAGTCGAGTACCGAGTCCACGAGTCGACAAGCCACTCCTCGTGCCGACTCTACATTTCTCCTCGAGTTGAGTTCATTCCTCGAGTCGAGTACCGAGTCCACGAGTCGACAAGCCACTCCTCGTGCCGACTCTACATTTCTCCTCGAGTTGAGTTCATTCCTCGAGTCGAGTACCGAGTCCACGAGTCGACAAGCCACTCCTCGTGCCGACTCTACATTTCTCCTCGAGTTGAGTTCATTCCTCGAGTCGAGTACCGAGTCCACGAGTCGACAAGCCACTCCTCGTGCCGACTATACATTTCTCCTCGAGTTGAGTTCATTCCTCAAGTCGAGTAACGAGTCCACGAGTCGACTAGCCACTCCTCGTGCCGACTCTACATTTCTCCTCGAGTTGGGATCATTCCTCGAGTCGAGTACCGAGTCCACGAGTCGACAAGCCAATCCTCGTGCCGACTCTACATTTCTCCTCGAGTTGAGTTCGTTCCTTGAGTCGAGTACCGAGTCCACGAGTCGACTAGCTACTCCTCGTGCCGACTCTACATTTCTCCTCGAGTTGAGTCATTCCTCGAGTCAAGTACCGAGTCCACGAGTCGACAAGCCACTCCTCGTGCCGACTCTACATTTCTCCTCGAGTTGAATTAATTCCTCGAGTCGAGTACCGAGTCCACGAGTCGACAAGCCACTCCTCGTGCCGGCTCTACATTTCTCCTCGAGTTGGGTTCATTCCTCGAGTCGAGTACCGAGTCCACGAGTGGACAAGCCACTCCTCGTGCCGACTCTACATTTCTCCTCGAGTTGAGTTCATTCCTCGAGTCGAGTACCGAGTCCACGAGTCGACAAGCCACTCCTCGTGCCGACTCTACATTTCTCCTCGAGTTGAGTTCATTCCTCGAGTCGAGTACGGAGTCCACGAGTCGACAAGCCACTCCTCGTGCCGACTCTACATTTCTCCTCTAGTTTAGTTCATTCCTCGAGTCGAGTACCGAGTCCACGAGTCGACAAGACACTCCTCGTGCCGACTATACATTTCTCCTCGAGTTGAGTTCATTCCTCAAGTCGAGTACCGAGTCCACGAGTCGACTAGCCACTCCTCGTGCTGACTCTACATTTCTCCTCGAGTTGGGTTCATTCCTCGAGTCGAGTACCGAGTCCACGAGTCGACAAGCCAATCCTCGTGCCGACTCTACATTTCCCCTCGAGTTGAGTTCATTCCTCGAGTCGAGTACCGAGTCCACGAGTCGAAAAGCCACTCCTTGTGCCGACTCTACATTTCTCCTCGAGTTGAGTTCATTCCTCGAGTCGAGTACCGAGTCCACGAGTCGAAAAGCCACTCCTCGTGCCGACTCTACATTTCTCCCCAAGTTGAGTTCATTCCTCGAGTCGAGTACCGAGTCCACGAGTCGACTAGCTACTCCTCGTGCCGACTCTACATTTCTCCTCGAGTTGAGTTCGTTCCTCGAGTCGAGTACCGAGTCCACGAGTCGACTAGCTACTCCTCGTGCCGACTCTACATTTCTCCTTGAGTTGAGTTCATTCCTCGAGTCAAGTACCGAGTCCACGAGTCGACAAGCCACTCCTCGTGCCGACTCTACATTTCTCCTCGAGTTGAATTAATTCCTCGAGTCGAGTACCGAGTCCACGAATCGACAAGCCACTCCTCGTGCCGGCTCTACATTTCTCCTCGAGTTGGGTTCATTCCTCGAGTAGAGTACCGAGTCCACGAGTGGACAAGCCACTCCTCGTGCCGACTCTACATTTCTCCTCGAGTTGAGTTCATTCCTCGAGTCGAGTACCGAGTCCACGAGTCGACAAGCCACTCCTCGTGCCGACTCTACATTTCTCCTCGAGTTGAGTTCATTCTTCGAGTCGAGTATCGAGGCCACGAGTCGACAAGCCACTCCTCGTGCCGACTCTACATTTCTCCTCGAGTTGAGTTCATTCCTCGAGTCGAGTACCGAGTCCACGAGTCGACAAGCCACTCCTCGTGCCGACTCTACATTTCTCGTCGAGTTGAGTTCATTCCTCGAGTCGAGTACCGAGTCCACGAGTCGACAAGCCACTCCTCATGCCGACTCTACATTTCTCCTCGAGTTGAGTTCATTCCTCGAGTCGAGTACCGAGTCCACGAGTCGACAAGCCAATCCTCGTGCCGACTCTACATTTCTCCTCTAGTTTAGTTCATTCCTCGAGTCGAGTACCGAGTCCACGAGTCGACAAGACACTCCTCGTGCCGACTATACATTTCTCCTCGAGTTGAGTTCATTCCTCAAGTCGAGTACCGAGTCCACGAGTCGACTAGCCACTCCTCGTGCTGACTCTACATTTCTCCTCGAGTTGGGTTCATTCCTCGAGTCGAGTACCGAGTCCACGAGTCGACAAGCCAATCCTCGTGCCGACTCTACATTTCTCCTCGAGTTGAGTTCATTCCTCGAGTCGAGTACCGAGTCCACGAGTCGAAAAGCCACTCCTTGTGCCGACTCTACATTTCTCCTCGAGTTGAGTTCATTCCTCGAGTCGAGTACCGAGTCCACGAGTCGAAAAGCCACTCCTCGTGCCGACTCTACATTTCTCCCCAAGTTGAGTTCATTCCTCGAGTCGAGTACCGAGTCCACGAGTCGACTAGCTACTCCTCGTGCCGACTCTACATTTCTCCTCGAGTTGAGTTCGTTCCTCGAGTCGAGTACCGAGTCCACGAGTCGACTAGCTACTCCTCGTGCCGACTCTACATTTCTCCTTGAGTTGAGTTCATTCCTCGAGTCAAGTACCGAGTCCACGAGTCGACAAGCCACTCCTCGTGCCGACTCTACATTTCTCCTCGAGTTGAATTAATTCCTCGAGTCGAGTACCGAGTCCACGAATCGACAAGCCACTCCTCGTGCCGGCTCTACATTTCTCCTCGAGTTGGGTTCATTCCTCGAGTAGAGTACCGAGTCCACGAGTGGACAAGCCACTCCTCGTGCCGACTCTACATTTCTCCTCGAGTTGAGTTCATTCCTCGAGTCGAGTACCGAGTCCACGAGTCGACAAGCCACTCCTCGTGCCGACTCTACATTTCTCCTCGAGTTGAGTTCATTCTTCGAGTCGAGTATCGAGGCCACGAGTCGACAAGCCACTCCTCGTGCCGACTCTACATTTCTCCTCGAGTTGAGTTCATTCCTCGAGTCGAGTACCGAGTCCACGAGTCGACAAGCCACTCCTCGTGCCGACTCTACATTTCTCGTCGAGTTGAGTTCATTCCTCGAGTCGAGTACCGAGTCCACGAGTCGACAAGCCACTCCTCATGCCGACTCTACATTTCTCCTCGAGTTGAGTTCATTCCTCGAGTCGAGTACCGAGTCCACGAGTCGACAAGCCAATCCTCGTGCCGACTCTACATTTCTCCTCGAGTTGAGTTCATTCCTCGAGTCGAGTACCGAGTCCACGAGTCGAAAAGCCACTCCTTGTGCCGACTCTACATTTCTCCTCGAGTTGAGTTCATTCCTCGAGTCGAGTACCGAGTCCACGAGTCGAAAAGCCACTTCTCGTGCCGACTCTACATTTCTCCCCAAGTTGAGTTCATTCCTCGAGTCGAGTACCGAGTCCACGAGTCGACTAGCTACTCCTCGTGCCGACTCTACATTTCTCCTCGAGTTGAGTTCGTTCCTCGAGTCGAGTACCGAGTCCACGAGTCGACTAGCTACTCCTCGTGCCGACTCTACATTTCTCCTTGAGTTGAGTTCATTCCTCGAGTCAAGTACCGAGTCCACGAGTCGACAAGCCACTCCTCGTGCCGACTCTACATTTCTCCTCGAGTTGAATTAATTCCTCGAGTCGAGTACCGAGTCCACGAATCGACAAGCCACTCCTCGTGCCGGCTCTACATTTCTCCTCGAGTTGGGTTCATTCCTCGAGTAGAGTACCGAGTCCACGATTGGACAAGCCACTCCTCGTGCCGACTCTACATTTCTCCTCGAGTTGAGTTCATTCCTCGAGTCGAGTACCGAGTCCACGAGTCGACAAGCCACTCCTCGTGCCGACTCTACATTTCTCCTCGAGTTGAGTTCATTCTTCGAGTCGAGTATCGAGGCCACGAGTCGACAAGCCACTCCTCGTGCCGACTCTACATTTCTCCTCGAGTTGAGTTCATTCCTCGAGTCGAGTACCGAGTCCACGAGTCGACAAGCCACTCCTCGTGCCGACTCTACATTTCTCGTCGAGTTGAGTTCATTCCTCGAGTCGAGTACCGAGTCCACGAGTCGACAAGCCACTCCTCGTGCCGACTCTACATTTCTCCTCGAGTTGAGTTCATTCCTCGAGTCGAGTACCGAGTCCACGAGTCGACAAGCCACTCCTCGTGCCGACTCTACATTTCTCCTCGAGTTGAGTTCATTCCTCGAGTCGAGTACCGAGTCCACGAGTCGACAAGCCACTCCTCGTGCCGACTCTACATTTCTCCTCGAGTTGAGTTCATTCCTCGAGTCGAGTACCGAGTCCACGAGTCGACAAGCCACTCCTCGTGCCGACTCTACATTTCTCCTCGAGTTGAGTTCATTCCTCGAGTCGAGTACCGAGTCCACGAGTCGACAAGCCACTCCTCGTGCCGACTCTACATTTCTCCTCGAGTTGAGTTCATTCCTCGAGTCGAGTACCGAGTCCACGAGTCGACAAGCCACTCCTCGTGCCGACTCTACATTTCTCCTCGAGTTGAGTTCATTCCTCGAGTCGAGTACCGAGTCCACGAGTCGACAAGCCACTCCTCGTGCCGACTCTACATTTCTCCTCGAGTTGAGTTCATTCCTCGAGTCGAGTACCGAGTCCACGAGTCGACAAGCCACTCCTCGTGCCGACTCTACATTTCTTCTCGAGTTGAGTTCATTCCTCGAGTCGAGTACCGAGTCCACGAGTCGACAAGCTACTCCTCGTGTCGACTCTACATTTCTCCTCGAGTTGAGTTCATTCCTCGAGTCGAGTACCGAGTCCACGAGTCGACAAGCCACTCCTCGTGCCGACTCTACATTTCTCCTCGAGTTGGGATCATTCCTCGAGTCGAGTACCGAGTCCACGAGTCGACAAGCCAATCCTCGTGCCGACTCTACATTTCTCCTCGAGTTGAGTTCGTTCCTTGAGTCGAGTACCGAGTCCACGAGTCGACTAGCTACTCCTCGTGCCGACTCTACATTTCTCCTCGAGTTGAGTCATTCCTCGAGTCAAGTACCGAGTCCACGAGTCGACAAGCCACTCCTCGTGCCGACTCTACATTTCTCCTCGAGTTGAATTAATTCCTCGAGTCGAGTACCGAGTCCACGAGTCGACAAGCCACTCCTCGTGCCGGCTCTACATTTCTCCTCGAGTTGGGTTCATTCCTCGAGTCGAGTACCGAGTCCACGAGTGGACAAGCCACTCCTCGTGCCGACTCTACATTTCTCCTCGAGTTGAGTTCATTCCTCGAGTCGAGTACCGAGTCCACGAGTCGACAAGCCACTCCTCGTGCCGACTCTACATTTCTCCTCGAGTTGAGTTCATTCTTCGAGTCGAGTACCGAGGCTACGAGTCGACAAGCCACTCCTCGTGCCGACTCTACATTTCTCCTCGAGTTGAGTTCATTCCTCGAGTCGAGTACCGAGTCCACGAGTCGACAAGCCACTCCTCGTACCGACTCTACATTTCTCCTCGAGTTGAGTTCATTCCTCGAGTCGAGTACCGAGTCCACGAGTCGACAAGCCACTCCTCGTGCCGACTCTACATTTCTCCTCGAGTTGAGTTCATTCCTCGAGTCGAGTACCGAGTCCACGAGTCGACAAGCCACTCCTCGTGCCGACTCTACATTTCTCTTCGAGTTGAGTTCATTCCTCAAGTCGAGTAACGAGTCCACGAGTCGACTAGCCACTCCTCGTGCCGACTCTACATTTCTCCTCGAGTTGGGTTCATTCCTCGAGTCGAGTACCGAGTCCACGAGTCGACAAGCCAATCCTCGTGCCGACTCTACATTTCTCCTCGAGTTGAGTTCATTCCTCGAGTCGAGTACCGAGTCCACGAGTCGACAAGCCACTCCTCGTGCCGACTCTACATTTCTCCTCGAGTTGAGTTCATTCCTCGAGTCGAGTACCGAGTCCACGAGTCGACAAGCCACTCCTCGTGCCGACTCTACATTTCTCCTCTAGTTTAGTTCATTCCTCGAGTCGAGTACCGAGTCCACGAGTCGACAAGACACTCCTCGTGCCGACTATAGATTTCTCCTCGAGTTGAGTTCATTCCTCAAGTCGAGTACCGAGTCCACGAGTCGACTAGCCACTCCTCGTGCTGACTCTACATTTCTCCTCGAGTTGGGTTCATTCCTCGAGTCGAGTACCGAGTCCACGAGTCGACAAGCCAATCCTCGTGCCGACTCTACATTTCTCCTCGAGTTGAGTTCATTCCTCGAGTCGAGTACCGAGTCCACGAGTCGAAAAGCCACTCCTTGTGCCGACTCTACATTTCTCCTCGAGTTGAGTTCATTCCTCGAGTCGAGTACCGAGTCCACGAGTCGAAAAGCCACTCCTCGTGCCGACTCTACATTTCTCCCCAAGTTGAGTTCATTCCTCGAGTCGAGTACCGAGTCCACGAGTCGACTAGCTACTCCTCGTGCCGACTCTACATTTCTCCTCGAGTTGAGTTCGTTCCTCGAGTCGAGTACCGAGTCCACGAGTCGACTAGCTACTCCTCGTGCCGACTCTACATTTCTCCTTGAGTTGAGTTCATTCCTCGAGTCAAGTACCGAGTCCACGAGTCGACAAGCCACTCCTCGTGCCGACTCTACATTTCTCCTCGAGTTGAATTAATTCCTCGAGTCGAGTACCGAGTCCACGAATCGACAAGCCACTCCTCGTGCCGGCTCTACATTTCTCCTCGAGTTGGGTTCATTCCTCGAGTAGAGTACCGAGTCCACGAGTGGACAAGCCACTCCTCGTGCCGACTCTACATTTCTCCTCGAGTTGAGTTCATTCCTCGAGTCGAGTACCGAGTCCACGAGTCGACAAGCCACTCCTCGTGCCGACTCTACATTTCTCCTCGAGTTGAGTTCATTCTTCGAGTCGAGTATCGAGGCCACGAGTCGACAAGCCACTCCTCGTGCCGACTCTACATTTCTCCTCGAGTTGAGTTCATTCCTCGAGTCGAGTACCGAGTCCACGAGTCGACAAGCCACTCCTCGTGCCGACTCTACATTTCTCGTCGAGTTGAGTTCATTCCTCGAGTCGAGTACCGAGTCCACGAGTCGACAAGCCACTCCTCATGCCGACTCTACATTTCTCCTCGAGTTGAGTTCATTCCTCGAGTCGAGTACCGAGTCCACGAGTCGACAAGCCAATCCTCGTGCCGACTCTACATTTCTCCTCGAGTTGAGTTCATTCCTCGAGTCGAGTACCGAGTCCACGAGTCGAAAAGCCACTCCTTGTGCCGACTCTACATTTCTCCTCGAGTTGAGTTCATTCCTCGAGTCGAGTACCGAGTCCACGAGTCGAAAAGCCACTTCTCGTGCCGACTCTACATTTCTCCCCAAGTTGAGTTCATTCCTCGAGTCGAGTACCGAGTCCACGAGTCGACTAGCTACTCCTCGTGCCGACTCTACATTTCTCCTCGAGTTGAGTTCGTTCCTCGAGTCGAGTACCGAGTCCACGAGTCGACTAGCTACTCCTCGTGCCGACTCTACATTTCTCCTTGAGTTGAGTTCATTCCTCGAGTCAAGTACCGAGTCCACGAGTCGACAAGCCACTCCTCGTGCCGACTCTACATTTCTCCTCGAGTTGAATTAATTCCTCGAGTCGAGTACCGAGTCCACGAATCGACAAGCCACTCCTCGTGCCGGCTCTACATTTCTCCTCGAGTTGGGTTCATTCCTCGAGTAGAGTACCGAGTCCACGATTGGACAAGCCACTCCTCGTGCCGACTCTACATTTCTCCTCGAGTTGAGTTCATTCCTCGAGTCGAGTACCGAGTCCACGAGTCGACAAGCCACTCCTCGTGCCGACTCTACATTTCTCCTCGAGTTGAGTTCATTCTTCGAGTCGAGTATCGAGGCCACGAGTCGACAAGCCACTCCTCGTGCCGACTCTACATTTCTCCTCGAGTTGAGTTCATTCCTCGAGTCGAGTACCGAGTCCACGAGTCGACAAGCCACTCCTCGTGCCGACTCTACATTTCTCGTCGAGTTGAGTTCATTCCTCGAGTCGAGTACCGAGTCCACGAGTCGACAAGCCACTCCTCGTGCCGACTCTACATTTCTCCTCGAGTTGAGTTCATTCCTCGAGTCGAGTACCGAGTCCACGAGTCGACAAGCCACTCCTCGTGCCGACTCTACATTTCTCCTCGAGTTGAGTTCATTCCTCGAGTCGAGTACCGAGTCCACGAGTCGAAAAGCCACTCCTTGTGCCGACTCTACATTTCTCCTCGAGTTGAGTTCATTCCTCGAGTCGAGTACCGAGTCCACGAGTCGAAAAGCCACTTCTCGTGCCGACTCTACATTTCTCCCCAAGTTGAGTTCATTCCTCGAGTCGAGTACCGAGTCCACGAGTCGACTAGCTACTCCTCGTGCCGACTCTACATTTCTCCTCGAGTTGAGTTCGTTCCTCGAGTCGAGTACCGAGTCCACGAGTCGACTAGCTACTCCTCGTGCCGACTCTACATTTCTCCTTGAGTTGAGTTCATTCCTCGAGTCAAGTACCGAGTCCACGAGTCGACAAGCCACTCCTCGTGCCGACTCTACATTTCTCCTCGAGTTGAATTAATTCCTCGAGTCGAGTACCGAGTCCACGAATCGACAAGCCACTCCTCGTGCCGGCTCTACATTTCTCCTCGAGTTGGGTTCATTCCTCGAGTAGAGTACCGAGTCCACGATTGGACAAGCCACTCCTCGTGCCGACTCTACATTTCTCCTCGAGTTGAGTTCATTCCTCGAGTCGAGTACCGAGTCCACGAGTCGACAAGCCACTCCTCGTGCCGACTCTACATTTCTCCTCGAGTTGAGTTCATTCTTCGAGTCGAGTATCGAGGCCACGAGTCGACAAGCCACTCCTCGTGCCGACTCTACATTTCTCCTCGAGTTGAGTTCATTCCTCGAGTCGAGTACCGAGTCCACGAGTCGACAAGCCACTCCTCGTGCCGACTCTACATTTCTCGTCGAGTTGAGTTCATTCCTCGAGTCGAGTACCGAGTCCACGAGTCGACAAGCCACTCCTCGTGCCGACTCTACATTTCTCCTCGAGTTGAGTTCATTCCTCGAGTCGAGTACCGAGTCCACGAGTCGACAAGCCACTCCTCGTGCCGACTCTACATTTCTCCTCGAGTTGAGTTCATTCCTCGAGTCGAGTACCGAGTCCACGAGTCGACAAGCCACTCCTCGTGCCGACTCTACATTTCTCCTCGAGTTGAGTTCATTCCTCGAGTCGAGTACCGAGTCCACGAGTCGACAAGCCACTCCTCGTGCCGACTCTACATTTCTCCTCGAGTTGAGTTCATTCCTCGAGTCGAGTACCGAGTCCACGAGTCGACAAGCCACTCCTCGTGCCGACTCTACATTTCTCCTCGAGTTGAGTTCATTCCTCGAGTCGAGTACCGAGTCCACGAGTCGACAAGCCACTCCTCGTGCCGACTCTACATTTCTCCTCGAGTTGAGTTCATTCCTCGAGTCGAGTACCGAGTCCACGAGTCGACAAGCCACTCCTCGTGCCGACTCTACATTTCTCCTCGAGTTGAGTTCATTCCTCGAGTCGAGTACCGAGTCCACGAGTCGACAAGCCACTCCTCGTGCCGACTCTACATTTCTCCTCGAGTTGAGTTCATTCCTCGAGTCGAGTACCGAGTCCACGAGTCGACAAGCTACTCCTCGTGTCGACTCTACATTTCTCCTCGAGTTGAGTTCATTCCTCGAGTCGAGTACCGAGTCCACGAGTCGACAAGCCACTCCTCGTGCCGACTCTACATTTCTCCTCGAGTTGGGATCATTCCTCGAGTCGAGTACCGAGTCCACGAGTCGACAAGCCAATCCTCGTGCCGACTCTACATTTCTCCTCGAGTTGAGTTCGTTCCTTGAGTCGAGTACCGAGTCCACGAGTCGACTAGCTACTCCTCGTGCCGACTCTACATTTCTCCTCGAGTTGAGTCATTCCTCGAGTCAAGTACCGAGTCCACGAGTCGACAAGCCACTCCTCGTGCCGACTCTACATTTCTCCTCGAGTTGAATTAATTCCTCGAGTCGAGTACCGAGTCCACGAGTCGACAAGCCACTCCTCGTGCCGGCTCTACATTTCTCCTCGAGTTGGGTTCATTCCTCGAGTCGAGTACCGAGTCCACGAGTGGACAAGCCACTCCTCGTGCCGACTCTACATTTCTCCTCGAGTTGAGTTCATTCCTCGAGTCGAGTACCGAGTCCACGAGTCGACAAGCCACTCCTCGTGCCGACTCTACATTTCTCCTCGAGTTGAGTTCATTCTTCGAGTCGAGTACCGAGGCTACGAGTCGACAAGCCACTCCTCGTGCCGACTCTACATTTCTCCTCGAGTTGAGTTCATTCCTCGAGTCGAGTACCGAGTCCACGAGTCGACAAGCCACTCCTCGTACCGACTCTACATTTCTCCTCGAGTTGAGTTCATTCCTCGAGTCGAGTACCGAGTCCACGAGTCGACAAGCCACTCCTCGTGCCGACTCTACATTTCTCCTCGAGTTGAGTTCATTCCTCGAGTCGAGTACCGAGTCCACGAGTCGACAAGCCACTCCTCGTGCCGACTCTACATTTCTCTTCGAGTTGAGTTCATTCCTCAAGTCGAGTAACGAGTCCACGAGTCGACTAGCCACTCCTCGTGCCGACTCTACATTTCTCCTCGAGTTGGGTTCATTCCTCGAGTCGAGTACCGAGTCCACGAGTCGACAAGCCAATCCTCGTGCCGACTCTACATTTCTCCTCGAGTTGAGTTCATTCCTCGAGTCGAGTACCGAGTCCACGAGTCGACAAGCCACTCCTCGTGCCGACTCTACATTTCTCCTCGAGTTGAGTTCATTCCTCGAGTCGAGTACCGAGTCCACGAGTCGACAAGCCACTCCTCGTGCCGACTCTACATTTCTCCTCTAGTTTAGTTCATTCCTCGAGTCGAGTACCGAGTCCACGAGTCGACAAGACACTCCTCGTGCCGACTATAGATTTCTCCTCGAGTTGAGTTCATTCCTCAAGTCGAGTACCGAGTCCACGAGTCGACTAGCCACTCCTCGTGCTGACTCTACATTTCTCCTCGAGTTGGGTTCATTCCTCGAGTCGAGTACCGAGTCCACGAGTCGACAAGCCAATCCTCGTGCCGACTCTACATTTCTCCTCGAGTTGAGTTCATTCCTCGAGTCGAGTACCGAGTCCACGAGTCGAAAAGCCACTCCTTGTGCCGACTCTACATTTCTCCTCGAGTTGAGTTCATTCCTCGAGTCGAGTACCGAGTCCACGAGTCGAAAAGCCACTCCTCGTGCCGACTCTACATTTCTCCCCAAGTTGAGTTCATTCCTCGAGTCGAGTACCGAGTCCACGAGTCGACTAGCTACTCCTCGTGCCGACTCTACATTTCTCCTCGAGTTGAGTTCGTTCCTCGAGTCGAGTACCGAGTCCACGAGTCGACTAGCTACTCCTCGTGCCGACTCTACATTTCTCCTTGAGTTGAGTTCATTCCTCGAGTCAAGTACCGAGTCCACGAGTCGACAAGCCACTCCTCGTGCCGACTCTACATTTCTCCTCGAGTTGAATTAATTCCTCGAGTCGAGTACCGAGTCCACGAATCGACAAGCCACTCCTCGTGCCGGCTCTACATTTCTCCTCGAGTTGGGTTCATTCCTCGAGTAGAGTACCGAGTCCACGAGTGGACAAGCCACTCCTCGTGCCGACTCTACATTTCTCCTCGAGTTGAGTTCATTCCTCGAGTCGAGTACCGAGTCCACGAGTCGACAAGCCACTCCTCGTGCCGACTCTACATTTCTCCTCGAGTTGAGTTCATTCTTCGAGTCGAGTATCGAGGCCACGAGTCGACAAGCCACTCCTCGTGCCGACTCTACATTTCTCCTCGAGTTGAGTTCATTCCTCGAGTCGAGTACCGAGTCCACGAGTCGACAAGCCACTCCTCGTGCCGACTCTACATTTCTCGTCGAGTTGAGTTCATTCCTCGAGTCGAGTACCGAGTCCACGAGTCGACAAGCCACTCCTCATGCCGACTCTACATTTCTCCTCGAGTTGAGTTCATTCCTCGAGTCGAGTACCGAGTCCACGAGTCGACAAGCCAATCCTCGTGCCGACTCTACATTTCTCCTCGAGTTGAGTTCATTCCTCGAGTCGAGTACCGAGTCCACGAGTCGAAAAGCCACTCCTTGTGCCGACTCTACATTTCTCCTCGAGTTGAGTTCATTCCTCGAGTCGAGTACCGAGTCCACGAGTCGAAAAGCCACTTCTCGTGCCGACTCTACATTTCTCCCCAAGTTGAGTTCATTCCTCGAGTCGAGTACCGAGTCCACGAGTCGACTAGCTACTCCTCGTGCCGACTCTACATTTCTCCTCGAGTTGAGTTCGTTCCTCGAGTCGAGTACCGAGTCCACGAGTCGACTAGCTACTCCTCGTGCCGACTCTACATTTCTCCTTGAGTTGAGTTCATTCCTCGAGTCAAGTACCGAGTCCACGAGTCGACAAGCCACTCCTCGTGCCGACTCTACATTTCTCCTCGAGTTGAATTAATTCCTCGAGTCGAGTACCGAGTCCACGAATCGACAAGCCACTCCTCGTGCCGGCTCTACATTTCTCCTCGAGTTGGGTTCATTCCTCGAGTAGAGTACCGAGTCCACGATTGGACAAGCCACTCCTCGTGCCGACTCTACATTTCTCCTCGAGTTGAGTTCATTCCTCGAGTCGAGTACCGAGTCCACGAGTCGACAAGCCACTCCTCGTGCCGACTCTACATTTCTCCTCGAGTTGAGTTCATTCTTCGAGTCGAGTATCGAGGCCACGAGTCGACAAGCCACTCCTCGTGCCGACTCTACATTTCTCCTCGAGTTGAGTTCATTCCTCGAGTCGAGTACCGAGTCCACGAGTCGACAAGCCACTCCTCGTGCCGACTCTACATTTCTCGTCGAGTTGAGTTCATTCCTCGAGTCGAGTACCGAGTCCACGAGTCGACAAGCCACTCCTCGTGCCGACTCTACATTTCTCCTCGAGTTGAGTTCATTCCTCGAGTCGAGTACCGAGTCCACGAGTCGACAAGCCACTCCTCGTGCCGACTCTACATTTCTCCTCGAGTTGAGTTCATTCCTCGAGTCGAGTACCGAGTCCACGAGTCGACAAGCCACTCCTCGTGCCGACTCTACATTTCTCCTCGAGTTGAGTTCATTCCTCGAGTCGAGTACCGAGTCCACGAGTCGACAAGCTACTCCTCGTGCCGACTCTACATTTCTCCTCGAGTTGAGTTCATTCCTCGAGTCGAGTACCGAGTCCACGAGTCGACAAGCCACTCCTCGTGCCGACTCTACATTTCTCCTCGAGTTGAGTTCATTCCTCGAGTCGAGTACCGAGTCCACGAGTCGAAAAGCCACTCCTCGTGCCGACTCTACATTTCTCCCCAAGTTGAATTCATTCCTCGAGTCGAGTACCGAGTCCACGAGTCGACTAGCTACTCCTCGTGCCGACTCTACATTTCTCCTCGAGTTGAGTTCGTTCCTCGAGTCGAGTACCGAGTCCACGAGTCGACTAGCTACTCCTCGTGCCGACTCTACATTTCTCCTTGAGTTGAGTTCATTCCTCGAGTCAAGTACCGAGTCCAAGAGTCGACAAGCCACTCCTCGTGCCGACTCTACATTTCTCCTCGAGTTGAATAAATTCCTCGAGTCGAGTACCGAGTCCACGAGTCGACAAGCCACTCCTCGTGCCGACTCTACATTTCTCCTCGAGTTGAGTTCATTCCTCGAGTCGAGTACCGAGTCCACGAGTCGACAAGCCACTCCTCGTGCCGACTCTACATTTCTCCTCGAGTTGAGTTCATTCCTCGAGTCGAGTACCGAGTCCACGAGTCGACAAGCCACTCCTCGTGCCGGCTCTACATTTCTCCTCGAGTTGGGTTCATTCCTCGAGTTGAGTACCGAGTCCACGAGTGGACAAGCCACTCCTCGTGCCGACTCTACATTTCTCCTCGAGTTGAGTTCATTCCTCGAGTCGAGTACCGAGTCCACGAGTCGACAAGCCACTCCTCGTGCCGACTCTACATTTCTCCTCGAGTTGAGTTCATTCTTCGAGTCGAGTACCGAGGCCACGAGTCGACAAGCCACTCCTCGTGCCGACTCTACATTTCTCCTCGAGTTGAGTTCATTCCTCGAGTCGACAAGCCACTCCTCGTGCCGACTCTACATTTCTCCTCGAGTTGAGTTCATTCCTCGAGTCGAGTACCGAGTCCACGAGTCGACAAGCCACTCCTCGTGCCGACTCTATATTTCTCCTCGAGTTGAGTTCATTCCTCGAGTCGAGTACCGAGTCCACGAGTCGTCAAGCCACTCCTCGTGCCGACTCTACATTTCTCCTCGAGTTGAGTTCATTCCTCGAGTCGAGTACCGAGTCCACGAGTCGACAAGCCACTCCTCGTGCCGACTCTACATTTCTCCTCGAGTTGAGTTCATTCCTCGAGTCGAGTACCGAGTCCACGAGTCGACAAGCCACTCCTCGTGCCGACTATACATTTCTCCTCGAGTTGAGTTCATTCCTCAAGTCGAGTACCGAGTCCACGAGTCGACTAGCCACTCCTCGTGTCGACTCTACATCTCTCCTCGAGTTGAGTTCATTCCTCGAGTCAAGTACCGATCCACGAGTCGACAAGCCACTCCTCGTGCCGACTCTACATTTCTCCTCGAGTTGAGTTCATTCCTCGAGTCGAGTACCGAGTCCACGAGTCGACAAGCCACTCCTCGTGCCGACTCTACATTTCTCCTCGAGTTGAGTTCATTCCTCGAGTCGAGTACCGAGTCCACGAGTCGACAAGCCACTTCTTGTGCCGACTCTACATTTCTCCTCGAGTTGAGTTCATTCCTCGAGTCGAGTACCGAGTCCACGAGTCGACAAGCCACTCCTCATGCCGACTCTACATTTCTCCTCGAGTTGAGTTCATTCCTCGAGTCGAGTACCGAGTCCACGAGTCGACAAGCCACTCCTCGTGCCGACTCTACATTTCTCCTCGAGTTGAGTTCATTCCTCGAGTCGAGTACCGAGTCCACGAGTCGACAAGCCACTCCTCGTGCCGAGTATACATTTCTCCTCGAGTTGAGTTCATTCCTCGAGTCGAGTAACGAGTCCACGAGTCGACTAGCCACTCCTCGTGCCGACTCTACATTTCTCCTCGAGTTGGGTTCATTCCTCGAGTCGAGTACCGAGTCCACGAGTCGACAAGCCAATCGTCGTGCCGACTCTACATTTCTCCTCGAGTTGAGTTCGTTCCTCGAGTCGAGTACCGAGTCCACGAGTCGACTAGCTACTCCTCGTGCCGACTCTACATTTCTCCTCGAGTTGAGTTCATTCCTCGAGTCAAGTACTGAGTCCACGAGTCGACAAGCCACTCCTCGTGCCGACTCTACATTTCTCCTCGAGTTGAATTAATTCCTCGAGTCGAGTACCGAGTCCACGAGTCGACAAGCCACTCCTCGTGCCGGCTCTACATTTCTCCTAGAGTTGGGTTCATTCCTCGAGTCGAGTACCGAGTCCACGAGTGGACAAGCCACTCCTCGTGCCGACTCTACATTTCTCCTCGAGTTGAGTTCATTCCTCGAGTCGAGTACCGAGTCCACGAGTCGACAAGCCAGTCCTCGTGCCGACTCTACATTTCTCCTCGAGTTGAGTTCATTCTTCGAGTCGAGTACCGAGGCCACGAGTCGACAAGCCACTCCTCGTACCGACTCTACATTTCTCCTCGAGTTGAGTTCATTCCTCGAGTCGAGTACCGAGTCCACGAGTCGACAAGCCACTCCTCGTGCCGACTCTACATTTCTCCTCGAGTTGAGTTCATTCCTCGAGTCAAGTACCGAGTCCACGAGTCGACAAGCCACTCCTCGTGCCGACTCTACATTTCTCCTCGAGTTGAGTTCATTCCTCGAGTCGAGTACCGAGTCCACGAGTCGACAAGCCACTCCTCGTACCGACTCTAAATTTCTCCTCGAGTTGAGTTCATTCCTCGAGTCGAGTACCGAGTCCACGAGTCGACAAGCCACTCCTCGTGCCGACTCTACATTTCTCCTCGAGTTGAGTTCATTCCTCGAGTCGAGTACCGAGTCCACGAGTCGACAAGCCACTCCTCGTGCCGACTCTACATTTCTCTTCGACTTGAGTTCATTCCTCAAGTCGAGTAACGAGTCCACGAGTCGACTAGCCACTCCTCGTGCCGACTCTACATTTCTCCTCGAGTTGGGTTCATTCCTCGAGTCGAGTACCGAGTCCACGAGTCGAAAAGCCAATCCTCGTGCCGACTCTACATTTCTCCTCGAGTTGAGTTCATTCCTCGAGTCGAGTACAGAGTCCACGAGTCGAAAAGCCACTCCTCGTGCCGACTCTACATTTCTCCTCGAGTTGAGTTCATTCCTCGAGTCGAGTACCGAGTCCACGAGTCGACAAGCCACTCCTCGTGCCGACAATACATTTCTCCTCTAGTTTAGTTCATTCCTCGAGTCGAGTACCGAGTCCACGAGTCGACAAGACACTCCTCGTGCCGACTATACATTTCTCCTCGAGTTGAGTTCATTCCTCAAGTCGAGTACCGAGTCCACGAGTCGACTAGCCACTCCTCGTGCTGACTCTACATTTCTCCTCGAGTTGGGTTCATTCCTCGAGTCGAGTACCGAGTCCACGAGTCGACAAGCCAATCGTCGTGCCGACTCTACATTTCTCCTCGAGTTGAGTTCATTCCTCGAGTCGAGTACCGAGTCCACGAGTCGAAAAGCCACTCCTTGTGCCGACTCTACATTTCTCCTCGAGTTGAGTTCATTCCTCGAGTCGAGTACCGAGTCCACGAGTCGAAAAGCCACTGCTCGTGCCGACTCTACATTTCTCCCCAAGTTGAGTTCATTCCTCGAGTCGAGTACCGAGTCCACGAGTCGACTAGCTACTCCTCGTGCCGACTCTACATTTCTCCTCGAGTTGAGTTCGTTCCTCGAGTCGAGTACCGAGTCCACGAGTCGACTAGCTACTCCTCGTGCCGACTCTACATTTCTCCTTGAGTTGAGTTCATTCCTCGAGTCAAGTACCGAGTCCACGAGTCGACAAGCCACTCCTCGTGCCGACTCTACATTTCTCCTCGAGTTGAATTAATTCCTCGAGTCGAGTACCGAGTCCACGAATCGACAAGCCACTCCTCGTGCCGGCTCTACATTTCTCCTCGAGTTGGGTTCATTCCTCGAGTTGAGTACCGAGTCCACGAGTGGACAAGCCACTCCTCGTGCCGACTCTACATTTCTCCTCGAGTTGAGTTCATTCCTCGAGTCGAGTACCGAGTCCACGAGTCGACAAGCCACTCCTCGTGCCGACTCTACATTTGTCCTCGAGTTGAGTTCATTCTTCGAGTCGAGTACCGAGGCCACGAGTCGACAAGCCACTCCTCGTGCCGACTCTACATTTCTCCTCGAGTTGAGTTCATTCCTCGAGTCGAGTACCGAGTCCACGAGTCGACAAGCCACTCCTCGTGCCGACTCTACATTTCTCCTCGAGTTGAGTTCATTCCTCGAGTCGAGTACCGAGTCCACGAGTCGACAAGCCACTCCTCGTGCCGACTCTACATTTCTCCTCGAGTTGAGTTCATTCCTCGAGTCGAGTACCGAGTCCACGAGTCGACAAGCCACTCCTCGTGCCGACTCTACATTTCTCCTCGAGTTGAGTTCATTCCTCGAGTCGAGTACCGAGTCCACGAGTCGACAAGCCACTCCTCGTGCCGACTCTACATTTCTCCTCGAGTTGAGTTCATTCCTCGAGTCGAGTACCGAGTCCACGAGTCGACAAGCCACTCCTCGTGCCGACTCTACATTTCTCCTCGAGTTGAGTTCATTCCTCGAGTCGAGTACCGAGTCCACGAGTCGACAAGCCACTCCTCGTGCCGACTCTACATTTCTCCTCGAGTTGAGTTCATTCCTCAAGTCGAGTACCGAGTCCACGAGTCGACTAGCCACTCCTCGTGCTGACTCTACATTTCTCCTCGAGTTGGGTTCATTCCTCGAGTCGAGTACCGAGTCCACGAGTCGACAAGCCAATCCTCGTGCCGACTCTACATTTCTCCTCGAGTTGAGTTCATTCCTCGAGTCGAGTACTGAGTCCACGAGTCGAAAAGCCACTCCTCGTGGCGAATCTACATTTCTCCTCGAGTTGAGTTCATTCCTCGAGTCGAGTACCGAGTCCACGAGTCGAAAAGCCACTCTTCGTGCCGACTCTACATTTCTCCCCAAGTTGAATTCATTCCTCGAGTCGAGTACCGAGTCCACGAGTCGACTAGCTACTCCTCGTGCCGACTCTACATTTCTCCTCGAGTTGAGTTCGTTCCTCGAGTCGAGTACCGAGTCCACGAGTCGACTAGCTACTCCTCGTGCCGACTCTACATTTCTCCTTGAGTTGAGTTCATTCCTCGAGTCAAGTACCGAGTCCAAGAGTCGACAAGCCACTCCTCGTGCCGACTCTACATTTCTCCTCGAGTTGAATTAATTCCTCGAGTCGAGTACCGAGTCCACGAGTCGACAAGCCACTCCTCGTGCCGGCTCTACATTTCTCCTCGAGTTGGGTTCATTCCTCGAGTTGAGTACCGAGTCCACGAGTGGACAAGCCACTCCTCGTGCCGACTCTACATTTCTCCTCGAGTTGAGTTCATTCCTCGAGTCGAGTACCGAGTCCACGAGTCGACAAGCCACTCCTCGTGCCGACTCTACATTTCTCCTCGAGTTGAGTTCATTCTTCGAGTCGAGTACCGAGGCCACGAGTCGACAAGCCACTCCTCGTGCCGACTCTACATTTCTCCTCGAGTTGAGTTCATTCCTCGAGTCAAGTACCGAGTCCACGAGTCGACAAGCCACTCCTCGTACCGACTCTACATTTCTCCTCGAGTTGAGTTCATTCCTCGAGTCGAGTACCGAGTCCACGAGTCGACAAGCCACTCCTCGTGCCGACTCTACATTTCTCCTCGAGTTGAGTTCATTCCTCGAGTCGAGTACCGAGTCCACGAGTCGACAAGCCACTCCTCGTGCCGACTCTACATTTCTCCTCGAGTTGAGTTCATTCCTCGAGTCGAGTACCGAGTCCACGAGTCGACAAGCCACTCCTCGTGCCGACTCTACATTTCTCCTCGAGTTGAGTTCATTCCTCGAGTCGAGTACCGAGTCCACGAGTCGACAAGCCACTCCTCGTGCCGACTCTACATTTCTCTTCGACTTGAGTTCATTCCTCAAGTCGAGTAACGAGTCCACGAGTCGACTAGCCACTCCTCGTGCCGACTCTACATTTCTCCTCGAGTTGGGTTCATTCCTCGAGTCGAGTACCGAGTCCACGAGTCGAAAAGCCAATCCTCGTGCCGACTCTACATTTCTCCTCGAGTTGAGTTCATTCCTCGAGTCGAGTACAGAGTCCACGAGTCGAAAAGCCACTCCTCGTGCCGACTCTACATTTCTCCTCGAGTTGAGTTCATTCCTCGAGTCGAGTACCGAGTCCACGAGTCGACAAGCCACTCCTCGTGCCGACAATACATTTCTCCTCTAGTTTAGTTCATTCCTCGAGTCGAGTACCGAGTCCACGAGTCGACAAGACACTCCTCGTGCCGACTATACATTTCTCCTCGAGTTGAGTTCATTCCTCAAGTCGAGTACCGAGTCCACGAGTCGACTAGCCACTCCTCGTGCTGACTCTACATTTCTCCTCGAGTTGGGTTCATTCCTCGAGTCGAGTACCGAGTCCACGAGTCGACAAGCCAATCCTCGTGCCGACTCTACATTTCTCCTCGAGTTGAGTTCATTCCTCGAGTCGAGTACCGAGTCCACGAGTCGAAAAGCCACTCCTTGTGCCGACTCTACATTTCTCCTCGAGTTGAGTTCATTCCTCGAGTCGAGTACCGAGTCCACGAGTCGAAAAGCCACTGCTCGTGCCGACTCTACATTTCTCCCCAAGTTGAGTTCATTCCTCGAGTCGAGTACCGAGTCCACGAGTCGACTAGCTACTCCTCGTGCCGACTCTACATTTCTCCTCGAGTTGAGTTCGTTCCTCGAGTCGAGTACCGAGTCCACGAGTCGACTAGCTACTCCTCGTGCCGACTCTACATTTCTCCTTGAGTTGAGTTCATTCCTCGAGTCAAGTACCGAGTCCACGAGTCGACAAGCCACTCCTCGTGCCGACTCTACATTTCTCCTCGAGTTGAATTAATTCCTCGAGTCGAGTACCGAGTCCACGAATCGACAAGCCACTCCTCGTGCCGGCTCTACATTTCTCCTCGAGTTGGGTTCATTCCTCGAGTTGAGTACCGAGTCCACGAGTGGACAAGCCACTCCTCGTGCCGACTCTACATTTCTCCTCGAGTTGAGTTCATTCCTCGAGTCGAGTACCGAGTCCACGAGTCGACAAGCCACTCCTCGTGCCGACTCTACATTTCTCCTCGAGTTGAGTTCATTCCTCGAGTCGAGTACCGAGTCCACGAGTCGACAAGCCACTCCTCGTGCCGACTCTACATTTCTCCTCGAGTTGAGTTCATTCCTCGAGTCGAGTACCGAGTCCACGAGTCGACAAGCCACTCCTCGTGCCGACTCTACATTTCTCCTCGAGTTGAGTTCATTCCTCGAGTCGAGTACCGAGTCCACGAGTCGACAAGCCACTCCTCGTGCCGACTCTACATTTCTCCTCGAGTTGAGTTCATTCCTCGAGTCGAGTACCGAGTCCACGAGTCGACAAGCCACTCCTCGTGCCGACTCTACATTTCTCCTCGAGTTGAGTTCATTCCTCGAGTCGAGTACCGAGTCCACGAGTCGACAAGCCACTCCTCGTGCCGACTCTGCATTTCTCCTCGAGTTGAGTTCATTCCTCAAGTCGAGTACCGAGTCCACGAGTCGACTAGCCACTCCTCGTGCTGACTCTACATTTCTCCTCGAGTTGGGTTCATTCCTCGAGTCGAGTACCGAGTCCACGAGTCGACAAGCCAATCCTCGTGCCGACTCTACATTTCTCCTCGAGTTGAGTTCATTCCTCGAGTCGAGTACTGAGTCCACGAGTCGAAAAGCCACTCCTCGTGGCGAATCTACATTTCTCCTCGAGTTGAGTTCATTCCTCGAGTCGAGTACCGAGTCCACGAGTCGAAAAGCCACTCTTCGTGCCGACTCTACATTTCTCCCCAAGTTGAATTCATTCCTCGAGTCGAGTACCGAGTCCACGAGTCGACTAGCTACTCCTCGTGCCGACTCTACATTTCTCCTCGAGTTGAGTTCGTTCCTCGAGTCGAGTACCGAGTCCACGAGTCGACTAGCTACTCCTCGTGCCGACTCTACATTTCTCCTTGAGTTGAGTTCATTCCTCGAGTCAAGTACCGAGTCCAAGAGTCGACAAGCCACTCCTCGTGCCGACTCTACATTTCTCCTCGAGTTGAATTAATTCCTCGAGTCGAGTACCGAGTCCACGAGTCGACAAGCCACTCCTCGTGCCGGCTCTACATTTCTCCTCGAGTTGGGTTCATTCCTCGAGTTGAGTACCGAGTCCACGAGTGGACAAGCCACTCCTCGTGCCGACTCTACATTTCTCCTCGAGTTGAGTTCATTCCTCGAGTCGAGTACCGAGTCCACGAGTCGACAAGCCACTCCTCGTGCCGACTCTACATTTCTCCTCGAGTTGAGTTCATTCTTCGAGTCGAGTACCGAGGCCACGAGTCGACAAGCCACTCCTCGTGCCGACTCTACATTTCTCCTCGAGTTGAGTTCATTCCTCGAGTCAAGTACCGAGTCCACGAGTCGACAAGCCACTCCTCGTACCGACTCTACATTTCTCCTCGAGTTGAGTTCATTCCTCGAGTCGAGTACCGAGTCCACGAGTCGACAAGCCACTCCTCGTGCCGACTCTACATTTCTCCTCGAGTTGAGTTCATTCCTCGAGTCGAGTACCGAGTCCACGAGTCGACAAGCCACTCCTCGTGCCGACTCTACATTTCTCCTCGAGTTGAGTTCATTCCTCGAGTCGAGTACCGAGTCCACGAGTCGACAAGCCACTCCTCGTGCCGACTCTACATTTCTCCTCGAGTTGAGTTCATTCCTCGAGTCGAGTACCGAGTCCACGAGTCGAAAAGCCACTCCTCGTGCCGACTCTACATTTCTCCTCGAGTTGAGTTCATTCCTCGAGTCGAGTACCGAGTCCACGAGTCGACAAGCCACTCCTCGTGCCGACTATACATTTCTCCTCGAGTTGAGTTCATTCCTCAAGTCGAGTACCGAGTCCACGAGTCGACTAGCCACTCCTCGTGTCGACTCTACATTTCTCCTCGAGTTGAGTTCATTCCTCGAGTCAAGTACCGATCCACGAGTCGACAAGCCACTCCTCGTGCCGACTCTACATTTCTCCTCGAGTTGAGTTCATTCCTCGAGTCGAGTACCGAGTCCACGAGTCGACAAGCCACTCCTCGTGCCGACTCTACATTTCTCCTCGAGTTGAGTTCATTCCTCGAGTCGAGTACCGAGTCCACGAGTCGACAAGCCACTCCTTGTGCCGACTCTACATTTCTCCTCGAGTTGAGTTCATTCCTCGAGTCGAGTACCGAGTCCACGAGTCGACAAGCCACTCCTCGTGCCGACTCTACATTTCTCCTCGAGTTGAGTTCATTCCTCGAGTCGAGTACCGAGTCCACGACTCGACAAGCCACTCCTCGTGCCGACTCTACATTTCTCCTCGAGTTGAGTTCATTCCTCGAGTCGAGTACCGAGTCCACGAGTCGACAAGCCACTCCTCGTGCCGAGTATACATTTCTCCTCGAGTTGAGTTCATTCCTCGAGTCGAGTAACGAGTCCACGAGTCGACTAGCCACTCCTCGTGCCGACTCTACATTTCTCCTCGAGTTGGGTTCATTCCTCGAGTCGAGTACCGAGTCCACGAGTCGACAAGCCAATCCTCGTGCCGACTCTACATTTCTCCTCGAGTTGAGTTCGTTCCTCGAGTCGAGTACCGAGTCCACGAGTCGACTAGCTACTCCTCGTGCCGACTCTACATTTCTCCTCGAGTTGAGTTCATTCCTCGAGTCAAGTACCGAGTCCACGAGTCGACAAGCCACTCCTCGTGCCGACTCTACATTTCTCCTCGAGTTGAATTAATTCCTCGAGTCGAGTACCGAGTCCACGAGTCGACAAGCCACTCCTCGTGCCGGCTCTACATTTCTCCTAGAGTTGGGTTCATTCCTCGAGTCGAGTACCGAGTCCACGAGTGGACAAGCCACTCCTCGTGCCGACTCTACATTTCTCCTCGAGTTGAGTTCATTCCTCGAGTCGAGTACCGAGTCCACGAGTCGACAAGCCAGTCCTCGTGCCGACTCTACATTTCTCCTCGAGTTGAGTTCATTCTTCGAGTCGAGTACCGAGGCCACGAGTCGACAAGCCACTCCTCGTGCCGACTCTACATTTCTCCTCGAGTTGAGTTCATTCCTCGAGTCGAGTACCGAGTCCACGAGTCGACAAGCCACTCCTCGTGCCGACTCTACATTTCTCCTCGAGTTGAGTTCATTCCTCGAGTCGAGTACCGAGTCCACGAGTCGACAAGCCACTCCTCGTGCCGACTCTACATTTCTCCTCGAGTTGAGTTCATTCCTCGAGTCGAGTACCGAGTCCACGAGTCGACAAGCCACTCCTCGTGCCGACTCTACATTTCTCCTCGAGTTGAGTTCATTCCTCGAGTCGAGTACCGAGTCCACGAGTCGACAAGCCACTCCTCGTGCCGACTCTACATTTCTCCTCGAGTTGAGTTCATTCCTCAAGTCGAGTACCGAGTCCACGAGTCGACTAGCCACTCCTCGTGCTGACTCTACATTTCTCCTCGAGTTGGGTTCATTCCTCGAGTCGAGTACCGAGTCCACGAGTCGACAAGCCAATCCTCGTGCCGACTCTACATTTCTCCTCGAGTTGAGTTCATTCCTCGAGTCGAGTACTGAGTCCACGAGTCGAAAAGCCACTCCTCGTGGTGAATCTACATTTCTCCTCGAGTTGAGTTCATTCCTCGAGTCGAGTACCGAGTCCACGAGTCGAAAAGCCACTCTTCGTGCCGACTCTACATTTCTCCCCAAGTTGAATTCATTCCTCGAGTCGAGTAACGAGTCCACGAGTCGACTAGCTACTCCTCGTGCCGACTCTACATTTCTCCTCGAGTTGAGTTCGTTCCTCGAGTCGAGTACCGAGTCCACGAGTCGACTAGCTACTCCTCGTGCCGACTCTACATTTCTCCTTGAGTTGAGTTCATTCCTCGAGTCAAGTACCGAGTCCAAGAGTCGACAAGCCACTCCTCGTGCCGACTCTACATTTCTCCTCGAGTTGAATTAATTCCTCGAGTCGAGTACCGAGTCCACGAGTCGACAAGCCACTCCTCGTGCCGGCTCTACATTTCTCCTCGAGTTGGGTTCATTCCTCGAGTCGAGTACCGAGTCCACGAGTGGACAAGCCACTCCTCGTGGCAACTCTACATTTCTCCTCGAGTTGAGTTCATTCCTCGAGTCGAGTACCGAGTCCACGAGTCGACAAGCCACTCCTCGTGCCGACTCTACATTTCTCCTCGAGTTGAGTTCATTCTTCGAGTCGAGTACCGAGGCCACGAGTCGACAAGCCAGTCCTCGTGCCGACTCTACATTTCTCCTCGAGTTGAGTTCATTCCTCGAGTCAAGTACCGAGTCCACGAGTCGACAAGCCACTCCTCGTACCGACTCTACATTTCTCCTCGAGTTGAGTTCATTCCTCGAGTCGAGTACCGAGTCCACGAGTCGACAAGCCACTCCTCGTGCCGACTCTACATTTCTCCTCGAGTTGAGTTCATTCCTCGAGTCGAGTACCGAGTCCACGAGTCGACAAGCCACTCCTCGTGCCGACTCTACATTTCTCCTCGAGTTGAGTTCATTCCTCGAGTCGAGTACCGAGTCCACGAGTCGAAAAGCCACTCCTCGTGCCGACTCTACATTTCTCCTCGAGTTGAGTTCATTCCTCGAGTCGAGTACCGAGTCCACGAGTCGACAAGCCACTCCTCGTGCCGACTCTACATTTCTCCTCGAGTTGAGTTCATTCCTCGAGTCGAGTACCGAGTCCACGAGTCGACAAGCCACTCCTCGTGCCGACTATACATTTCTCCTCGAGTTGAGTTCATTCCTCAAGTCGAGTACCGAGTCCACGAGTCGACTAGCCACTCCTCGTGTCGACTCTACATTTCTCCTCGAGTTGAGTTCATTCCTCGAGTCAAGTACCGATCCACGAGTCGACAAGCCACTTCTCGTGCCGACTCTACATTTCTCCTCGAGTTGAGTTCATTCCTCGAGTCGAGTACCGAGTCCACGAGTCGACAAGCCACTCCTCGTGCCGACTCTACATTTCTCCTCGAGTTGAGTTCATTCCTCGAGTCGAGTACCGAGTCCACGAGTCGACAAGCCACTCCTTGTGCCGACTCTACATTTCTCCTCGAGTTGAGTTCATTCCTCGAGTCGAGTACCGAGTCCACGAGTCGACAAGCCACTCCTCGTGCCGACTCTACATTTCTCCTCGAGTTGAGTTCATTCCTCGAGTCGAGTACCGAGTCCACGAGTCGACAAGCCACTCCTCGTGCCGACTCTACATTTCTCCTCGAGTTGAGTTCATTCCTCGAGTCGAGTACCGAGTCCACGAGTCGACAAGCCACTCCTCGTGCCGAGTATACATTTCTCCTCGAGTTGAGTTCATTCCTCGAGTCGAGTAACGAGTCCACGAGTCGACTAGCCACTCCTCGTGCCGACTCTACATTTCTCCTCGAGTTGGGTTCATTCCTCGAGTCGAGTACCGAGTCCACGAGTCGACAAGCCAATCCTCGTGCCGACTCTACATTTCTCCTCGAGTTGAGTTCGTTCCTCGAGTCGAGTACCGAGTCCACGAGTCGACTAGCTACTCCTCGTGCCGACTCTACATTTCTCCTCGAGTTGGGTTCATTCCTCGAGTCGAGTACCGAGTCCACGAGTCGACAAGCCAATCCTCGTGCCGACTCTACATTTCTCCTCGAGTTGAGTTCGTTCCTCGAGTCGAGTACCGAGTCCACGAGTCGACTAGCTACTCCTCGTGCCGACTCTACATTTCTCCTCGAGTTGAGTTCATTCCTCGAGTCAAGTACCGAGTCCACGAGTCGACAAGCCACTCCTCGTGCCGACTCTACATTTCTCCTCGAGTTGAATTAATTCCTCGAGTCGAGTACCGAGTCCACGAGTCGACAAGCCACTCCTCGTGCCGGCTCTACATTTCTCCTAGAGTTGGGTTCATTCCTCGAGTCGAGTACCGAGTCCACGAGTGGACAAGCCACTCCTCGTGCCGACTCTACATTTCTCCTCGAGTTGAGTTCATTCCTCGAGTCGAGTACCGAGTCCACGAGTCGACAAGCCAGTCCTCGTGCCGACTCTACATTTCTCCTCGAGTTGAGTTCATTCTTCGAGTCGAGTACCGAGGCCACGAGTCGACAAGCCACTCCTCGTGCCGACTCTACATTTCTCCTCGAGTTGAGTTCATTCCTCGAGTCGAGTACCGAGTCCACGAGTCGACAAGCCACTCCTCGTGCCGACTCTACATTTCTCCTCGAGTTGAGTTCATTCCTCGAGTCGTGTACCGAGTCCACGAGTCGACAAGCCACTCCTCGTGCCGACTCTACATTTCTCCTCGAGTTGAGTTCATTCCTCGAGTCGAGTACCGAGTCCACGAGTCGAAAAGCCACTCCTCGTGCCGACTCTACATTTCTCCTCGAGTTGAGTTCATTCCTCGAGTCGAGTACCGAGTCCACGAGTCGACAAGCCACTCCTCGTGCCGACTATACATTTCTCCTCGAGTTGAGTTCATTCCTCAAGTCGAGTACCGAGTCCACGAGTCGACTAGCCACTCCTCGTGTCGACTCTACATTTCTCCTCGAGTTGAGTTCATTCCTCGAGTCAAGTACCGATCCACGAGTCGACAAGCCACTTCTCGTGCCGACTCTACATTTCTCCTCGAGTTGAGTTCATTCCTCGAGTCGAGTACCGAGTCCACGAGTCGACAAGCCACTCCTCGTGCCGACTCTACATTTCTCCTCGAGTTGAGTTCATTCCTCGAGTCGAGTACCGAGTCCACGAGTCGACAAGCCACTCCTTGTGCCGACTCTACATTTCTCCTCGAGTTGAGTTCATTCCTCGAGTCGAGTACCGAGTCCACGAGTCGACAAGCCACTCCTCGTGCCGACTCTACATTTCTCCTCGAGTTGAGTTCATTCCTCGAGTCGAGTACCGAGTCCACGAGTCGACAAGCCACTCCTCGTGCCGACTCTACATTTCTCCTCGAGTTGAGTTCATTCCTCGAGTCGAGTACCGAGTCCACGAGTCGACAAGCCACTCCTCGTGCCGAGTATACATTTCTCCTCGAGTTGAGTTCATTCCTCGAGTCGAGTAACGAGTCCACGAGTCGACTAGCCACTCCTCGTGCCGACTCTACATTTCTCCTCGAGTTGGGTTCATTCCTCGAGTCGAGTACCGAGTCCACGAGTCGACAAGCCAATCCTCGTGCCGACTCTACATTTCTCCTCGAGTTGAGTTCGTTCCTCGAGTCGAGTACCGAGTCCACGAGTCGACTAGCTACTCCTCGTGCCGACTCTACATTTCTCCTCGAGTTGAGTTCATTCCTCGAGTCAAGTACCGAGTCCACGAGTCGACAAGCCACTCCTCGTGCCGACTCTACATTTCTCCTCGAGTTGAATTAATTCCTCGAGTCGAGTACCGAGTCCACGAGTCGACAAGCCACTCCTCGTGCCGACTCTACATTTCTCCTCGAGTTGAGTTCATTCCTCGAGTCGAGTACCGAGTCCACGAGTCGACAAGCCACTCCTCGTGCCGACTCTACATTTCTCCTCGAGTTGAGTTCATTCCTCGAGTCGAGTACCGAGTCCACGAGTCGACAAGCCAGTCCTCGTGCCGACTCTACATTTCTCCTCGAGTTGAGTTCATTCTTCGAGTCGAGTACCGAGGCCACGAGTCGACAAGCCACTCCTCGTGCCGACTCTACATTTCTCCTCGAGTTGAGTTCATTCCTCGAGTCGAGTACCGAGTCCACGAGTCGACAAGCCACTCCTCGTGCCGACTCTACATTTCTCCTCGAGTTGAGTTCATTCCTCGAGTCGTGTACCGAGTCCACGAGTCGACAAGCCACTCCTCGTGCCGACTCTACATTTCTCCTCGAGTTGAGTTCATTCCTCGAGTCGAGTACCGAGTCCACGAGTCGAAAAGCCACTCCTCGTGCCGACTCTACATTTCTCCTCGAGTTGAGTTCATTCCTCGAGTCGAGTACCGAGTCCACGAGTCGACAAGCCACTCCTCGTGCCGACTCTACATTTCTCCTCGAGTTGAGTTCATTCCTCGAGTCGAGTACCGAGTCCACGAGTCGACAAGCCACTCCTCGTGCCGACTATACATTTCTCCTCGAGTTGAGTTCATTCCTCAAGTCGAGTACCGAGTCCACGAGTCGACTAGCCACTCCTCGTGTCGACTCTACATTTCTCCTCGAGTTGAGTTCATTCCTCGAGTCAAGTACCGATCCACGAGTCGACAAGCCACTTCTCGTGCCGACTCTACATTTCTCCTCGAGTTGAGTTCATTCCTCGAGTCGAGTACCGAGTCCACGAGTCGACAAGCCACTCCTCGTGCCGACTCTACATTTCTCCTCGAGTTGAGTTCATTCCTCGAGTCGAGTACCGAGTCCACGAGTCGACAAGCCACTCCTTGTGCCGACTCTACATTTCTCCTCGAGTTGAGTTCATTCCTCGAGTCGAGTACCGAGTCCACGAGTCGACAAGCCACTCCTCGTGCCGACTCTACATTTCTCCTCGAGTTGAGTTCATTCCTCGAGTCGAGTACCGAGTCCACGAGTCGACAAGCCACTCCTCGTGCCGACTCTACATTTCTCCTCGAGTTGAGTTCATTCCTCGAGTCGAGTACCGAGTCCACGAGTCGACAAGCCACTCCTCGTGCCGAGTATACATTTCTCCTCGAGTTGAGTTCATTCCTCGAGTCGAGTAACGAGTCCACGAGTCGACTAGCCACTCCTCGTGCCGACTCTACATTTCTCCTCGAGTTGGGTTCATTCCTCGAGTCGAGTACCGAGTCCACGAGTCGACAAGCCAATCCTCGTGCCGACTCTACATTTCTCCTCGAGTTGAGTTCGTTCCTCGAGTCGAGTACCGAGTCCACGAGTCGACTAGCTACTCCTCGTGCCGACTCTACATTTCTCCTCGAGTTGAGTTCATTCCTCGAGTCAAGTACCGAGTCCACGAGTCGACAAGCCACTCCTCGTGCCGACTCTACATTTCTCCTCGAGTTGAATTAATTCCTCGAGTCGAGTACCGAGTCCACGAGTCGACAAGCCACTCCTCGTGCCGGCTCTACATTTCTCCTAGAGTTGGGTTCATTCCTCGAGTCGAGTACCGAGTCCACGAGTGGACAAGCCACTCCTCGTGCCGACTCTACATTTCTCCTCGAGTTGAGTTCATTCCTCGAGTCGAGTACCGAGTCCACGAGTCGACAAGCCAGTCCTCGTGCCGACTCTACATTTCTCCTCGAGTTGAGTTCATTCTTCGAGTCGAGTACCGAGGCCACGAGTCGACAAGCCACTCCTCGTGCCGACTCTACATTTCTCCTCGAGTTGAGTTCATTCCTCGAGTCGAGTACCGAGTCCACGAGTCGACAAGCCACTCCTCGTGCCGACTCTACATTTCTCCTCGAGTTGAGTTCATTCCTCGAGTCGTGTACCGAGTCCACGAGTCGACAAGCCACTCCTCGTGCCGACTCTACATTTCTCCTCGAGTTGAGTTCATTCCTCGAGTCGAGTACCGAGTCCACGAGTCGAAAAGCCACTCCTCGTGCCGACTCTACATTTCTCCTCGAGTTGAGTTCATTCCTCGAGTCGAGTACCGAGTCCACGAGTCGACAAGCCACTCCTCGTGCCGACTATACATTTCTCCTCGAGTTGAGTTCATTCCTCAAGTCGAGTACCGAGTCCACGAGTCGACTAGCCACTCCTCGTGTCGACTCTACATTTCTCCTCGAGTTGAGTTCATTCCTCGAGTCAAGTACCGATCCACGAGTCGACAAGCCACTTCTCGTGCCGACTCTACATTTCTCCTCGAGTTGAGTTCATTCCTCGAGTCGAGTACCGAGTCCACGAGTCGACAAGCCACTCCTCGTGCCGACTCTACATTTCTCCTCGAGTTGAGTTCATTCCTCGAGTCGAGTACCGAGTCCACGAGTCGACAAGCCACTCCTTGTGCCGACTCTACATTTCTCCTCGAGTTGAGTTCATTCCTCGAGTCGAGTACCGAGTCCACGAGTCGACAAGCCACTCCTCGTGCCGACTCTACATTTCTCCTCGAGTTGAGTTCATTCCTCGAGTCGAGTACCGAGTCCACGAGTCGACAAGCCACTCCTCGTGCCGACTCTACATTTCTCCTCGAGTTGAGTTCATTCCTCGAGTCGAGTACCGAGTCCACGAGTCGACAAGCCACTCCTCGTGCCGAGTATACATTTCTCCTCGAGTTGAGTTCATTCCTCGAGTCGAGTAACGAGTCCACGAGTCGACTAGCCACTCCTCGTGCCGACTCTACATTTCTCCTCGAGTTGGGTTCATTCCTCGAGTCGAGTACCGAGTCCACGAGTCGACAAGCCAATCCTCGTGCCGACTCTACATTTCTCCTCGAGTTGAGTTCGTTCCTCGAGTCGAGTACCGAGTCCACGAGTCGACTAGCTACTCCTCGTGCCGACTCTACATTTCTCCTCGAGTTGAGTTCATTCCTCGAGTCAAGTACCGAGTCCACGAGTCGACAAGCCACTCCTCGTGCCGACTCTACATTTCTCCTCGAGTTGAATTAATTCCTCGAGTCGAGTACCGAGTCCACGAGTCGACAAGCCACTCCTCGTGCCGGCTCTACATTTCTCCTAGAGTTGGGTTCATTCCTCGAGTCGAGTACCGAGTCCACGAGTGGACAAGCCACTCCTCGTGCCGACTCTACATTTCTCCTCGAGTTGAGTTCATTCCTCGAGTCGAGTACCGAGTCCACGAGTCGACAAGCCAGTCCTCGTGCCGACTCTACATTTCTCCTCGAGTTGAGTTCATTCTTCGAGTCGAGTACCGAGGCCACGAGTCGACAAGCCACTCCTCGTGCCGACTCTACATTTCTCCTCGAGTTGAGTTCATTCCTCGAGTCGAGTACCGAGTCCACGAGTCGACAAGCCACTCCTCGTACCGACTCTACATTTCTCCTCGAGTTGAGTTCATTCCTCGAGTTGAGTACCGAGTCCACGAGTGGACAAGCCACTCCTCGTGCCGACTCTACATTTCTCCTCGAGTTGAGTTCATTACTCGAGTCGAGTACCGAGTCCACGAGTCGACTAGCTACTCCTCGTGCCGACTCTACATTTCTCCTTGAGTTGAGTTCATTCCTCGAGTCAAGTACCGAGTCCACGAGTCGACAAGCCACTCCTCGTGCCGACTCTACATTTCTCCTCGAGTTGAATTAATTCCTCGAGTCGAGTACCGAGTCCACGAATCGACAAGCCACTCCTCGTGCCGGCTCTACATTTCTCCTCGAGTTGGGTTCATTCCTCGAGTTGAGTACCGAGTCCACGAGTGGACAAGCCACTCCTCGTGCCGACTCTACATTTCTCCTCGAGTTGAGTTCATTCCTCGAGTCGAGTACCGAGTCCACGAGTCGACAAGCCACTCCTCGTGCCGACTCTACATTTGTCCTCGAGTTGAGTTCATTCTTCGAGTCGAGTACCGAGGCCACGAGTCGACAAGCCACTCCTCGTGCCGACTCTACATTTCTCCTCAAGTTGAGTTCATTCCTCGAGTCGAGTACCGAGTCCACGAGTCGACAAGCCACTCCTTGTGCCGACTCTACATTTCTCCTCGAGTTGAGTTCATTCCTCGAGTCGAGTACCGAGTCCACGAGTCGACAAGCCACTCCTCGTGCCGACTCTACATTTCTCCTCGAGTTGAGTTCATTCCTCGAGTCGAGTACCGAGTCCACGAGTCGACAAGCCACTCCTCGTGCCGACTCTACATTTCTCCTCGAGTTGAGTTCATTCCTCGAGTCGAGTACCGAGTCCACAAGTCGACAAGCCACTCCTCGTGCCGACTCTACATTTCTCCTCGAGTTGAGTTCATTCCTCGAGTCGAGTACCGAGTCCACGAGTCGACAAGCCACTCCTCGTGCCGACTCTACATTTGTCCTCGAGTTGAGTTCATTCTTCGAGTCGAGTACCGAGGCCACGAGTCGACAAGCCACTCCTCGTGCCGACTCTACATTTCTCCTCGAGTTGAGTTCATTCCTCGAGTCGAGTACCGAGTCCACGAGTCGACAAGCCACTCCTCGTGCCGACTCTACATTTCTCCTCGAGTTGAGTTCATTCCTCGAGTCGAGTACCGAGTCCACGAGTCGACAAGCCACTCCTCGTGCCGACTCTACATTTCTCCTCGAGTTGAGTTCATTCCTCGAGTCGAGTACCGAGTCCACGAGTCGACAAGCCACTCCTCGTGCCGACTCTACATTTCTCCTCGAGTTGAGTTCATTCCTCGAGTCGAGTACCGAGTCCACGAGTCGACAAGCCACTCCTCGTGCCGACTCTACATTTCTCCTCGAGTTGAGTTCATTCCTCGAGTCGAGTACCGAGTCCACGAGTCGACAAGCCACTCCTCGTGCCGACTCTACATTTCTCCTCGAGTTGAGTTCATTCCTCGAGTCGAGTACCGAGTCCACGAGTCGAAAAGCCACTCCTCGTGCCGACTCTACATTTCTCCCCAAGTTGAATTCATTCCTCGAGTCGAGTACCGAGTTCACGAGTCGACTAGCTACTCCTCGTGCCGACTCTACATTTCTCCTCGAGTTGAGTTCGTTCCTCGAGTCGAGTACCGAGTCCACGAGTCGACTAGCTACTCCTCGTGCCGACTCTACATTTCTCCTCGAGTTGAGTTCATTTCTCGAGTCGAGTACCGAGTCCACGAGTCGACAAGCCACTCCTCGTGCCGACTCTACATTTCTCCTCGAGTTGAGTTCATTCCTCAAGTCGAGTACCGAGTCCACGAGTCGACTAGCCACTCCTCGTGCTGACTCTACATTTCTCCTCGAGTTGGGTTCATTCCTCGAGTCGAGTACCGAGTCCACGAGTCGACAAGCCAATCCTCGTGCCGACTCTACATTTCTCCTCGAGTTGAGTTCATTCCTCGAGTCGAGTACCGAGTCCACGAGTCGAAAAGCCACTCCTCGTGCCGAATCTACATTTCTCCTCGAGTTGAGTTCATTCCTCGAGTCGAGTACCGAGTCCACGAGTCGAAAAGCCACTCCTCGTGCCGACTCTACATTTCTCCCCAAGTTGAATTCATTCCTCGAGTCGAGTACCGAGTTCACGAGTCGACTAGCTACTCCTCGTGCCGACTCTACATTTCTCCTCGAGTTGAGTTCGTTCCTCGAGTCGAGTACCGAGTCCACGAGTCGACTAGCTACTCCTCGTGCCGACTCTACATTTCTCCTTGAGTTGAGTTCATTCCTCGAGTCAAGTACCGAGTCCAAGAGTCGACAAGCCACTCCTCGTGCCGACTCTACATTTCTCCTCGAGTTGAATTAATTCCTCGAGTCGAGTACCGAGTCCACGAGTCGACAAGCCACTCCTCGTGCCGGCTCTACATTTCTCCTCGAGTTGGGTTCATTCCTCGAGTTGAGTACCGAGTCCACGAGTGGACAAGCCACTCCTCGTGCCGACTCTACATTTCTCCTCGAGTTGAGTTCATTCCTCGAGTCGAGTACCGAGTCCACGAATCGACAAGCCACTCCTCGTGCCGACGCTACATTTCTCCTCGAGTTGAGTTCATTCTTCGACTCGAGTACCGAGGCCACGAGTCGACAAGCCACTCCTCGTGCCGACTCTACATTTCTCCTCGAGTTGAGTTCATTCCTCGAGTCAAGTACCGAGTCCACGAGTCGACAAGCCACTCCTCGTGCCGACTCTACATTTCTCCTCGAGTTGAGTTCATTCCTCGAGTCGAGTACCGAGTCCACCAGTCGTCAAGCCACTCCTCGTGCCGACTCTACATTTCTCCTCGAGTTGAGTTCATTCCTCGAGTCGAGTACCGAGTCCACGAGTCGACAAGCCACTCCTCGTGCCGACTCTACATTTCTCCTCGAGTTGAGTTCATTCCTCGAGTCGAGTACCGAGTCCACGAGTCGACAAGCCACTCCTCGTGCCGACTCTACATTTCTCCTCGAGTTGAGTTCATTCCTCGAGTCGAGTACCGAGTCCACGAGTCGACAAGCCACTCCTCGTGCCGACTCTACATTTCTCCTCGAGTTGAGTTCATTCCTCGAGTCGAGTACCGAGTCCACGAGTCGACAAGCCACTCCTCGTGCCGACTCTACATTTCTCCTCGAGTTGAGTTCATTTCTCGAGTCGAGTACCGAGTCCACGAGTGGACAAGCCACTCCTCGTGCCGACTCTACATTTCTCCTCGAGTTGAGTTCATTCCTCGAGTCGAGTACCGAGTCCACGAATCGACAAGCCACTCCTCGTGCCGACTCTACATTTCTCCTCGAGTTGAGTTCATTCCTCGAGTCGAGTACCGAGTCCACGAGTCGACAAGCCACTCCTCGTGCCGACTCTACATTTCTCCTCGAGTTGAGTTCATTCCTCGAGTCGAGTACCGAGTCCACGAGTCGACAAGCCACTCCTCGTGCCGACTCTACATTTCTCCTCGAGTTGAGTTCATTCCTCGAGTCGAGTACCGAGTCCACGAGTCGACAAGCCACTCCTCGTGCCGACTCTACATTTCTCCTCGAGTTGAGTTCATTCCTCGAGTCGAGTACCGAGTCCACGAGTCGACAAGCCACTCCTCGTGCCGACTCTACATTTCTCCTCGAGTTGAGTTCATTACTCGAGTCGAGTATCGAGTCCACGAGTCGACAAGCCACTCCTCGTGCCGACTCTACATTTCTCCTCGAGTTGAGTTCATTCCTCAAGTCGAGTACCGAGTCCACGAGTCGACTAGCCACTCCTCGTGCTGACTCTACATTTCTCCTCGAGTTGGGTTCAATCCTCGAGTCGAGTACCGAGTCCACGAGTCGACAAGCCAATCCTCGTGCCGACTCTACATTTCTCCTCGAGTTGAGTTCATTCCTCGAGTCGAGTACCGAGTCCACGAGTCGTAAAGCCACTCCTCGTGCCGACTCTACATTTCTCCCCAAGTTGAATTCATTCCTCGAGTCGAGTACCGAGTCCACGAGTCGACAAGCCACTCCTCGTGCCGACTCTACATTTCTCCTCGAGTTGAGTTCATTCCTCGAGTCGAGTACCGAGTCCACGAGTCGACAAGCCACTCCTCGTGCCGACTCTACATTTCTCCTCGAGTTGAGTTCATTCCTCGAGTCGAGTACCGAGTCCACGAGTCGACAAGCCACTCCTCGTGCCGACTATACATTTCTCCTCGAGTTGAGTTCATTCCTCAAGTCGAGTACCGAGTCCACGAGTCGACTAGCCACTCCTCGTGTCGACTCTACATTTCTCCTCGAGTTGAGTTCATTCCTCGAGTCAAGTACCGATCCACGAGTCGACAAGCCACTCCTCGTGCCGACTCTACATTTCTCCTCGAGTTGAGTTCATTCCTCGAGTCGAGTACCGAGTCCACGAGTCGACAAGCCACTCCTCGTGCCGACTCTACATTTCTCCTCGAGTTGAGTTCATTCCTCGAGTCGAGTACCGAGTCCACGAGTCGACAAGCCACTCCTTGTGCCGACTCTACATTTCTCCTCGAGTTGAGTTCATTCCTCGAGTCGAGTACCGAGTCCACGAGTCGACAAGCCACTCCTCGTGCCGACTCTACATTTCTCCTCGAGTTGAGTTCATTCCTCGAGTCGAGTACCGAGTCCACGAGTCGACAAGCCACTCCTCGTGCCGACTCTACATTTCTCCTCGAGTTGAGTTCATTCCTCGAGTCGAGTACCGAGTCCACGAGTCGACAAGCCACTCCTCGTGCCGAGTATACATTTCTCCTCGAGTTGAGTTCATTCCTCGAGTCGAGTAACGAGTCCACGAGTCGACTAGCCACTCCTCGTGCCGACTCTACATTTCTCCTCGAGTTGGGTTCATTCCTCGAGTCGAGTACCGAGTCCACGAGTCGACAAGCCAATCCTCGTGCCGACTCTACATTTCTCCTCGAGTTGAGTTCGTTCCTCGAGTCGAGTACCGAGTCCACGAGTCGACTAGCTACTCCTCGTGCCGAGTCTACATTTCTCCTCGAGTTGAGTTCATTCCTCGAGTCAAGTACCGAGTCCACGAGTCGACAAGCCACTCCTCGTGCCGACTCTACATTTCTCCTCGAGTTGAATTAATTCCTCGAGTCGAGTACCGAGTCCACGAGTCGACAAGCCACTCCTCGTGCCGGCTCTACATTTCTCCTAGAGTTGGGTTCATTCCTCGAGTCGAGTACCGAGTCCACGAGTGGACAAGCCACTCCTCGTGCCGACTCTACATTTCTCCTCGAGTTGAGTTCATTCCTCGAGTCGAGTACCGAGTCCACGAGTCGACAAGCCAGTCCTCGTGCCGACTCTACATTTCTCCACGAGTTGAGTTCATTCTTCGAGTCGAGTACCGAGGCCACGAGTCGACAAGCCACTCCTCGTGCCGACTCTACATTTCTCCTCGAGTTGAGTTCATTCCTCGAGTCGAGTACCGAGTCCACGAGTCGACAAGCCACTCCTCGTGCCGACTCTACATTTCTCCTCGAGTTGAGTTCATTCCTCGAGTCGAGTACCGAGTCCACGAGTCGACAAGCCACTCCTTGTGCCGACTCTACATTTCTCCTCGAGTTGAGTTCATTCCTCGAGTCGAGTACCGAGTCCACGAGTCGACTAGCTACTCCTCGTGCCGAGTCTACATTTCTCCTCGAGTTGAGTTCATTCCTCGAGTCAAGTACCGAGTCCACGAGTCGACAAGCCACTCCTCGTGCCGACTCTACATTTCTCCTCGAGTTGAATTAATTCCTCGAGTCGAGTACCGAGTCCACGAGTCGACAAGCCACTCCTCGTGCCGGCTCTACATTTCTCCTAGAGTTGGGTTCATTCCTCGAGTCGAGTACCGAGTCCACGAGTGGACAAGCCACTCCTCGTGCCGACTCTACATTTCTCCTCGAGTTGAGTTCATTCCTCGAGTCGAGTACCGAGTCCACGAGTCGACAAGCCAGTCCTCGTGCCGACTCTACATTTCTCCACGAGTTGAGTTCATTCTTCGAGTCGAGTACCGAGGCCACGAGTCGACAAGCCACTCCTCGTGCCGACTCTACATTTCTCCTCGAGTTGAGTTCATTCCTCGAGTCGAGTACCGAGTCCACGAGTCGACAAGCCACTCCTCGTGCCGACTCTACATTTCTCCTCGAGTTGAGTTCATTCCTCGAGTCGAGTACCGAGTCCACGAGTCGACAAGCCACTCCTTGTGCCGACTCTACATTTCTCCTCGAGTTGAGTTCATTCCTCGAGTCGAGTACCGAGTCCACGAGTCGACAAGCCACTCCTCGTGCCGACTCTACATTTCTCCTCGAGTTGAGTTCATTCCTCGAGTCGAGTACCGAGTCCACGAGTCGACAAGCCACTCCTCGTGCCGACTCTACATTTCTCCTCGAGTTGAGTTCATTCCTCGAGTCGAGTACCGAGTCCACGAGTCGACAAGCCACTCCTCGTGCCGAGTATACATTTCTCCTCGAGTTGAGTTCATTCCTCGAGTCGAGTAACGAGTCCACGAGTCGACTAGCCACTCCTCGTGCCGACTCTACATTTCTCCTCGAGTTGGGTTCATTCCTCGAGTCGAGTACCGAGTCCACGAGTCGACAAGCCAATCCTCGTGCCGACTCTACATTTCTCCTCGAGTTGAGTTCGTTCCTCGAGTCGAGTACCGAGTCCACGAGTCGACTAGCTACTCCTCGTGCCGAGTCTACATTTCTCCTCGAGTTGAGTTCATTCCTCGAGTCAAGTACCGAGTCCACGAGTCGACAAGCCACTCCTCGTGCCGACTCTACATTTCTCCTCGAGTTGAATTAATTCCTCGAGTCGAGTACCGAGTCCACGAGTCGACAAGCCACTCCTCGTGCCGGCTCTACATTTCTCCTAGAGTTGGGTTCATTCCTCGAGTCGAGTACCGAGTCCACGAGTGGACAAGCCACTCCTCGTGCCGACTCTACATTTCTCCTCGAGTTGAGTTCATTCCTCGAGTCGAGTACCGAGTCCACGAGTCGACAAGCCAGTCCTCGTGCCGACTCTACATTTCTCCACGAGTTGAGTTCATTCTTCGAGTCGAGTACCGAGGCCATGAGTCGACAAGCCACTCCTCGTGCCGACTCTACATTTCTCCTCGAGTTGAGTTCATTCCTCGAGTCGAGTACCGAGTCCACGAGTCGACAAGCCACTCCTCGTACCGACTCTACATTTCTCCTCGAGTTGAGTTCATTCCTCGAGTCGAGTACCGAGTCCACGAGTCGACAAGCCACTCCTCGTGCCGACTCTACATTTCTCCTCGAGTTGAGTTCATTCCTCGAGTCGAGTACCGAGTCCACGAGTCGACAAGCCACTCCTCGTGCCGACTCTACATTTCTCTTCGAGTTGAGTTCATTCCTCAAGTCGAGTAACGAGTCCACGAGTCGACTAGCCACTCCTCGTGCCGACTCTACATTTCTCCTCGAGTTGGGTTCATTCCTCGAGTCGAGTACCGAGTCCACGAGTCGACAAGCCAATCCTCGTGCCGACTCTACATTTCTCCTCGAGTTGAGTTCATTCCTCGAGTCGAGTACCGAGTCCACGAGTCGACAAGGCACTCCTCGTGCCGACTCTACATTTCTCCTCGAGTTGAGTTCATTCCTCGAGTCGAGTACCGAGTCCACGAGTCGACAAGCCACTCCTCGTGCCGACAATACATTTATCCTCTAGTTTAGTTCATTCCTCGAGTCGAGTACCGAGTCCACGAGTCGACAAGACACTCCTCGTGCCGACTATACATTTCTCCTCGAGTTGAGTTCATTCCTCAAGTCGAGTACCGAGTCCACGAGTCGACTAGCCACTCCTCGTGCTGACTCTACATTTCTCCTCGAGTTGGGTTCATTCCTCGAGTCGAGTACCGAGTCCACGAGTCGACAAGCCAATCCTCGTGCCGACTCTACATTTCTCCTCGAGTTGAGTTCATTCCTCGAGTCGAGTACCGAGTCCACGAGTCGAAAAGCCACTCCTTGTGCCGACTCTACATTTCTCCTCGAGTTGAGTTCATTCCTCGAGTCGAGTACCGAGTCCACGAGTCGAAAAGCCACTCCTCGTGCCGACTCTACATTTCTCCCCAAGTTGAGTTCATTCCTCGAGTCGAGTACCGAGTCCACGAGTCGACTAGCTACTCCTCGTGCCGACTCTACATTTCTCCTCGAGTTGAGTTCGTTCCTCGAGTCGAGTACCGAGTCCACGAGTCGACTAGCTACTCCTCGTGCCGACTCTACATTTCTCCTTGAGTTGAGTTCATTCCTCGAGTCAAGTACCGAGTCCACGAGTCGACAAGCCACTCCTCGTGCCGACTCTACATTTCTCCTCGAGTTGAATTAATTCCTCGAGTCGAGTACCGAGTCCACGAATCGACAAGCCACTCCTCGTGCCGGCTCTACATTTCTCCTCGAGTTGGGTTCATTCCTCGAGTTGAGTACCGAGTCCACGAGTGGACAAGCCACTCCTCGTGCCGACTCTACATTTCTCCTCGAGTTGAGTTCATTCCTCGAGTCGAGTACCGAGTCCACGAGTCGACAAGCCACTCCTCGTGCCGACTCTACATTTGTCCTCGAGTTGAGTTCATTCTTCGAGTCGAGTACCGAGGCCACGAGTCGACAAGCCACTCCTCGTGCCGACTCTACATTTCTCCTCGAGTTGAGTTCATTCCTCGAGTCGTGTACCGAGTCCACGAGTCGACAAGCCACTCCTCGTGCCGACTCTACATTTCTCCTCGAGTTGAGTTCATTCCTCGAGTCGAGTACCGAGTCCACGAGTCGACAAGCCACTCCTCGTGCCGACTCTACATTTCTCCTCGAGTTGAGTTCATTCCTCGAGTCGAGTACCGAGTCCACGAGTCGACAAGCCACTCCTCGTGCCGACTCTACATTTCTCCTCGAGTTGAGTTCATTCTTCGAGTCGAGTACCGAGGCCACGAGTCGACAAGCCACTCCTCGTGCCGACTCTACATTTCTCCTCGAGTTGAGTTCATTCCTCGAGTCAAGTACCGAGTCCACGAGTCGACAAGCCACTCCTCGTGCCGACTCTACATTTCTCCTCGAGTTGAGTTCATTCCTCGAGTCGAGTACCGAGTCCACGAGTCGACAAGCCACTCCTCGTGCCGACTCTACATTTCTCCTCGAGTTGAGTTCATTCCTCGAGTCGAGTACCGAGTCCACGAGTCGACAAGCCACTCCTCGTGCCGACTCTACATTTCTCCTCGAGTTGAGTTCATTCCTCGAGTCGAGTACCGAGTCCACGAGTCGACAAGCCACTCCTCGTGCCGACTCTACATTTCTCCTCGAGTTGAGTTCATTCCTCGAGTCGAGTACCGAGTCCACGAGTCGAAAAGCCACTCCTCGTGCCGACTCTACATTTCTCCTCGAGTTGAGTTCATTCCTCGAGTCAAGTACCGAGTCCACGAGTCGACAAGCCACTCCTCGTGCCGACTATACATTTCTCCTCGAGTTGAGTTCATTCCTCAAGTCGAGTACCGAGTCCACGAGTCGACTAGCCACTCCTCGTGTCGACTCTACATTTCTCCTCGAGTTGAGTTCATTCCTCGAGTCAAGTACCGATCCACGAGTCGACAAGCCACTCCTCGTGCCGACTCTACATTTCTCCTCGAGTTGAGTTCATTCCTCGAGTCGAGTACCGAGTCCACGAATCGACAAGCCACTCCTCGTGCCGGCTCTACATTTCTCCTCGAGTTGGGTTCATTCCTCGAGTTGAGTACCGAGTCCACGAGTGGACAAGCCACTCCTCGTGCCGACTCTACATTTCTCCTCGAGTTGAGTTCATTCCTCGAGTCGAGTACCGAGTCCACGAGTCGACAAGCCACTCCTCGTGCCGACTCTACATTTGTCCTCGAGTTGAGTTCATTCTTCGAGTCGAGTACCGAGGCCACGAGTCGACAAGCCACTCCTCGTGCCGACTCTACATTTCTCCTCGAGTTGAGTTCATTCCTCGAGTCGAGTACCGAGTCCACGAGTCGACAAGCCACTCCTCGTGCCGACTCTACATTTCTCCTCGAGTTGAGTTCATTCCTCGAGTCGAGTACCGAGTCCACGAGTCGACAAGCCACTCCTCGTGCCGACTCTACATTTCTCCTCGAGTTGAGTTCATTCCTCGAGTCGAGTACCGAGTCCACGAGTCGACAAGCCACTCCTCGTGCCGACTCTACATTTCTCCTCGAGTTGAGTTCATTCTTCGAGTCGAGTACCGAGGCCACGAGTCGACAAGCCACTCCTCGTGCCGACTCTACATTTCTCCTCGAGTTGAGTTCATTCCTCGAGTCAAGTACCGAGTCCACGAGTCGACAAGCCACTCCTCGTGCCGACTCTACATTTCTCCTCGAGTTGAGTTCATTCCTCGAGTCGAGTACCGAGTCCACGAGTCGACAAGCCACTCCTCGTGCCGACTCTACATTTCTCCTCGAGTTGAGTTCATTCCTCGAGTCGAGTACCGAGTCCACGAGTCGACAAGCCACTCCTCGTGCCGACTCTACATTTCTCCTCGAGTTGAGTTCATTCCTCGAGTCGAGTACCGAGTCCACGAGTCGACAAGCCACTCCTCGTGCCGACTCTACATTTCTCCTCGAGTTGAGTTCATTCCTCGAGTCGAGTACCGAGTCCACGAGTCGAAAAGCCACTCCTCGTGCCGACTCTACATTTCTCCTCGAGTTGAGTTCATTCCTCGAATCAAGTACCGAGTCCACGAGTCGACAAGCCACTCCTCGTGCTGACTATACATTTCTCCTCGAGTTGAGTTCATTCCTCAAGTCGAGTACCGAGTCCACGAGTCGACTAGCCACTCCTCGTGTCGACTCTACATTTCTCCTCGAGTTGAGTTCATTCCTCGAGTCAAGTACCGATCCACGAGTCGACAAGCCACTCCTCGTGCCGACTCTACATTTCTCCTCGAGTTGAGTTCATTCCTCGAGTCGAGTACCGAGTCCACGAGTCGACAAGCCACTCCTCGTGCCGACTCTACATTTCTCCTCGAGTTGAGTTCATTCCTCGAGTCGAGTACCGAGTCCACGAGTCGACAAGCCACTCCTTGTGCCGACTCTACATTTCTCCTCGAGTTGAGTTCATTCCTCGAGTCGAGTACCGAGTCCACGAGTCGACAAGCCACTCCTCGTGCCGACTCTACATTTCTCCTCGAGTTGAGTTCATTCCTCGAGTCGAGTACCGAGTCCACAAGTCGACAAGCCACTCCTCGTGCCGACTCTACATTTCTCCTCGAGTTGAGTTCATTCCTCGAGTCGAGTACCGAGTCCACGAGTCGACAAGCCACTCCTCGTGCCGAGTATACATTTCTCCTCGAGTTGAGTTCATTCCTCGAGTCCAGTAACGAGTCCACGAGTCGACTAGCCACTCCTCGTGCCGACTCTACATTTCTCCTCGAGTTGGGTTCATTCCTCGAGTCGAGTACCGAGTCCACGAGTCGACAAGCCACTCCTCGTGCCGACTCTACATTTCTCCTCGAGTTGAGTTCATTCCTCGAGTCGAGTACCGAGTCCACGAGTCGACAAGCCACTCCTCGTGCCGACTCTACATTTCTCCTCGAGTTGAGTTCATTCCTCGAGTCGAGTACCGAGTCCACGAGTCGAAAAGCCACTCCTCGTGCCGACTCTACATTTCTCCTCGAGTTGAGTTCATTCCTCGAGTCGAGTACCGAGTCCACGAGTCGACAAGCCACTCCTCGTGCCGACTATACATTTCTCCTCGAGTTGAGTTCATTCCTCAAGTCGAGTACCGAGTCCACGAGTCGACTAGCCACTCCTCGTGTCGACTCTACATTTCTCCTCGAGTTGAGTTCATTCCTCGAGTCGAGTACCGAGTCCACGAGTCGACAAGCCACTCCTCGTGCCGAGTATACATTTCTCCTCGAGTTGAGTTCATTCCTCGAGTCCAGTAACGAGTCCACGAGTCGACTAGCCACTCCTCGTGCCGACTCTACATTTCTCCTCGAGTTGGGTTCATTCCTCGAGTCGAGTACCGAGTCCACGAGTCGACAAGCCACTCCTCGTGCCGACTCTACATTTCTCCTCGAGTTGAGTTCATTCCTCGAGTCGAGTACCGAGTCCACGAGTCGACAAGCCACTCCTCGTGCCGACTCTACATTTCTCCTCGAGTTGAGTTCATTCCTCGAGTCGAGTACCGAGTCCACGAGTCGAAAAGCCACTCCTCGTGCCGACTCTACATTTCTCCTCGAGTTGAGTTCATTCCTCGAGTCGAGTACCGAGTCCACGAGTCGACAAGCCACTCCTCGTGCCGACTATACATTTCTCCTCGAGTTGAGTTCATTCCTCAAGTCGAGTACCGAGTCCACGAGTCGACTAGCCACTCCTCGTGTCGACTCTACATTTCTCCTCGAGTTGAGTTCATTCCTCGAGTCAAGTACCGATCCACGAGTCGACAAGCCACTCCTCGTGCCGACTCTACATTTCTCCTCGAGTTGAGTTCATTCCTCGAGTCGAGTACCGAGTCCACGAGTCGACAAGCCACTCCTCGTGCCGACTCTACATTTCTCCTCGAGTTGAGTTCATTCCTCGAGTCGAGTACCGAGTCCACGAGTCGACAAGCCACTCCTCGTGCCGACTCTACATTTCTCCTCGAGTTGAGTTCGTTCCTCGAGTCGAGTACCGAGTCCACGAGTCGACTAGCTACTCCTCGTGCCGACTCTATATTTCTCCTTGAGTTGAGTTCATTCCTCGAGTCAAGTACCGAGTCCACGAGTCGACAAGCCACTCCTCGTGCCGACTCTACATTTCTCCTCGAGTTGAATTAATTCCTCGATTCGAGTACCGAGTCCACGAATCGACAAGCCACTCCTCGTGCCGGCTCTACATTTCTCCTCGAGTTGGGTTCATTCCTCGAGTTGAGTACCGAGTCCACGAGTGGACAAGCCACTCCTCGTGCCGACTCTACATTTCTCCTCGAGTTGAGTTCATTCCTCGAGTCGAGTACCGAGTCCACGAGTCGACAAGCCACTCCTCGTGCCGACTCTACATTTCTCCTCGAGTTGAGTTCATTCCTCGAGTCGAGTACCGAGTCCACGAGTCGACAAGCCACTCCTCGTGCCGACAATACATTTCTCCTCTAGTTTAGTTCATTCCTCGAGTCGAGTACCGAGTCCACGAGTCGACAAGACACTCCTCGTGCCGACTATACATTTCTCCTCGAGTTGAGTTCATTCCTCAAGTCGAGTACCGAGTCCACGAGTCGACTAGCCACTCCTCGTGCTGACTCTACATTTCTCCTCGAGTTGGGTTCATTCCTCGAGTCGAGTACCGAGTCCACGAGTCGACAAGCCAATCCTCGTGCCGACTCTACATTTCTCCTCGAGTTGAGTTCATTCCTCGAGTCGAGTACCGAGTCCACGAGTCGAAAAGCCACTCCTTGTGCCGACTCTACATTTCTCCTCGAGTTGAGTTCATTCCTCGAGTCGAGTACCGAGTCCACGAGTCGAAAAGCCACTCCTCGTGCCGACTCTACATTTCTCCCCAAGTTGAGTTCATTCCTCGAGTCGAGTACCGAGTCCACGAGTCGACTAGCTACTCCTCGTGCCGACTCTACATTTCTCCTCGAGTTGAGTTCGTTCCTCGAGTCGAGTACCGAGTCCACGAGTCGACTAGCTACTCCTCGTGCCGACTCTACATTTCTCCTTGAGTTGAGTTCATTCCTCGAGTCAAGTACCGAGTCCACGAGTCGACAAGCCACTCCTCGTGCCGACTCTACATTTCTCCTCGAGTTGAATTAATTCCTCGATTCGAGTACCGAGTCCACGAATCGACAAGCCACTCCTCGTGCCGGCTCTACATTTCTCCTCGAGTTGGGTTCATTCCTCGAGTTGAGTACCGAGTCCACGAGTGGACAAGCCACTCCTCGTTCCGACTCTACATTTCTCCTCGAGTTGAGTTCATTCCTCGAGTCGAGTACCGAGTCCACGAGTCGACAAGCCACTCCTCGTGTCGACTCTACATTTCTCCTCGAGTTGAGTTCATTCCTCGAGTCGAGTACCGAGTCCACGAGTCGACAAGCCACTCCTCGTGCCGACTCTACATTTCTCCTCGAGTTGAGTTCATTCCTCGAGTCGAGTACCGAATCCACGAGTCGAAAAGCCACTCCTCGTGCCGACTCTACATTTCTCCTCGAGTTGAGTTCATTCCTCGAGTCGAGTACCGAGTGCACGAGTCGACAAGCCACTCCTCGTGCCGACTCTACATTTCTCCTCGAGTTGAGTTCATTCCTCGAGTCGAGTACCGAGTCCACGAGTCGACAAGCCACTCCTCGTGCCGACTCTACATTTCTCCTCGAGTTGAGTTCATTCCTCGAGTCAAGTACCGAGTCCACGAGTCGACAAGCCACTCCTCGTGCCGACTCTACATTTCTCCTCGAGTTGAGTTCATTCCTCGAGTCGAGTACCGAGTCCACGAGTCGACAAGCCACTCCTCGTGCCGACTCTACATTTCTCCTCGAGTTGAGTTCATTCCTCGAGTCGAGTACCGAGTCCACGAGTCGACAAGCCACTCCTCGTGCCGACTCTACATTTCTCCTCGAGTTGAGTTCATTCCTCGAGTCGAGTACCGAGTCCACGAGTCGACAAGCCACTCCTCGTGCCGACTCTACATTTCTCCTCGAGTTGAGTTCATTCCTCGAGTCGAGTACCGAGTCCACGAGTCGAAAAGCCACTCCTCGTGCCGACTCTACATTTCTCCTCGAGTTGAGTTCATTCCTCGAGTCGAGTACCGAGTCCACGAGTCGACAAGCCACTCCTCGTGCCGACTATACATTTCTCCTCGAGTTGAGTTCATTCCTCAAGTCGAGTACCGAGTCCACGAGTCGACTAGCCACTCCTCGTGTCGACTCTACATTTCTCCTCGAGTTGAGTTCATTCCTCGAGTCAAGTACCGATCCACGAGTCGACAAGCCACTCCTCGTGCCGACTCTACATTTCTCCTCGAGTTGAGTTCATTCCTCGAGTCGAGTACCGAGTCCACGAGTCGACAAGCCACTCCTCGTGCCGACTCTACATTTCTCCTCGAGTTGAGTTCATTCCTCGAGTCGAGTACCGAGTCCACGAGTCGACAAGCCACTCCTCGTGCCGACTCTACATTTCTCCTCGAGTTGAGTTCGTTCCTCGAGTCGAGTACCGAGTCCACGAGTCGACTAGCTACTCCTCGTGCCGACTCTACATTTCTCCTTGAGTTGAGTTCATTCCTCGAGTCAAGTACCGAGTCCACGAGTCGACAAGCCACTCCTCGTGCCGACTCTACATTTCTCCTCGAGTTGAATTATTTCCTCGATTCCAGTACCGAGTCCACGAATCGACAAGCCACTCCTCGTGCCGGCTCTACATTTCTCCTCGAGTTGGGTTCATTCCTCGAGTTGAGTACCGAGTCCACGAGTGGACAAGCCACTCCTCGTGCCGACTCTACATTTCTCCTCGAGTTGAGTTCATTCCTCGAGTCGAGTACCGAGTCCACGAGTCGACAAGCCACTCCTCGTGCCGACTCTACATTTGTCCTCGAGTTGAGTTCATTCTTCGAGTCGAGTACCGAGGCCACGAGTCGACAAGCCACTCCTTGTGCCGACTCTACATTTCTTCTCGAGTTGAGTTCATTCCTCGAGTCGAGTACCGAGTCCACGAGTCGACAAGCCACTCCTCGTGCCGACTCTACATTTCTCCTCGAGTTGAGTTCATTCCTCGAGTCGAGTACCGAGTCCACGAGTCGACAAGCCACTCCTCGTGCCGACTCTACATTTCTCCTCGAGTTGAGTTCATTCCTCGAGTCGAGTACCGAGTCCACGAGTCGACAAGCCACTCCTCGTGCCGACTCTACATTTCTCCTCGAGTTGAGTTCATTCTTCGAGTCGAGTACCGAGGCCACGAGTCGACAAGCCACTCCTCGTGCCGACTCTACATTTCTCCTCGAGTTGAGTTCATTCCTCGAGTCAAGTACCGAGTCCACGAGTCGACAAGCCACTCCTCGTGCCGACTCTACATTTCTCCTCGAGTTGAGTTCATTCCTCGAGTCGAGTACCGAGTCCACGAGTCGACAAGCCACTCCTCGTGCCGACTCTACATTTCTCCTCGAGTTGAGTTCATTCCTCGAGTCGAGTACCGAGTCCACGAGTCGACAAGCCACTCCTCGTGCCGACTCTACATTTCTCCTCGAGTTGAGTTCATTCCTCGAGTCGAGTACCGAGTCCACGAGTCGACAAGCCACTCCTCGTGCCGACTCTACATTTCTCCTCGAGTTGAGTTCATTCCTCGAGTCGAGTACCGAGTCCACGAGTCGAAAAGCCACTCCTCGTGCCGACTCTACATTTCTCCTCGAGTTGAGTTCATTCCTCGAGTCGAGTACCGAGTCCACGAGTCGACAAGCCACTCCTCGTGCCGACTATACATTTCTCCTCGAGTTGAGTTCATTCCTCAAGTCGAGTACCGAGTCCACGAGTCGACTAGCCACTCCTCGTGTCGACTCTACATTTCTCCTCGAGTTGAGTTCATTCCTCGAGTCAAGTACCGATCCACGAGTCGACAAGCCACTCCTCGTGCCGACTCTACATTTCTCCTCGAGTTGAGTTCATTCCTCGAGTCGAGTACCGAGTCCACGAGTCGACAAGCCACTCCTCGTGCCGACTCTACATTTCTCCTCGAGTTGAGTTCATTCCTCGAGTCGAGTACCGAGTCCACGAGTCGACAAGCCACTCCTTGTGCCGACTCTACATTTCTCCTCGAGTTGAGTTCATTCCTCGAGTCGAGTACCGAGTCCACGAGTCGACAAGCCACTCCTCGTGCCGACTCTACATTTCTCCTCGAGTTGAGTTCATTCCTCGAGTCGAGTACCGAGTCCACGAGTCGACAAGCCACTCCTCGTGCCGACTCTACATTTCTCCTCGAGTTGAGTTCATTCCTCGAGTCGAGTACCGAGTCCACGAGTCGACAAGCCACTCCTCGTGCCGACTCTACATTTCTCCTCGAGTTGAGTTCATTCCTCGAGTCGAGTACCGAGTCCACGAGTCGACAAGCCACTCCTCGTGCCGACTCTACATTTCTCCTCGAGTTGAGTTCATTCCTCGAGTCGAGTACCGAGTCCACGAGTCGACAAGCCACTCCTCGTGCCGACTCTACATTTCTCCTCGAGTTGAGTTCATTCCTCGAGTCGAGTACCGAGTCCACGAGTCGACAAGCCACTCCTCGTGCCGACTCTACATTTCTCCTCGAGTTGAGTTCATTCCTCGAGTCGAGTACCGAGTCCACGAGTCGAAAAGCCACTCCTCGTGCCGACTCTACATTTCTCCTCGAGTTGAGTTCATTCCTCGAGTCGAGTACCGAGTCCACGAGTCGACAAGCCACTCCTCGTGCCGACTATACATTTCTCCTCGAGTTGAGTTCATTCCTCAAGTCGAGTACCGAGTCCACGAGTCGACTAGCCACTCCTCGTCTCGACTCTACATTTCTCCTCGAGTTGAGTTCATTCCTCGAGTCAAGTACCGATCCACGAGTCGACAAGCCACTCCTCGTGCCGACTCTACATTTCTCCTCGAGTTGAGTTCATTCCTCGAGTCGAGTACCGAGTCCACGAGTCGACAAGCCACTCCTCGTGCCGACTCTACATTTCTCCTCGAGTTGAGTTCATTCCTCGAGTCGAGTACCGAGTCCACGAGTCGACAAGCCACTCCTTGTGCCGACTCTACATTTCTCCTCGAGTTGAGTTCATTCCTCGAGTCGAGTACCGAGTCCACGAGTCGACAAGCCACTCCTCGTGCCGACTCTACATTTCTCCTCGAGTTGAGTTCATTCCTCGAGTCGAGTACCGAGTCCACGAGTCGACAAGCCACTCCTCGTGCCGACTCTACATTTCTCCTCGAGTTGTGTTCATTCCTCGAGTCGAGTACCGAGTCCACGAGTCGACAAGCCACTCCTCGTGCCGAGTATACATTTCTCCTCGAGTTGAGTTCATTCCTCGAGTCGAGTAACGAGTCCACGAGTCGACTAGCCACTCCTCGTGCCGACTCTACATTTCTCCTCGAGTTGGGTTCATTCCTCGAGTCGAGTACCGAGTCCACGAGTCGACAAGCCAATCCTCGTGCCGACTCTACATTTCTCCTCGAGTTGAGTTCGTTCCTCGAGTCGAGTACCGAGTCCACGAGTCGACTAGCTACTCCTCGTGCCGACTCTACATTTCTCCTCGAGTTGAGTTCATTCCTCGAGTCAAGTACCGAGTCCACGAGTCGACAAGCCACTCCTCGTGCCGACTCTACATTTCTCCTCGAGTTGAATTAATTCCTCGAGTCGAGTACCGAGTCCACGAGTCGACAAGCCACTCCTCGTGCCGGCTCTACATTTCTCCTAGAGTTGGGTTCATTCCTCGAGTCGAGTACCGAGTCCACGAGTGGACAAGCCACTCCTCGTGCCGACTCTACATTTCTCCTCGAGTTGAGTTCATTCCTCGAGTCGAGTACCGAGGCCACGAGTCGACAAGCCACTCCTCGTGCCGACTCTACATTTCTCCTCGAGTTGAGTTCATTCCTCGAGTCGAGTACCGAGTCCACGAGTCGACAAGCCACTCCTCGTGCCGACTCTACATTTCTCCTCGAGTTGAGTTCATTCCTCGAGTCGAGTACCGAGTCCACGAGTCGACAAGCCACTCCTCGTGCCGACTCTACATTTCTCCTCGAGTTGAGTTCATTCTTCGAGTCGAGTACCGAGGCCACGAGTCGACAAGCCACTCCTCGTGCCGACTCTACATTTCTCCTCGAGTTGAGTTCATTCCTCGAGTCAAGTACCGAGTCCACGAGTCGACAAGCCACTCCTCGTGCCGACTCTACATTTCTCCTCGAGTTGAGTTCATTCCTCGAGTCGAGTACCGAGTCCACGAGTCGACAAGCCACTCCTCGTGCCGACTCTACATTTCTCCTCGAGTTGAGTTCATTCCTCGAGTCGAGTACCGAGTCCACGAGTCGACAAGCCACTCCTCGTGCCGACTCTACATTTCTCCTCGAGTTGAGTTCATTCCTCGAGTCGAGTACCGAGTCCACGAGTCGACAAGCCACTCCTCGTGCCGACTCTACATTTCTCCTCGAGTTGAGTTCATTCCTCGAGTCGAGTACCGAGTCCACGAGTCGAAAAGCCACTCCTCGTGCCGACTCTACATTTCTCCTCGAGTTGAGTTCATTCCTCGAGTCGAGTACCGAGTCCACGAGTCGACAAGCCACTCCTCGTGCCGACTATACATTTCTCCTCGAGTTGAGTTCATTCCTCAAGTCGAGTACCGAGTCCACGAGTCGACTAGCCACTCCTCGTGTCGACTCTACATTTCTCCTCGAGTTGAGTTCATTCCTCGAGTCAAGTACCGATCCACGAGTCGACAAGCCACTCCTCGTGCCGACTCTACATTTCTCCTCGAGTTGAGTTCATTCCTCGAGTCGAGTACCGAGTCCACGAGTCGACAAGCCACTCCTCGTGCCGACTCTACATTTCTCCTCGAGTTGAGTTCATTCCTCGAGTCGAGTACCGAGTCCACGAGTCGACAAGCCACTCCTTGTGCCGACTCTACATTTCTCCTCGAGTTGAGTTCATTCCTCGAGTCGAGTACCGAGTCCACGAGTCGACAAGCCACTCCTCGTGCCGACTCTACATTTCTCCTCGAGTTGAGTTCATTCCTCGAGTCGAGTACCGAGTCCACGAGTCGACAAGCCACTCCTCGTGCCGACTCTACATTTCTCCTCGAGTTGAGTTCATTCCTCGAGTCGAGTACCGAGTCCACGAGTCGACAAGCCACTCCTCGTGCCGAGTATACATTTCTCCTCGAGTTGAGTTCATTCCTCGAGTCGAGTAACGAGTCCACGAGTCGACTAGCCACTCCTCGTGCCGACTCTACATTTCTCCTCGAGTTGGGTTCATTCCTCGAGTCGAGTACCGAGTCCACGAGTCGACAAGCCAATCCTCGTGCCGACTCTACATTTCTCCTCGAGTTGAGTTCGTTCCTCGAGTCGAGTACCGAGTCCACGAGTCGACTAGCTACTCCTCGTGCCGACTCTACATTTCTCCTCGAGTTGAGTTCATTCCTCGAGTCAAGTACCGAGTCCACGAGTCGACAAGCCACTCCTCGTGCCGACTCTACATTTCTCCTCGAGTTGAATTAATTCCTCGAGTCGAGTACCGCGTCCACGAGTCGACAAGCCACTCCTCGTGCCGGCTCTACATTTCTCCTAGAGTTGGGTTCATTCCTCGAGTCGAGTACCGAGTCCACGAGTGGACAAGCCACTCCTCGTGCCGACTCTACATTTCTCCTCGAGTTGAGTTCATTCCTCGAGTCGAGTACCGAGTCCACGAGTCGACAAGCCAGTCCTCGTGCCGACTCTACATTTCTCCTCGAGTTGAGTTCATTCTTCGAGTCGAGTACCGAGGCCACGAGTCGACAAGCCACTCCTCGTGCCGACTCTACATTTCTCCTCGAGTTGAGTTCATTCCTCGAGTCGAGTACCGAGTCCACGAGTCGACAAGCCACTCCTCGTACCGACTCTACATTTCTCCTCGAGTTGAGTTCATTCCTCGAGTCGAGTACCGAGTCCACGAGTCGACAAGCCACTCCTCGTGCCGACTCTACATTTCTCCTCGAGTTGAGTTCATTCCTCGAGTCGAGTACCGAGTCCACGAGTCGACAAGCCACTCCTTGTGCCGACTCTACATTTCTCTTCGAGTTGAGTTCATTCCTCAAGTCGAGTAACGAGTCCACGAGTCGACTAGCCACTCCTCGTGCCGACTCTACATTTCTCCTCGAGTTGGGTTCATTCCTCGAGTCGAGTACCGAGTCCACGAGTCGACAAGCCAATCCTCGTGCCGACTCTACATTTCTCCTCGAGTTGAGTTCATTCCTCGAGTCGAGTACCGAGTCCACGAGTCGACAAGCCACTCCTCGTGCCGACTCTACATTTCTCCTCGAGTTGAGTTCATTCCTCGAGTCGAGTACCGAGTCCACGAGTCGACAAGCCACTCCTCGTGCCGACTCTACATTTCTCCTCGAGTTGAGTTCATTCCTCGAGTCGAGTACCGAGTCCACGAGTCGACAAGCCACTCCTTGTGCCGACTCTACATTTCTCTTCGAGTTGAGTTCATTCCTCAAGTCGAGTAACGAGTCCACGAGTCGACTAGCCACTCCTCGTGCCGACTCTACATTTCTCCTCGAGTTGGGTTCATTCCTCGAGTCGAGTACCGAGTCCACGAGTCGACAAGCCAATCCTCGTGCCGACTCTACATTTCTCCTCGAGTTGAGTTCGTTCCTCGAGTCGAGTACCGAGTCCACGAGTCGACTAGCTACTCCTCGTGCCGACTCTACATTTCTCCTCGAGTTGAGTTCATTCCTCGAGTCAAGTACCGAGTCCACGAGTCGACAAGCCACTCCTCGTGCCGACTCTACATTTCTCCTCGAGTTGAATTAATTCCTCGAGTCGAGTACCGAGTCCACGAGTCGACAAGCCACTCCTCGTGCCGGCTCTACATTTCTCCTAGAGTTGGGTTCATTCCTCGAGTCGAGTACCGAGTCCACGAGTGGACAAGCCACTCCTCGTGCCGACTCTACATTTCTCCTCGAGTTGAGTTCATTCCTCGAGTCGAGTACCGAGTCCACGAGTCGACAAGCCAGTCCTCGTGCCGACTCTACATTTCTCCTCGAGTTGAGTTCATTCTTCGAGTCGAGTACCGAGGCCACGAGTCGACAAGCCACTCCTCGTGCCGACTCTACATTTCTCCTCGAGTTGAGTTCATTCCTCGAGTCGAGTACCGAGTCCACGAGTCGACAAGCCACTCCTCGTACCGACTCTACATTTCTCCTCGAGTTGAGTTCATTCCTCGAGTCGAGTACCGAGTCCACGAGTCGACAAGCCACTCCTCGTGCCGACTCTACATTTCTCCTCGAGTTGAGTTCATTCCTCGAGTCGAGTACCGAGTCCACGAGTCGACAAGCCACTCCTTGTGCCGACTCTACATTTCTCTTCGAGTTGAGTTCATTCCTCAAGTCGAGTAACGAGTCCACGAGTCGACTAGCCACTCCTCGTGCCGACTCTACATTTCTCCTCGAGTTGGGTTCATTCCTCGAGTCGAGTACCGAGTCCACGAGTCGACAAGCCAATCCTCGTGCCGACTCTACATTTCTCCTCGAGTTGAGTTCATTCCTCGAGTCGAGTACCGAGTCCACGAGTCGACAAGCCACTCCTCGTGCCGACTCTACATTTCTCCTCGAGTTGAGTTCATTCCTCGAGTCGAGTACCGAGTCCACGAGTCGACAAGCCACTCCTCGTGCCGACAATACATTTCTCCTCTAGTTTAGTTCATTCCTCGAGTCGAGTACCGAGTCCACGAGTCGACAAGACACTCCTCGTGCCGACTATACATTTCTCCTCGAGTTGAGTTCATTCCTCAAGTCGAGTACCGAGTCCACGAGTCGACTAGCCACTCCTCGTGCTGACTCTACATTTCTCCTCGAGTTGGGTTCATTCCTCGAGTCGAGTACCGAGTCCACGAGTCGACAAGCCAATCCTCGTGCCGACTCTACATTTCTCCTCGAGTTGAGTTCATTCCTCGAGTCGAGTACCGAGTCCACGAGTCGAAAAGCCACTCCTTGTGCCGACTCTACATTTCTCCTCGAGTTGAGTTCATTCCTCGAGTCGAGTACCGAGTCCACGAGTCGAAAAGCCACTCCTCGTGCCGACTCTACATTTCTCCCCAAGTTGAGTTCATTCCTCGAGTCGAGTACCGAGTCCACGAGTCGACTAGCTACTCCTCGTGCCGACTCTACATTTCTCCTCGAGTTGAGTTCGTTCCTCGAGTCGAGTACCGAGTCCACGAGTCGACTAGCTACTCCTCGTGCCGACTCTACATTTCTCCTTGAGTTGAGTTCATTCCTCGAGTCAAGTACCGAGTCCACGAGTCGACAAGCCACTCCTCGTGCCGACTCTACATTTCTCCTCGAGTTGAATTACTTCCTCGAGTCGAGTACCGAGTCCACGAATCGACAAGCCACTCCTCGTGCCGGCTCTACATTTCTCCTCGAGTTGGGTTCATTCCTCGAGTTGAGTACCGAGTCCAGGAGTGGACAAGCCACTCCTCGTGCCGACTCTACATTTCTCCTCGAGTTGAGTTCATTCCTCGAGTCGAGTACCGAGTCCACGAGTCGACAAGCCACTCCTCGTGCCGACTCTACATTTGTCCTCGAGTTGAGTTCATTCTTCGAGTCGAGTACCGAGGCCACGAGTCGACAAGCCACTCCTCGTGCCGACTCTACATTTCTCCTCGAGTTGAGTTCATTCCTCGAGTCGAGTACCGAGTCCACGAGTCGACAAGCCACTCCTCGTGCCGACTCTACATTTCTCCTCGAGTTGAGTTCATTCCTCGAGTCGAGTACCGAGTCCACGAGTCGACAAGCCACTCCTCGTGCCGACTCTACATTTCTCCTCGAGTTGAGTTCATTCCTCGAGTCGAGTACCGAGTCCACGAGTCGACAAGCCACTCCTCGTGCCGACTCTACATTTCTCCTCGAGTTGAGTTCATTCCTCGAGTCGAGTACCGAGTCCACGAGTCGACAAGCCACTCCTCGTGCCGACTCTACATTTCTCCTCGAGTTGAGTTCATTCCTCGAGTCGAGTACCGAGTCCACGAGTCGACAAGCCACTCCTCGTGCCGACTCTACATTTCTCCTCGAGTTGAGTTCATTCCTCGAGTCGAGTACCGAGTCCACGAGTCGACAAGCCACTCCTCGTGCCGACTCTACATTTCTCCTCGAGTTGAGTTCATTCGTCGAGTACCGAGTCCACGAGTCGACTAGCCACTCCTCGTGCTGACTCTACATTTCTCCTCGAGTTGGGTTCATTCCTCGAGTCGAGTACCGAGTCCACGAGTCGACAAGCCAATCCTCGTGCCGACTCTACATTTCTCCTCGAGTTGAGTTCATTCCTCGAGTCGAGTACCGAGTCCACGAGTCGAAAAGCCACTCCTCGTGCCGACTCTACATTTCTCCTCGAGTTGAGTTCATTCCTCGAGTCGAGTACCGAGTCCACGAGTCGAAAAGCCACTCCTCGTGCCGACTCTACATTTCTCCCCAAGTTGAATTCATTCCTCGAGTCGAGTACCGAGTCCACGAGTCGACTAGCTACTCCTTGTGCCGACTCTACATTTCTCCTCGAGTTGAGTTCGTTCCTCGAGTCGAGTACCGAGTCCACGAGTCGACTAGCTACTCCTCGTGCCGACTCTACATTTCTCCTTGAGTTGAGTTCATTCCTCGAGTCAAGTACCGAGTCCAAGAGTCGACAAGCCACTCCTCGTGCCGACTCTACATTTCTCCTCGAGTTGAATTAATTCCTCGAGTCGAGTACCGAGTCCACGAGTCGACAAGCCACTCCTCGTGCCGGCTCTACATTTCTCCTCGAGTTGGGTTCATTCCTCGAGTTGAGTACCGAGTCCAGGAGTGGACAAGCCACTACTCGTGCCGACTCTACATTTCTCCTCGAGTTGAGTTCATTCCTCGAGTCGAGTACCGAGTCCACGAGTCGACAAGCCACTCCTCGTGCCGACTCTACATTTCTCCTCGAGTTGAGTTCATTCTTCGAGTCGAGTACCGAGGCCACGAGTCGACAAGCCACTCCTCGTGCCGACTCTACATTTCTCCTCGAGTTTAGTTCATTCCTCGAGTCAAGTACCGAGTCCACGATTCGACAAGCCACTCCTCCTGCCGACTCTACATTTCTCCTCGAGTTGAGTTCATTCCTCGAGTCGAGTACCGAGTCCACGAGTCGACAAGCCACTCCTCGTGCCGACTCTACATTTCTCCTCGAGTTGAGTTCATTCCTCGAGTCGAGTACCGAGTCCACGAGTAGACAAGCCACTCCTCGTGCCGACTCTACATTTCTCCTCGAGTTGAGTTCATTCCTCGAGTCGAGTACCGAGTCCACGAGTCGACAAGCCACTCCTCGTGCCGACTCTACATTTCTCCTCGAGTTGAGTTCATTCCTCGAGTCGAGTACCGAGTCCACGAGTCGAAAAGCCACTCCTTGTGCCGACTCTACATTTCTCCTCGAGTTTAGTTCATTCCTCGAGTCGAGTACCGAGTCCACGAGTCGAAAAGCCACTCCTCCTGCCGACTCTACATTTCTCCTCGAGTTGGGTTCATTCCTCGAGTCGAGTACCGATCCACGAGTCGACAAGCCACTCCTCGTGCCGAGTCTACATTTCTCCTCGAGTTGAGTTCATTCCTCGAGTCGAGTACCGAGTCCACGAGTCGACAAGCCACTCCTCGTGCCGACTCTACATTTCTCCTCGAGTTGAGTTCATTCCTCGAGTCAAGTACCGAGTCCACGAGTCGACAAGCCACTCCTCGTGCCGACTCTACATTTCTCCTCGAGTTGAATTAATTCCTCGAGTCGAGTACCGAGTCCACGAGTCGACAAGCCACTCCTCGTGCCGGCTCTACAATTCTCCTAGAGTTGGGTTCATTCCTCGAGTCGAGTACCGAGTCCACGAGTGGACAAGCCACTCCTCGTGCCGACTCTACATTTCTCCTCGAGTTGAGTTAATTCCTCGAGTCGAGTACCGAGTCCACGAGTCGACAAGCCACTCCTCGTGCCGACTCTACATTTCTCCTCGAGTTGAGTTCATTCTTCGAGTCGAGTACCGAGGCCACGAGTCGACAAGCCACTCCTCGTGCCGACTCTACATTTCTCCTCGAGTTGAGTTCATTCCTCGAGTCGAGTACCGAGTCCACGAGTCGACAAGCCACTCCTCGTACCGACTCTACATTTCTCCTCGAGTTGAGTTCATTCCTCGAGTCGAGTACCGAGTCCACGAGTCGACAAGCCACTCCTCGTGCCGACTCTACATTTCTCCTCGAGTTGAGTTCATTCCTCGAGTCGAGTACCGAGTCCACGAGTCGACAAGCCACTCCTCGTGCCGACTCTACATTTCTCTTCGAGTTGAGTTCATTCCTCTAGTCGAGTAACGAGTCCACGAGTCGACTAGCCACTCCTCGTGCCGACTCTACATTTCTCCTCGAGTTGGGTTCATTCCTCGAGTCGAGTACCGAGTCCACGAGTCGACAAGCCAATCCTCGTGCCGACTCTACATTTCTCCTCGAGTTGAGTTCATTCCTCGAGTCGAGTACCGAGTCCACGAGTCGACAAGCCACTCCTCGTGCCGACTCTACATTTCTCCTCGAGTTGAGTTCATTCCTCGAGTCGAGTACCGAGTCCACGAGTCGACAAGCCACTCCTCGTGCCGACTCTACATTTCTCCTCCAGTTTAGTTCATTCCTCGAGTCGAGTACCGAGTCCACGAGTCGACAAGACACTCCTCGTGCCGACTATACATTTCTCCTCGAGTTGAGTTCATTCCTCAAGTCGAGTACCGAGTCCACGAGTCGACTAGCCACTCCTCGTGCTGACTCTACATTTCTCCTCGAGTTGGGTTCATTCCTCGAGTCGAGTACCGAGTCCACGAGTCGACAAGCCAATCCTCGTGCCGACTCTACATTTCTCCTCGAGGTGAGTTTATTCCTCGAGTCGAGTACCGAGTCCACGAGTCGAAAAGCCACTCCTCGTGCCGACTCTACATTTCTCCCCAAGTTGAATTCATTCCTCGAGTCGAGTACCGAGTCCACGAGTCGACTAGCTACTCCTCGTGCCGACTCTACATTTCTCCTCGAGTTGAGTTCGTTCCTCGAGTCGAGTACCGAGTCCACGAGTCGACTAGCTACTCCTCGTGCCGACTCTACATTTCTCCTTGAGTTGAGTTCATTCCTCGAGTCAAGTACCGAGTCCAAGAGTCGACAAGCCACTCCTCGTGCCGACTCTACATTTCTCCTCGAGTTGAATTAATTCCTCGAGTCGAGTACCGAGTCCACGAGTCGACAAGCCACTCCTCGTGCCGGCTCTACATTTCTCCTCGAGTTGGGTTCATTCCTCGAGTTGAGTACCGAGTCCAGGAGTGGACAAGCCACTACTCGTGCCGACTCTACATTTCTCCTCGAGTTGAGTTCATTCCTCGAGTCGAGTACCGAGTCCACGAGTCGACAAGCCACTCCTCGTGCCGACTCTACATTTCTCCTCGAGTTGAGTTCATTCTTCGAGTCGAGTACCGAGGCCACGAGTCGACAAGCCACTCCTCGTGCCGACTCTACATTTCTCCTCGAGTTTAGTTCATTCCTCGAGTCAAGTACCGAGTCCACGAGTCGACAAGCCACTCCTCGTGCCGACTCTACATTTCTCCTCGAGTTGAGTTCATTCCTCGAGTCGAGTACCGAGTCCACGAGTCGACAAGCCACTCCTCGTGCCGACTCTACATTTCTCCTCGAGTTGAGTTCATTCCTCGAGTCGAGTACCGAGTCCACGAGTCGACAAGCCACTCCTCGTGCCGACTCTACATTTCTCCTCGAGTTGAGTTCATTCCTCGAGTCGAGTACCGAGTCCACGAGTCGACAAGCCACTCCTCGTGCCGACTCTACATTTCTCCTCGAGTTGAGTTCATTCCTCGAGTCGAGTACCGAGTCCACGAGTGGAAAAGCCACTCCTTGTGCCGACTCTACATTTCTCCTCGAGTTTAGTTCATTCCTCGAGTCGAGTACCGAGTCCACGAGTCGAAAAGCCACTCCTCGTGCCGACTCTACATTTCTCCTCGAGTTGGGTTCATTCCTCGAGTCGAGTACCGATCCACGAGTCGACAAGCCACTCCTCGTGCCGAGTCTACATTTCTCCTCGAGTTGAGTTCATTCCTCGAGTCGAGTACCGAGTCCACGAGTCGACAAGCCACTCCTCGTGCCGACTCTACATTTCTCCTCGAGTTGAGTTCATTCCTCGAGTCAAGTACCGAGTCCACGAGTCGACAAGCCACTCCTCGTGCCGACTCTACATTTCTCCTCGAGTTGAATTAATTCCTCGAGTCGAGTACCGAGTCCACGAGTCGACAAGCCACTCCTCGTGCCGGCTCTACATTTCTCCTAGAGTTGGGTTCATTCCTCGAGTCGAGTACCGAGTCCACGAGTGGACAAGCCACTCCTCGTGCCGACTCTACATTTCTCCTCGAGTTGAGTTCATTCCTCGAGTCGAGTACCGAGTCCACGAGTCGACAAGCCACTCCTCGTGCCGGCTCTACAATTCTCCTAGAGTTGGGTTCATTCCTCGAGTCGAGTACCGAGTCCACGAGTGGACAAGCCACTCCTCGTGCCGACTCTACATTTCTCCTCGAGTTGAGTTAATTCCTCGAGTCGAGTACCGAGTCCACGAGTCGACAAGCCACTCCTCGTGCCGACTCTACATTTCTCCTCGAGTTGAGTTCATTCTTCGAGTCGAGTACCGAGGCCACGAGTCGACAAGCCACTCCTCGTGCCGACTCTACATTTCTCCTCGAGTTGAGTTCATTCCTCGAGTCGAGTACCGAGTCCACGAGTCGACAAGCCACTCCTCGTACCGACTCTACATTTCTCCTCGAGTTGAGTTCATTCCTCGAGTCGAGTACCGAGTCCACGAGTCGACAAGCCACTCCTCGTGCCGACTCTACATTTCTCCTCGAGTTGAGTTCATTCCTCGAGTCGAGTACCGAGTCCACGAGTCGACAAGCCACTCCTCGTGCCGACTCTACATTTCTCTTCGAGTTGAGTTCATTCCTCTAGTCGAGTAACGAGTCCACGAGTCGACTAGCCACTCCTCGTGCCGACTCTACATTTCTCCTCGAGTTGGGTTCATTCCTCGAGTCGAGTACCGAGTCCACGAGTCGACAAGCCAATCCTCGTGCCGACTCTACATTTCTCCTCGAGTTGAGTTCATTCCTCGAGTCGAGTACCGAGTCCACGAGTCGACAAGCCACTCCTCGTGCCGACTCTACATTTCTCCTCGAGTTGAGTTCATTCCTCGAGTCGAGTACCGAGTCCACGAGTCGACAAGCCACTCCTCGTGCCGACTCTACATTTCTCCTCCAGTTTAGTTCATTCCTCGAGTCGAGTACCGAGTCCACGAGTCGACAAGACACTCCTCGTGCCGACTATACATTTCTCCTCGAGTTGAGTTCATTCCTCAAGTCGAGTACCGAGTCCACGAGTCGACTAGCCACTCCTCGTGCTGACTCTACATTTCTCCTCGAGTTGGGTTCATTCCTCGAGTCGAGTACCGAGTCCACGAGTCGACAAGCCAATCCTCGTGCCGACTCTACATTTCTCCTCGAGGTGAGTTTATTCCTCGAGTCGAGTACCGAGTCCACGAGTCGAAAAGCCACTCCTCGTGCCGACTCTACATTTCTCCCCAAGTTGAATTCATTCCTCGAGTCGAGTACCGAGTCCACGAGTCGACTAGCTACTCCTCGTGCCGACTCTACATTTCTCCTCGAGTTGAGTTCGTTCCTCGAGTCGAGTACCGAGTCCACGAGTCGACTAGCTACTCCTCGTGCCGACTCTACATTTCTCCTTGAGTTGAGTTCATTCCTCGAGTCAAGTACCGAGTCCAAGAGTCGACAAGCCACTCCTCGTGCCGACTCTACATTTCTCCTCGAGTTGAATTAATTCCTCGAGTCGAGTACCGAGTCCACGAGTCGACAAGCCACTCCTCGTGCCGGCTCTACATTTCTCCTCGAGTTGGGTTCATTCCTCGAGTTGAGTACCGAGTCCAGGAGTGGACAAGCCACTACTCGTGCCGACTCTACATTTCTCCTCGAGTTGAATTAATTCCTCGAGTCGAGTACCGAGTCCACGAGTCGACAAGCCACTCCTCGTGCCGGCTCTACATTTCTCCTAGAGTTGGGTTCATTCCTCGAGTCGAGTACCGAGTCCACGAGTGGACAAGCCACTCCTCGTGCCGACTCTACATTTCTCCTCGAGTTGAGTTCATTCCTCGAGTCGAGTACCGAGTCCACGAGTCGACAAGCCACTCCTCGTGCCGGCTCTACAATTCTCCTAGAGTTGGGTTCATTCCTCGAGTCGAGTACCGAGTCCACGAGTGGACAAGCCACTCCTCGTGCCGACTCTACATTTCTCCTCGAGTTGAGTTAATTCCTCGAGTCGAGTACCGAGTCCACGAGTCGACAAGCCACTCCTCGTGCCGACTCTACATTTCTCCTCGAGTTGAGTTCATTCTTCGAGTCGAGTACCGAGGCCACGAGTCGACAAGCCACTCCTCGTGCCGACTCTACATTTCTCCTCGAGTTGAGTTCATTCCTCGAGTCGAGTACCGAGTCCACGAGTCGACAAGCCACTCCTCGTACCGACTCTACATTTCTCCTCGAGTTGAGTTCATTCCTCGAGTCGAGTACCGAGTCCACGAGTCGACAAGCCACTCCTCGTGCCGACTCTACATTTCTCCTCGAGTTGAGTTCATTCCTCGAGTCGAGTACCGAGTCCACGAGTCGACAAGCCACTCCTCGTGCCGACTCTACATTTCTCTTCGAGTTGAGTTCATTCCTCTAGTCGAGTAACGAGTCCACGAGTCGACTAGCCACTCCTCGTGCCGACTCTACATTTCTCCTCGAGTTGGGTTCATTCCTCGAGTCGAGTACCGAGTCCACGAGTCGACAAGCCAATCCTCGTGCCGACTCTACATTTCTCCTCGAGTTGAGTTCATTCCTCGAGTCGAGTACCGAGTCCACGAGTCGACAAGCCACTCCTCGTGCCGACTCTACATTTCTCCTCGAGTTGAGTTCATTCCTCGAGTCGAGTACCGAGTCCACGAGTCGACAAGCCACTCCTCGTGCCGACTCTACATTTCTCCTCCAGTTTAGTTCATTCCTCGAGTCGAGTACCGAGTCCACGAGTCGACAAGACACTCCTCGTGCCGACTATACATTTCTCCTCGAGTTGAGTTCATTCCTCAAGTCGAGTACCGAGTCCACGAGTCGACTAGCCACTCCTCGTGCTGACTCTACATTTCTCCTCGAGTTGGGTTCATTCCTCGAGTCGAGTACCGAGTCCACGAGTCGACAAGCCAATCCTCGTGCCGACTCTACATTTCTCCTCGAGGTGAGTTTATTCCTCGAGTCGAGTACCGAGTCCACGAGTCGAAAAGCCACTCCTCGTGCCGACTCTACATTTCTCCCCAAGTTGAATTCATTCCTCGAGTCGAGTACCGAGTCCACGAGTCGACTAGCTACTCCTCGTGCCGACTCTACATTTCTCCTCGAGTTGAGTTCGTTCCTCGAGTCGAGTACCGAGTCCACGAGTCGACTAGCTACTCCTCGTGCCGACTCTACATTTCTCCTTGAGTTGAGTTCATTCCTCGAGTCAAGTACCGAGTCCAAGAGTCGACAAGCCACTCCTCGTGCCGACTCTACATGTCTCCTCGAGTTGAATTAATTCCTCGAGTCGAGTACCGAGTCCACGAGTCGACAAGCCACTCCTCGTGCCGGCTCTACATTTCTCCTCGAGTTGGGTTCATTCCTCGAGTTGAGTACCGAGTCCAGGAGTGGACAAGCCACTACTCGTGCCGACTCTACATTTCTCCTCGAGTTGAGTTCATTCCTCGAGTCGAGTACCGAGTCCACGAGTCGACAAGCCACTCCTCGTGCCGACTCTACATTTCTCCTCGAGTTGAGTTCATTCTTCGAGTCGAGTACCGAGGCCACGAGTCGACAAGCCACTCCTCGTGCCGACTCTACATTTCTCCTCGAGTTTAGTTCATTCCTCGAGTCAAGTACCGAGTCCACGAGTCGACAAGCCACTCCTCGTGCCGACTCTACATTTCTCCTCGAGTTGAGTTCATTCCTCGAGTCGAGTACCGAGTCCACGAGTCGACAAGCCACTCCTCGTGCCGACTCTACATTTCTCCTCGAGTTGAGTTCATTCCTCGAGTCGAGTACCGAGTCCACGAGTCGACAAGCCACTCCTCGTGCCGACTCTACATTTCTCCTCGAGTTGAGTTCATTCCTCGAGTCGAGTACCGAGTCCACGAGTCGACAAGCCACTCCTCGTGCCGACTCTACATTTCTCCTCGAGTTGAGTTCATTCCTCGAGTCGAGTACCGAGTCCACGAGTGGAAAAGCCACTCCTTGTGCCGACTCTACATTTCTCCTCGAGTTTAGTTCATTCCTCGAGTCGAGTACCGAGTCCACGAGTCGAAAAGCCACTCCTCGTGCCGACTCTACATTTCTCCTCGAGTTGGGTTCATTCCTCGAGTCGAGTACCGATCCACGAGTCGACAAGCCACTCCTCGTGCCGAGTCTACATTTCTCCTCGAGTTGAGTTCATTCCTCGAGTCGAGTACCGAGTCCACGAGTCGACAAGCCACTCCTCGTGCCGACTCTACATTTCTCCTCGAGTTGAGTTCATTCCTCGAGTCAAGTACCGAGTCCACGAGTCGACAAGCCACTCCTCGTGCCGACTCTACATTTCTCCTCGAGTTGAATTAATTCCTCGAGTCGAGTACCGAGTCCACGAGTCGACAAGCCACTCCTCGTGCCGGCTCTACATTTCTCCTAGAGTTGGGTTCATTCCTCGAGTCGAGTACCGAGTCCACGAGTGGACAAGCCACTCCTCGTGCCGACTCTACATTTCTCCTCGAGTTGAGTTCATTCCTCGAGTCGAGTACCGAGTCCACGAGTCGACAAGCCACTCCTCGTGCCGGCTCTACAATTCTCCTAGAGTTGGGTTCATTCCTCGAGTCGAGTACCGAGTCCACGAGTGGACAAGCCACTCCTCGTGCCGACTCTACATTTCTCCTCGAGTTGAGTTAATTCCTCGAGTCGAGTACCGAGTCCACGAGTCGACAAGCCACTCCTCGTGCCGACTCTACATTTCTCCTCGAGTTGAGTTCATTCTTCGAGTCGAGTACCGAGGCCACGAGTCGACAAGCCACTCCTCGTGCCGACTCTACATTTCTCCTCGAGTTGAGTTCATTCCTCGAGTCGAGTACCGAGTCCACGAGTCGACAAGCCACTCCTCGTACCGACTCTACATTTCTCCTCGAGTTGAGTTCATTCCTCGAGTCGAGTACCGAGTCCACGAGTCGACAAGCCACTCCTCGTGCCGACTCTACATTTCTCCTCGAGTTGAGTTCATTCCTCGAGTCGAGTACCGAGTCCACGAGTCGACAAGCCACTCCTCGTGCCGACTCTACATTTCTCTTCGAGTTGAGTTCATTCCTCTAGTCGAGTAACGAGTCCACGAGTCGACTAGCCACTCCTCGTGCCGACTCTACATTTCTCCTCGAGTTGGGTTCATTCCTCGAGTCGAGTACCGAGTCCACGAGTCGACAAGCCAATCCTCGTGCCGACTCTACATTTCTCCTCGAGTTGAGTTCATTCCTCGAGTCGAGTACCGAGTCCACGAGTCGACAAGCCACTCCTCGTGCCGACTCTACATTTCTCCTCGAGTTGAGTTCATTCCTCGAGTCGAGTACCGAGTCCACGAGTCGACAAGCCACTCCTCGTGCCGACTCTACATTTCTCCTCCAGTTTAGTTCATTCCTCGAGTCGAGTACCGAGTCCACGAGTCGACAAGACACTCCTCGTGCCGACTATACATTTCTCCTCGAGTTGAGTTCATTCCTCAAGTCGAGTACCGAGTCCACGAGTCGACTAGCCACTCCTCGTGCTGACTCTACATTTCTCCTCGAGTTGGGTTCATTCCTCGAGTCGAGTACCGAGTCCACGAGTCGACAAGCCAATCCTCGTGCCGACTCTACATTTCTCCTCGAGGTGAGTTTATTCCTCGAGTCGAGTACCGAGTCCACGAGTCGAAAAGCCACTCCTCGTGCCGACTCTACATTTCTCCCCAAGTTGAATTCATTCCTCGAGTCGAGTACCGAGTCCACGAGTCGACTAGCTACTCCTCGTGCCGACTCTACATTTCTCCTCGAGTTGAGTTCGTTCCTCGAGTCGAGTACCGAGTCCACGAGTCGACTAGCTACTCCTCGTGCCGACTCTACATTTCTCCTTGAGTTGAGTTCATTCCTCGAGTCAAGTACCGAGTCCAAGAGTCGACAAGCCACTCCTCGTGCCGACTCTACATGTCTCCTCGAGTTGAATTAATTCCTCGAGTCGAGTACCGAGTCCACGAGTCGACAAGCCACTCCTCGTGCCGGCTCTACATTTCTCCTCGAGTTGGGTTCATTCCTCGAGTTGAGTACCGAGTCCAGGAGTGGACAAGCCACTACTCGTGCCGACTCTACATTTCTCCTCGAGTTGAGTTCATTCCTCGAGTCGAGTACCGAGTCCACGAGTCGACAAGCCACTCCTCGTGCCGACTCTACATTTCTCCTCGAGTTGAGTTCATTCTTCGAGTCGAGTACCGAGGCCACGAGTCGACAAGCCACTCCTCGTGCCGACTCTACATTTCTCCTCGAGTTTAGTTCATTCCTCGAGTCAAGTACCGAGTCCACGAGTCGACAAGCCACTCCTCGTGCCGACTCTACATTTCTCCTCGAGTTGAGTTCATTCCTCGAGTCGAGTACCGAGTCCACGAGTCGACAAGCCACTCCTCGTGCCGACTCTACATTTCTCCTCGAGTTGAGTTCATTCCTCGAGTCGAGTACCGAGTCCACGAGTCGACAAGCCACTCCTCGTGCCGACTCTACATTTCTCCTCGAGTTGAGTTCATTCCTCGAGTCGAGTACCGAGTCCACGAGTCGACAAGCCACTCCTCGTGCCGACTCTACATTTCTCCTCGAGTTGAGTTCATTCCTCGAGTCGAGTACCGAGTCCACGAGTGGAAAAGCCACTCCTTGTGCCGACTCTACATTTCTCCTCGAGTTTAGTTCATTCCTCGAGTCGAGTACCGAGTCCACGAGTCGAAAAGCCACTCCTCGTGCCGACTCTACATTTCTCCTCGAGTTGGGTTCATTCCTCGAGTCGAGTACCGATCCACGAGTCGACAAGCCACTCCTCGTGCCGAGTCTACATTTCTCCTCGAGTTGAGTTCATTCCTCGAGTCGAGTACCGAGTCCACGAGTCGACAAGCCACTCCTCGTGCCGACTCTACATTTCTCCTCGAGTTGAGTTCATTCCTCGAGTCAAGTACCGAGTCCACGAGTCGACAAGCCACTCCTCGTGCCGACTCTACATTTCTCCTCGAGTTGAATTAATTCCTCGAGTCGAGTACCGAGTCCACGAGTCGACAAGCCACTCCTCGTGCCGGCTCTACATTTCTCCTAGAGTTGGGTTCATTCCTCGAGTCGAGTACCGAGTCCACGAGTGGACAAGCCACTCCTCGTGCCGACTCTACATTTCTCCTCGAGTTGAGTTCATTCCTCGAGTCGAGTACCGAGTCCACGAGTCGACAAGCCACTCCTCGTGCCGGCTCTACAATTCTCCTAGAGTTGGGTTCATTCCTCGAGTCGAGTACCGAGTCCACGAGTGGACAAGCCACTCCTCGTGCCGACTCTACATTTCTCCTCGAGTTGAGTTAATTCCTCGAGTCGAGTACCGAGTCCACGAGTCGACAAGCCACTCCTCGTGCCGACTCTACATTTCTCCTCGAGTTGAGTTCATTCTTCGAGTCGAGTACCGAGGCCACGAGTCGACAAGCCACTCCTCGTGCCGACTCTACATTTCTCCTCGAGTTGAGTTCATTCCTCGAGTCGAGTACCGAGTCCACGAGTCGACAAGCCACTCCTCGTACCGACTCTACATTTCTCCTCGAGTTGAGTTCATTCCTCGAGTCGAGTACCGAGTCCACGAGTCGACAAGCCACTCCTCGTGCCGACTCTACATTTCTCCTCGAGTTGAGTTCATTCCTCGAGTCGAGTACCGAGTCCACGAGTCGACAAGCCACTCCTCGTGCCGACTCTACATTTCTCTTCGAGTTGAGTTCATTCCTCTAGTCGAGTAACGAGTCCACGAGTCGACTAGCCACTCCTCGTGCCGACTCTACATTTCTCCTCGAGTTGGGTTCATTCCTCGAGTCGAGTACCGAGTCCACGAGTCGACAAGCCAATCCTCGTGCCGACTCTACATTTCTCCTCGAGTTGAGTTCATTCCTCGAGTCGAGTACCGAGTCCACGAGTCGACAAGCCACTCCTCGTGCCGACTCTACATTTCTCCTCGAGTTGAGTTCATTCCTCGAGTCGAGTACCGAGTCCACGAGTCGACAAGCCACTCCTCGTGCCGACTCTACATTTCTCCTCCAGTTTAGTTCATTCCTCGAGTCGAGTACCGAGTCCACGAGTCGACAAGACACTCCTCGTGCCGACTATACATTTCTCCTCGAGTTGAGTTCATTCCTCAAGTCGAGTACCGAGTCCACGAGTCGACTAGCCACTCCTCGTGCTGACTCTACATTTCTCCTCGAGTTGGGTTCATTCCTCGAGTCGAGTACCGAGTCCACGAGTCGACAAGCCAATCCTCGTGCCGACTCTACATTTCTCCTCGAGGTGAGTTTATTCCTCGAGTCGAGTACCGAGTCCACGAGTCGAAAAGCCACTCCTCGTGCCGACTCTACATTTCTCCCAAGTTGAATTCATTCCTCGAGTCGAGTACCGAGTCCACGAGTCGACTAGCTACTCCTCGTGCCGACTCTACATTTCTCCTCGAGTTGAGTTCGTTCCTCGAGTCGAGTACCGAGTCCACGAGTCGACTAGCTACTCCTCGTGCCGACTCTACATTTCTCCTTGAGTTGAGTTCATTCCTCGAGTCAAGTACCGAGTCCAAGAGTCGACAAGCCACTCCTCGTGCCGACTCTACATTTCTCCTCGAGTTGAATTAATTCCTCGAGTCGAGTACCGAGTCCACGAGTCGACAAGCCACTCCTCGTGCCGGCTCTACATTTCTCCTCGAGTTGGGTTCATTCCTCGAGTTGAGTACCGAGTCCAGGAGTGGACAAGCCACTACTCGTGCCGACTCTACATTTCTCCTCGAGTTGAGTTCATTCCTCGAGTCGAGTACCGAGTCCACGAGTCGACAAGCCACTCCTCGTGCCGACTCTACATTTCTCCTCGAGTTGAGTTCATTCTTCGAGTCGAGTACCGAGGCCACGAGTCGACAAGCCACTCCTCGTGCCGACTCTACATTTCTCCTCGAGTTTAGTTCATTCCTCGAGTCAAGTACCGAGTCCACGAGTCGATAAGCCACTCCTCGTGCCGACTCTACATTTCTCCTCGAGTTGAGTTCATTCCTCGAGTCGAGTACCGAGTCCACGAGTCGACAAGCCACTCCTCGTGCCGACTCTACATTTCTCCTCGAGTTGAGTTCATTCCTCGAGTCGAGTACCGAGTCCACGAGTCGACAAGCCACTCCTCGTGCCGACTCTACATTTCTCTTCGAGTTGAGTTCATTCCTCTAGTCGAGTAACGAGTCCACGAGTCGACTAGCCACTCCTCGTGCCGACTCTACATTTCTCCTCGAGTTGGGTTCATTCCTCGAGTCGAGTACCGAGTCCACGAGTCGACAAGCCAATCCTCGTGCCGACTCTACATTTCTCCTCGAGTTGAGTTCATTCCTCGAGTCGAGTACCGAGTCCACGAGTCGACAAGCCACTCCTCGTGCCGACTCTACATTTCTCCTCGAGTTGAGTTCATTCCTCGAGTCGAGTACCGAGTCCACGAGTCGACAAGCCACTCCTCGTGCCGACTCTACATTTCTCCTCCAGTTTAGTTCATTCCTCGAGTCGAGTACCGAGTCCACGAGTCGACAAGACACTCCTCGTGCCGACTATACATTTCTCCTCGAGTTGAGTTCATTCCTCAAGTCGAGTACCGAGTCCACGAGTCGACTAGCCACTCCTCGTGCTGACTCTACATTTCTCCTCGAGTTGGGTTCATTCCTCGAGTCGAGTACCGAGTCCACGAGTCGACAAGCCAATCCTCGTGCCGACTCTACATTTCTCCTCGAGGTGAGTTTATTCCTCGAGTCGAGTACCGAGTCCACGAGTCGAAAAGCCACTCCTCGTGCCGACTCTACATTTCTCCCCAAGTTGAATTCATTCCTCGAGTCGAGTACCGAGTCCACGAGTCGACTAGCTACTCCTCGTGCCGACTCTACATTTCTCCTCGAGTTGAGTTCGTTCCTCGAGTCGAGTACCGAGTCCACGAGTCGACTAGCTACTCCTCGTGCCGACTCTACATTTCTCCTTGAGTTGAGTTCATTCCTCGAGTCAAGTACCGAGTCCAAGAGTCGACAAGCCACTCCTCGTGCCGACTCTACATTTCTCCTCGAGTTGAATTAATTCCTGGAGTCGAGTACCGAGTCCACGAGTCGACAAGCCACTCCTCGTGCCGGCTCTACATTTCTCCTCGAGTTGGGTTCATTCCTCGAGTTGAGTACCGAGTCCAGGAGTGGACAAGCCACTACTCGTGCCGACTCTACATTTCTCCTCGAGTTGAGTTCATTCCTCGAGTCGAGTACCGAGTCCACGAGTCGACAAGCCACTCCTCGTGCCGACTCTACATTTCTCCTCGAGTTGAGTTCATTCTTCGAGTCGAGTACCGAGGCCACGAGTCGACAAGCCACTCCTCGTGCCGACTCTACATTTCTCCTCGAGTTTAGTTCATTCCTCGAGTCAAGTACCGAGTCCACGAGTCGACAAGCCACTCCTCGTGCCGACTCTACATTTCTCCTCGAGTTGAGTTCATTCCTCGAGTCGAGTACCGAGTCCACGAGTCGACAAGCCACTCCTCGTGCCGACTCTACATTTCTCCTCGAGTTGAGTTCATTCCTCGAGTCGAGTACCGAGTCCACGAGTCGACAAGCCACTCCTCGTGCCGACTCTACATTTCTCCTCGAGTTGAGTTCATTCCTCGAGTCGAGTACCGAGTCCACGAGTCGACAAGCCACTCCTCGTGCCGACTCTACATTTCTCCTCGAGTTGAGTTCATTCCTCGAGTCGAGTACCGAGTCCACGAGTGGAAAAGCCACTCCTTGTGCCGACTCTACATTTCTCCTCGAGTTTAGTTCATTCCTCGAGTCGAGTACCGAGTCCACGAGTCGAAAAGCCACTCCTCGTGCCGACTCTACATTTCTCCTCGAGTTGGGTTCATTCCTCGAGTCGAGTACCGATCCACGAGTCGACAAGCCACTCCTCGTGCCGAGTCTACATTTCTCCTCGAGTTGAGTTCATTCCTCGAGTCGAGTACCGAGTCCACGAGTCGACAAGCCACTCCTCGTGCCGACTCTACATTTCTCCTCGAGTTGAGTTCATTCCTCGAGTCAAGTACCGAGTCCACGAGTCGACAAGCCACTCCTCGTGCCGACTCTACATTTCTCCTCGAGTTGAATTAATTCCTCGAGTCGAGTACCGAGTCCACGAGTCGACAAGCCACTCCTCGTGCCGGCTCTACATTTCTCCTAGAGTTGGGTTCATTCCTCGAGTCGAGTACCGAGTCCACGAGTGGACAAGCCACTCCTCGTGCCGACTCTACATTTCTCCTCGAGTTGAGTTCATTCCTCGAGTCGAGTACCGAGTCCACGAGTCGACAAGCCACTCCTCGTGCCGACTCTACATTTCTCCTCGAGTTGAGTTCATTCTTCGAGTCGAGTACCGAGGCCACGAGTCGACAAGCCACTCCTCGTGCCGACTCTACATTTCTCCTCGAGTTGAGTTCATTCCTCGAGTCGAGTACCGAGTCCACGAGTCGACAAGCCACTCCTCGTACCGACTCTACATTTCTCGTCGAGTTGAGTTCATTCCTCGAGTCGAGTACCGAGTCCACGAGTCGACAAGCCACTCCTCGTGCCGACTCTACATTTCTCCTCGAGTTGAGTTCATTCCTCGAGTCGAGTACCGAGTCCACGAGTCGACAAGCCACTCCTCGTGCCGACTCTACATTTCTCTTCGAGTTGAGTTCATTCCTCAAGTCGAGTAACGAGTCCACGAGTCGACTAGCCACTCCTCGTGCCGACTCTACATTTCTCCTCGAGTTGGGTTCATTCCTCGAGTCGAGTACCGAGTCCACGAGTCGACAAGCCAATCCTCGTGCCGACTCTACATTTCTCCTCGAGTTGAGTTCATTCCTCGAGTCGAGTACCGAGTCCACGAGTCGACAAGCCACTCCTCGTGCCGACTCTACATTTCTCCTCGAGTTGAGTTCATTCCTCGAGTCGAGTACCGAGTCCACGAGTCGACAAGCCACTCCTCGTGCCGACTCTACATTTCTCCTCCAGTTTAGTTCATTCCTCGAGTCGAGTACCGAGTCCACGAGTCGACAAGCCACTCCTCGTGCCGACTCTACATTTCTCCTCGAGTTGAGTTCATTCCTCGAGTCGAGTACCGAGTCCACGAGTCGACAAGCCACTCCTCGTGCCGACTCTACATTTCTCCTCGAGTTGAGTTCATTCCTCGAGTCGAGTACCGAGTCCACGAGTGGAAAAGCCACTCCTTGTGCCGACTCTACATTTCTCCTCGAGTTTAGTTCATTCCTCGAGTCGAGTACCGAGTCCACGAGTCGAAAAGCCACTCCTCGTGCCGACTCTACATTTCTCCTCGAGTTGGGTTCATTCCTCGAGTCGAGTACCGATCCACGAGTCGACAAGCCACTCCTCGTGCCGAGTCTACATTTCTCCTCGAGTTGAGTTCGTTCCTCGAGTCGAGTACCGAGTCCACGAGTCGACTAGCTACTCCTCGTGCCGACTCTACATTTCTCCTTGAGTTGAGTTCATTCCTCGAGTCAAGTACCGAGTCCAAGAGTCGACAAGCCACTCCTCGTGCCGACTCTACATTTCTCCTCGAGTTGAATTAATTCCTCGAGTCGAGTACCGAGTCCACGAGTCGACAAGCCACTCCTCGTGCCGGCTCTACATTTCTCCTCGAGTTGGGTTCATTCCTCGAGTTGAGTACCGAGTCCAGGAGTGGACAAGCCACTACTCGTGCCGACTCTACATTTCTCCTCGAGTTGAGTTCATTCCTCGAGTCGAGTACCGAGTCCACGAGTCGACAAGCCACTCCTCGTGCCGACTCTACATTTCTCCTCGAGTTGAGTTCATTCTTCGAGTCGAGTACCGAGGCCACGAGTCGACAAGCCACTCCTCGTGCCGACTCTACATTTCTCCTCGAGTTTAGTTCATTCCTCGAGTCAAGTACCGAGTCCACGAGTCGACAAGCCACTCCTCGTGCCGACTCTACATTTCTCCTCGAGTTGAGTTCATTCCTCGAGTCGAGTACCGAGTCCACGAGTCGACAAGCCACTCCTCGTGCCGACTCTACATTTCTCCTCGAGTTGAGTTCATTCCTCGAGTCGAGTACCGAGTCCACGAGTCGACAAGCCACTCCTCGTGCCGACTCTACATTTCTCCTCGAGTTGAGTTCATTCCTCGAGTCGAGTACCGAGTCCACGAGTCGACAAGCCACTCCTCGTGCCGACTCTACATTTCTCCTCGAGTTGAGTTCATTCCTCGAGTCGAGTACCGAGTCCACGAGTGGAAAAGCCACTCCTTGTGCCGACTCTACATTTCTCCTCGAGTTTAGTTCATTCCTCGAGTCGAGTACCGAGTCCACGAGTCGAAAAGCCACTCCTCGTGCCGACTCTACATTTCTCCTCGAGTTGGGTTCATTCCTCGAGTCGAGTACCGATCCACGAGTCGACAAGCCACTCCTCGTGCCGAGTCTACATTTCTCCTCGAGTTGAGTTCATTCCTCGAGTCGAGTACCGAGTCCACGAGTCGACAAGCCACTCCTCGTGCCGACTCTACATTTCTCCTCGAGTTGAGTTCATTCCTCGAGTCAAGTACCGAGTCCACGAGTCGACAAGCCACTCCTCGTGCCGACTCTACATTTCTCCTCGAGTTGAATTAATTCCTCGAGTCGAGTACCGAGTCCACGAGTCGACAAGCCACTCCTCGTGCCGGCTCTACATTTCTCCTAGAGTTGGGTTCATTCCTCGAGTCGAGTACCGAGTCCACGAGTGGACAAGCCACTCCTCGTGCCGACTCTACATTTCTCCTCGAGTTGAGTTCATTCCTCGAGTCGAGTACCGAGTCCACGAGTCGACAAGCCACTCCTCGTGCCGACTCTACATTTCTCCTCGAGTTGAGTTCATTCTTCGAGTCGAGTACCGAGGCCACGAGTCGACAAGCCACTCCTCGTGCCGACTCTACATTTCTCCTCGAGTTGAGTTCATTCCTCGAGTCGAGTACCGAGTCCACGAGTCGACAAGCCACTCTTCGTACCGACTCTACATTTCTCGTCGAGTTGAGTTCATTCCTCGAGTCGAGTACCGAGTCCACGAGTCGACAAGCCACTCCTCGTGCCGACTCTACATTTCTCCTCGAGTTGAGTTCATTCCTCGAGTCGAGTACCGAGTCCACGAGTCGACAAGCCACTCCTCGTGCCGACTCTACATTTCTCTTCGAGTTGAGTTCATTCCTCAAGTCGAGTAACGAGTCCACGAGTCGACTAGCCACTCCTCGTGCCGACTCTACATTTCTCCTCGAGTTGGGTTCATTCCTCGAGTCGAGTACCGAGTCCACGAGTCGACAAGCCAATCCTCGTGCCGACTCTACATTTCTCCTCGAGTTGAGTTCATTCCTCGAGTCGAGTACCGAGTCCACGAGTCGACAAGCCACTCCTCGTGCCGACTCTACATTTCTCCTCGAGTTGAGTTCATTCCTCGAGTCGAGTACCGAGTCCACGAGTCGACAAGCCACTCCTCGTGCCGACTCTACATTTCTCCTCCAGTTTAGTTCATTCCTCGAGTCGAGTACCGAGTCCACGAGTCGACAAGACACTCCTCGTGCCGACTATACATTTCTCCTCGAGTTGAGTTCATTCCTCAAGTCGAGTACCGAGTCCACGAGTCGACTAGCCACTCCTCGTGCTGACTCTACATTTCTCCTCGAGTTGGGTTCATTCCTCGAGTCGAGTACCGAGTCCACGAGTCGACAAGCCAATCCTCGTGCCGACTCTACATTTCTCCTCGAGGTGAGTTTATTCCTCGAGTCGAGTACCGAGTCCACGAGTCGAAAAGCCACTCCTTGTGCCGACTCTACATTTCTCCTCGAGTTGAGTTCATTCCTCGAGTCGAGTACCGAGTCCACGAGTCGAAAAGCCAGTCCTCGTGCCGACTCTACATTTCTCCCCAAGTTGAGTTCATTCCTCGAGTCGAGTACCGAGTCCACGAGTCGACTAGCTACTCCTCGTGCCGACTCTACATTTCTCCTCGAGTTGAGTTCGTTCCTCGAGTCGAGTACCGAGTCCACGAGTCGACAAGCCACTCCTCGTGCCGACTCTACATTTCTCCTCGAGTTGAGTTCATTCCTCGAGTCAAGTACCGAGGCCACGAGTCGACAAGCCACTCCTCGTGCCGACTCTACATTTCTCCTCGAGTTGAGTTCATTCCTCGAGTCGAGTACCGAGTCCTCGAGTCGACAAGCCACTCCTCGTGCCGACTCTACATTTCTCCTCGAGTTGAGTTCATTCCTCGAGTCGAGTACCGAGTCCACGAGTCGACAAGCCACTCCTGTTGCCGAATCTACATTTCTCCTCGAGTTGAGTTCATTCCTCGAGTCGAGTACCGAGTCCACGAGTCGACAAGCCACTCCTCGTGCCGACTCTACATTTCTCCTCGAGTTGAGTTCATTCCTCGAGTCGAGTACCGAGTCCACGAGTCGACAAGCCACTCCTCGTGCCGACTCTACATTTCTCCTCGAGTTGAGTTCATTCCTCGAGTCGAGTACCGAGTCCACGAGTCGACAAGCCACTCCTCGTGCCGACTCTACATTTCTCCTCGAGTTGAGTTCATTCGTCGAGTACCGAGTCCACGAGTCGACTAGCCACTCCTCGTGCTGACTCTACATTTCTCCTCGAGTTGGGTTCATTCCTCGAGTCGAGTACCGAGTCCACGAGTCGACAAGCCAATCCTCGTGCCGACTCTACATTTCTCCTCGAGTTGAGTTCATTCCTCGAGTCGAGTACCGAGTCCACGAGTCGAAAAGCCACTCCTCGTGCCGACTCTACATTTCTCCTCGAGTTGAGTTCATTCCTCGAGTCGAGTACCGAGTCCACGAGTCGAAAAGCCACTCCTCGTGCCGACTCTACATTTCTCCCCAAGTTGAATTCATTCCTCGAGTCGAGTACCGAGTCCACGAGTCGACTAGCTACTCCTCGTGCCGACTCTACATTTCTCCTCGAGTTGAGTTCGTTCCTCGAGTCGAGTACCGAGTCCACGAGTCGACTAGCTACTCCTCGTGCCGACTCTACATTTCTCCTTGAGTTGAGTTCATTCCTCGAGTCAAGTACCGAGTCCAAGAGTCGACAAGCCACTCCTCGTGCCGACTCTACATTTCTCCTCGAGTTGAATTAATTCCTCGAGTCGAGTACCGAGTCCACGAGTCGACAAGCCACTCCTCGTGCCGGCTCTACATTTCTCCTCGAGTTGGGTTCATTCCTCGAGTTGAGTACCGAGTCCACGAGTGGACAAGCCACTCCTCGTGCCGACTCTACATTTCTCCTCCAGTTTAGTTCATTCCTCGAGTCGAGTACCGAGTCCACGAGTCGACAAGACACTCCTCGTGCCGACTATACATTTCTCCTCGAGTTGAGTTCATTCCTCAAGTCGAGTACCGAGTCCACGAGTCGACTAGCCACTCCTCGTGCTGACTCTACATTTCTCCTCGAGTTGGGTTCATTCCTCGAGTCGAGTACCGAGTCCACGAGTCGACAAGCCAATCCTCGTGCCGACTCTACATTTCTCCTCGAGGTGAGTTTATTCCTCGAGTCGAGTACCGAGTCCACGAGTCGAAAAGCCACTCCTCGTGCCGACTCTACATTTCTCCCCAAGTTGAATTCATTCCTCGAGTCGAGTACCGAGTCCACGAGTCGACTAGCTACTCCTCGTGCCGACTCTACATTTCTCCTCGAGTTGAGTTCGTTCCTCGAGTCGAGTACCGAGTCCAAGAGTCGACAAGCCACTCCTCGTGCCGACTCTACATTTCTCCTCGAGTTGAATTAATTCCTCGAGTCGAGTACCGAGTCCACGAGTCGACAAGCCACTCCTCGTGCCGACTCTACATTTCTCCTCGAGTTGAGTTCATTCCTCGAGTCGAGTACCGAGTCCACGAGTCGACAAGCCACTCCTAGTGCCGACTCTACATTTCTCCTCCAGTTTAGTTCATTCCTCGAGTCGAGTACCGAGTCCACGAGTCGACAAGACACTCCTCGTGCCGACTATACATTTCTCCTCGAGTTGAGTTCATTCCTCAAGTCGAGTACCGAGTCCACGAGTCGACTAGCCACTCCTCGTGCTGACTCTACATTTCTCCTCGAGTTGGGTTCATTCCTCGAGTCGAGTACCCAGTCCACGAGTCGACAAGCCAATCCTCGTGCCGACTCTACATTTCTCCTCGAGGTGAGTTTATTCCTCGAGTCGAGTACCGAGTCCACGAGTCGAAAAGCCACTCCTCGTGCCGACTCTACATTTCTCCCCAAGTTGAATTCATTCCTCGAGTCGAGTACCGAGTCCACGAGTCGACTAGCTACTCCTCGTGCCGACTCTACATTTCTCCTCGAGTTGAGTTCGTTCCTCGAGTCGAGTACCGAGTCCACGAGTCGACTAGCTACTCCTCGTGCCGACTCTACATTTCTCCTTGAGTTGAGTTCATTCCTCGAGTCAAGTACCGAGTCCAAGAGTCGACAAGCCACTCCTCGTGCCGACTCTACATTTCTCCTCGAGTTGAATTAATTCCTCGAGTCGAGTACCGAGTCCACGAGTCGACAAGCCACTCCTCGTGCCGGCTCTACATTTCTCCTCGAGTTGGGTTCATTCCTCGAGTTGAGTACCGAGTCCAGGAGTGGACAAGCCACTACTCGTGCCGACTCTACATTTCTCCTCGAGTTGAGTTCATTCCTCGAGTCGAGTACCGAGTCCACGAGTCGACAAGCCACTCCTCGTGCCGACTCTACATTTCTCCTCGAGTTGAGTTCATTCTTCGAGTCGAGTACCGAGGCCACGAGTCGACAAGCCACTCCTCGTGCCGACTCTACATTTCTCCTCGAGTTTAGTTCATTCCTCGAGTCAAGTACCGAGTCCACGAGTCGACAAGCCACTCCTCGTGCCGACTCTACATTTCTCCTCGAGTTGAGTTCATTCCTCGAGTCGAGTACCGAGTCCACTAGTCGACAAGCCACTCCTCGTGCCGACTCTACATTTCTCCTCGAGTTGAGTTCATTCCTCGAGTCGAGTACCGAGTCCACGAGTCGACAAGCCACTCCTCGTGCCGACTCTACATTTCTCCTCGAGTTGAGTTCATTCCTCGAGTCGAGTACCGAGTCCACGAGTCGACAAGCCACTCCTCGTGCCGACTCTACATTTCTCCTCGAGTTGAGTTCATTCCTCGAGTCGAGTACCGAGTCCACGAGTCGAAAAGCCACTCCTTGTGCCGACTCTACATTTCTCCTCGAGTTTAGTTCATTCCTCGAGTCGAGTACCGAGTCCACGAGTCGAAAAGCCACTCCTCGTGCCGACTCTACATTTCTCCTCGAGTTGGGTTCATTCCTCGAGTCGAGTACCGATCCACGAGTCGACAAGCCACTCCTCGTGCCGAGTCTACATTTCTCCTCGAGTTGAGTTCATTCCTCGAGTCGAGTACCGAGTCCACGAGTCGACAAGCCACTCCTCGTGCCGACTCTACATTTCTCCTCGAGTTGAGTTCATTCCTCGAGTCAAGTACCGAGTCCACGAGTCGACAAGCCACTCCTCGTGCCGACTCTACATTTCTCCTCGAGTTGAATTAATTCCTCGAGTCGAGTACCGAGTCCACGAGTCGACAAGCCACTCCTCGTGCCGGCTCTACATTTCTCCTAGAGTTGGGTTCATTCCTCGAGTCGAGTACCGAGTCCACGAGTGGACAAGCCACTCCTCGTGCCGACTCTACATTTCTCCTCGAGTTGAGTTCATTCCTCGAGTCGAGTACCGAGTCCACGAGTCGACAAGCCACTCCTCGTGCCGACTCTACATTTCTCCTCGAGTTGAGTTCATTCTTCGAGTCGAGTACCGAGGCCACGAGTCGACAAGCCACTCCTCGTGCCGACTCTACATTTCTCCTCGAGTTGAGTTCATTCCTCGAGTCGAGTACCGAGTCCACGAGTCGACAAGCCACTCCTCGTACCGACTCTACATTTCTCCTCGAGTTGAGTTCATTCCTCGAGTCGAGTACCGAGTCCACGAGTCGACAAGCCACTCCTCGTGCCGACTCTACATTTCTCCTCGAGTTGAGTTCATTCCTCGAGTCGAGTACCGAGTCCACGAGTCGACAAGCCACTCCTCGTGCCGACTCTACATTTCTCTTCGAGTTGAGTTCATTCCTCAAGTCGAGTAACGAGTCCACGAGTCGACTAGCCACTCCTCGTGCCGACTCTACATTTCTCCTCGAGTTGGGTTCATTCCTCGAGTCGAGTACCGAGTCCACGAGTCGACAAGCCAATCCTCGTGCCGACTCTACATTTCTCCTCGAGTTGAGTTCATTCCTCGAGTCGAGTACCGAGTCCACGAGTCGACAAGCCACTCCTCGTGCCGACTCTACATTTCTCCTCGAGTTGAGTTCATTCCTCGAGTCGAGTACCGAGTCCACGAGTCGACAAGCCACTCCTCGTGCCGACTCTACATTTCTCCTCCAGTTTAGTTCATTCCTCGAGTCGAGTACCGAGTCCACGAGTCGACAAGACACTCCTCGTGCCGACTATACATTTCTCCTCGAGTTGAGTTCATTCCTCAAGTCGAGTACCGAGTCCACGAGTCGACTAGCCACTCCTCGTGCTGACTCTACATTTCTCCTCGAGTTGGGTTCATTCCTCGAGTCGAGTACCGAGTCCACGAGTCGACAAGCCAATCCTCGTGCCGACTCTACATTTCTCCTCGAGGTGAGTTTATTCCTCGAGTCGAGTACCGAGTCCACGAGTCGAAAAGCCACTCCTTGTGCCGACTCTACATTTCTCCTCGAGTTGAGTTCATTCCTCGAGTCGAGTACCGAGTCCACGAGTCGAAAAGCCAGTCCTCGTGCCGACTCTACATTTCTCCCCAAGTTGAGTTCATTCCTCGAGTCGAGTACCGAGTCCACGAGTCGACTAGCTACTCCTCGTGCCGACTCTACATTTCTCCTCGAGTTGAGTTCGTTCCTCGAGTCGAGTACCGAGTCCACGAGTCGACAAGCCACTCCTCGTGCCGACTCTACATTTCTCCTCGAGTTGAGTTCATTCCTCGAGTCGAGTACCGAGTCCACGAGTCGACAAGCCACTCCTGTTGCCGAATCTACATTTCTCCTCGAGTTGAGTTCATTCCTCGAGTCGAGTACCGAGTCCACGAGTCGACAAGCCACTCCTCGTGCCGACTCTACATTTCTCCTCGAGTTGAGTTCATTCCTCGAGTCGAGTACCGAGTCCACGAGTCGACAAGCCACTCCTCGTGCCGACTCTACATTTCTCCTCGAGTTGAGTTCATTCCTCGAGTCGAGTACCGAGTCCACGAGTCGACAAGCCACTCCTCGTGCCGACTCTACATTTCTCCTCGAGTTGAGTTCATTCGTCGAGTACCGAGTCCACGAGTCGACTAGCCACTCCTCGTGCTGACTCTACATTTCTCCTCGAGTTGGGTTCATTCCTCGAGTCGAGTACCGAGTCCACGAGTCGACAAGCCAATCCTCGTGCCGACTCTACATTTCTCCTCGAGTTGAGTTCATTCCTCGAGTCGAGTACCGAGTCCACGAGTCGAAAAGCCACTCCTCGTGCCGACTCTACATTTCTCCTCGAGTTGAGTTCATTCCTCGAGTCGAGTACCGAGTCCACGAGTCGAAAAGCCACTCCTCGTGCCGACTCTACATTTCTCCCAAAGTTGAATTCATTCCTCGAGTCGAGTACCGAGTCCACGAGTCGACTAGCTACTCCTCGTGCCGACTCTACATTTCTCCTCGAGTTGAGTTCGTTCCTCGAGTCGAGTACCGAGTCCACGAGTCGACTAGCTACTCCTCGTGCCGACTCTACATTTCTCCTTGAGTTGAGTTCATTCCTCGAGTCAAGTACCGAGTCCAAGAGTCGACAAGCCACTCCTCGTGCCGACTCTACATTTCTCCTCGAGTTGAATTAATTCCTCGAGTCGAGTACCGAGTCCACGAGTCGACAAGCCACTCCTCGTGCCGGCTCTACATTTCTCCTCGAGTTGGGTTCATTCCTCGAGTTGAGTACCGAGTCCACGAGTGGACAAGCCACTCCTCGTGCCGACTCTACATTTCTCCTTGAGTTGAGTTCATTCCTCGAGTCGAGTACCGAGTCCACGAGTCGACAAGCCACTCCTCGTGCCGACTCTACATTTCTCCTCGAGTTGAGTTCATTCTTCGAGTCGAGTACCGAGGCCACGAGTCGACAAGCCACTCCTCGTGCCGACTCTACATTTCTCCTCGAGTTGAGTTCATTCCTCGAGTCAAGTACCGAGTCCACGAGTCGACAAGCCACTCCTCGTGCCGACTCTACATTTCTCCTCGAGTTGAGTTCATTCCTCGAGTCGAGTACCGAGTCCACGAGTCGACAAGCCACTCCTCGTGCCGACTCTACATTTCTCCTCGAGTTGAGTTCATTCCTCGAGTCGAGTACCGAGTCCACGAGTCGACAAGCCACTCCTCGTGCCGACTCTACATTTCTCCTCGAGTTGAGTTCATTCCTCGAGTCGAGTACCGAGTCCACGAGTCGAAAAGCCACTCCTTGTGCCGACTCTACATTTCTCCTCGAGTTTAGTTCATTCCTCGAGTCGAGTACCGAGTCCACGAGTCGAAAAGCCACTCCTCGTGCCGACTCTACATTTCTCCTCGAGTTGGGTTCATTCCTCGAGTCGAGTACCGATCCACGAGTCGACAAGCCACTCCTCGTGCCGACTCTACATTTCTCCTCGAGTTGAGTTCATTCCTCGAGTCGAGTACCGAGTCCACGAGTCGACAAGCCACTCCTCGTGCCGACTCTACATTTCTCCTCGAGTTGAGTTCATTCCTCGAGTCAAGTACCGAGTCCACGAGTCGACAAGCCACTCCTCGTGCCGACTCTACATTTCTCCTCGAGTTGAATTAATTCCTCGAGTCGAGTACCGAGTCCACGAGTCGACAAGCCACTCCTCGTGCCGGCTCTACATTTCTCCTACAGTTGGGTTCATTCCTCGAGTCGAGTACCGAGTCCACGAGTGGACAAGCCACTCCTCGTGCCGACTCTACATTTCTCCTCGAGTTGAGTTCATTCCTCGAGTCGAGTACCGAGTCCACGAGTCGACAAGCCACTCCTCGTGCCGACTCTACATTTCTCCTCGAGTTGAGTTCATTCTTCGAGTCGAGTACCGAGGCCACGAGTCGACAAGCCACTCCTCGTGCCGACTCTACATTTCTCCTCGAGTTGAGTTCATTCCTCGAGTCGAGTACCGAGTCCACGAGTCGACAAGCCACTCATCGTACCGACTCTACATTTCTCCTCGAGTTGAGTTCATTCCTCGAGTCGAGTACCGAGTCCACGAGTCGACAAGCCACTCCTCGTGCCGACTCTACATGTCTCCTCGAGTTGAGTTCATTCCTCGAGTCGAGTACCGAGTCCACGAGTCGACAAGCCACTCCTCGTGCCGACTCTACATTTCTCTTCGAGTTGAGTTCATTCCTCAAGTCGAGTAACGAGTCCACGAGTCGACTAGCCACTCCTCGTGCCAACTCTACATTTCTCCTCGAGTTGGGTTCATTCCTCGAGTCGAGTACCGAGTCCACGAGTCGACAAGCCAATCCTCGTGCCGACTCTACATTTCTCCTCGAGTTGAGTTCATTCCTCGAGTCGAGTACCGAGTCCACGAGTCGACAAGCCACTCCTCGTGCCGACTCTACATTTCTCCTCGAGTTGAGTTCATTCCTCGAGTCGAGTACCGAGTCCACGAGTCGACAAGCCACTCCTCGTGCCGACTCTACATTTCTCCTCTAGTTTAGTTCATTCCTCGAGTCGAGTACCGAGTCCACGAGTCGACAAGACACTCCTCGTGCCGACTATACATTTCTCCTCGAGTTGAGTTCATTCCTCAAGTCGAGTACCGAGTCCACGAGTCGACTAGCCACTCCTCGTGCTGACTCTACATTTCTCCTCGAGTTGGGTTCAATCCTCGAGTCGAGTACCGAGTCCACGAGTCGACAAGCCAATCCTCGTGCGGACTCTACATTTCTCCTCGAGTTGAGTTCATTCCTCGAGTCGAGTACCGAGTCCACGAGTCGAAAAGCCACTCCTTGTGCCGACTCTACATTTCTCCTCGAGTTGAGTTCATTCCTCGAGTCGAGTACCGAGTCCACGAGTCGAAAAGCCAGTCCTCGTGCCGACTCTACATTTCTCCCCAAGTTGAGTTCATTCCTCGAGTCGAGTACCGAGTCCACGAGTCGACAAGCCACTCCTCGTGCCGACTCTACATTTCTCCTCGAGTTGAATTAATTCCTCGAGTCGAGTACCGAGTCCACGAATCGACAAGCCACTCCTCGTGCCGACTCTACATTTCTCCTCGAGTTGAGTTCATTCCTCGAGTCGAGTACCGAGTCCACGAGTCGACAAGCCACTCCTCGTGCCGACTCTACATTTCTCCCCAAGTTGAGTTCATTCCTCGAGTCGAGTACCGAGTCCACGAGTCGACAAGCCACTCCTCGTGCCGACTCTACATTTCTCCTCGAGTTGAGTTCATTCCTCGAGTCGAGTACCGAGTCCACGAGTCGACAAGCCACTCCTCGTGCCGACTCTACATTTCTCCTCGAGTTGAGTTCATTCCTCGAGTCGAGTACCGAGTCCACGAGTCGACAAGCCACTCCTCGTGCCGACTCTACATTTCTCCTCGAGTTGAGTTCATTCCTCGAGTCGAGTACCGAGTCCACGAGTCGACAAGCCACTCCTCGTGCCGACTCTACATTTCTCCTCGAGTTGAGTTCATTCCTCGAGTCGAGTACCGAGTCCACGAGTCGAAAAGCCACTCCTTGTGCCGACTCTACATTTCTCCTCGAGTTGAGTTCATTCCTCGAGTCGAGTACCGAGTCCACGAGTCGACAAGCCACTCCTCGTGCCGACTCTACATTTCTCCTCGAGTTGAGTTCATTCCTCGAGTCGAGTACCAAGTCCACGAGTCGACAAGCCACTCCTCGTGCCGACTCTACATTTCTCCTCGAGTTGAGTTCATTCCTCGAGTCAAGTACCGAGTCCACGAGTCGACAAGCCACTCCTCGTGCCGACTCTACATTTCTCCTCGAGTTGAGTTCATTCCTCGAGTCGAGTACCGAGTCCACGAGTCGACAAGCCACTCCTCGTGCCGACTCTACATTTCTCCTCTAGTTTAGTTCATTCCTCGAGTCGAGTACCGAGTCCACGAGTCGACAAGACACTCCTCGTGCCGACTATACATTTCTCCTCGAGTTGAGTTCATTCCTCAAGTCGAGTACCGAGTCCACGAGTCGACTAGCCACTCCTCGTGCTGACTCTACATTTCTCCTCGAGTTGGGTTCAATCCTCGAGTCGAGTACCGAGTCCACGAGTCGACAAGCCAATCCTCGTGCGGACTCTACATTTCTCCTCGAGTTGAGTTTATTCCTCGAGTCGAGTACCGAGTCCACGAGTCGAAAAGCCACTCCTTGTGCCGACTCTACATTTCTCCTCGAGTTGAGTTCATTCGTCGAGTCGAGTACCGAGTCCACGAGTCGAAAAGCCAGTCCTCGTGCCGACTCTACATTTCTCCCAAAGTTGAGTTCATTCCTCGAGTCGAGTACCGAGTCCACGAGTCGACAAGCCACTCCTCGTGCCGACTCTACATTTCTCCTCGAGTTGAATTAATTCCTCGAGTCGAGTACCGAGTCCACGAATCGACAAGCCACTCCTCGTGCCGGCTCTACATTTCTCCTCGAGTTGGGTTCATTCCTCGAGTTGAGTACCGAGTCCACGAGTGGACAAGCCACTCCTCGTGCCGACTCTACATTTCTCCTCGAGTTGAGTTCATTCCTCGAGTCGAGTACCGAGTCCACGAGTCGACAAGCCACTCCTCGTGCCGACTCTACATTTCTCCTCGAGTTGAGTTCATTCTTCGAGTCGAGTACCGAGGCCACGAGTCGACAAGCCACTCCTCGTGCCGACTCTACATTTCTCCTCGAGTTGAGTTCATTCCTCGAGTCGAGTACCGAGTCCACGAGTCGACAAGCCACTCCTCGTGCCGACTCTACATTTCTCCTCGAGTTGAGTTCATTCCTCGAGTCAAGTACCGATCCACGAGTCGACAAGCCACTCCTCGTGCCGACTCTACATTTCTCCTCGAGTTGAGTTCATTCCTCGAGTCGAGTACCGAGTCCACGAGTCGACAAGCCACTCCTCGTGCCGACTCTACATTTCTCCTCGAGTTGAGTTCATTCCTCGAGTCAAGTACCGAGTCCACGAGTCGACAAGCCACTCCTCGTGCCGACTCTACATTTCTCCTCGAGTTGAATTAATTCCTCGAGTCGAGTACCGAGTCCACGAGTCGACAAGCCACTCCTCGTGCCGGCTCTACATTTCTCCTAGAGTTGGGTTCATTCCTCGAGTCGAGTACCGAGTCCACGAGTGGACAAGCCACTCCTCGTGCCGACTCTACATTTCTCCTCGAGTTGAGTTCATTCCTCGAGTCGAGTACCGAGTCCACGAGTCGACAAGCCACTCCTCGTGCCGACTCTACATTTCTCCTCGAGTTGAGTTCATTCTTCGAGTCGAGTACCGAGGCCACGAGTCGACAAGCCACTCCTCGTGCCGACTCTACATTTCTCCTCGAGTTGAGTTCATTCCTCGAGTCGAGTACCGAGTCCACGAGTCGACAAGCCACTCCTCGTGCCGACTCTACATTTCTCCTCGAGTTGAGTTCATTCCTCGAGTCGAGTACCGAGTCCACGAGTCGACAAGCCACTCCTCGTGCCGACTCTACATTTCTCCTCGAGTTGAGTTCATTCTTCGTGTCGAGTACCGAGGCCACGAGTCGACAAGCCACTCCTCGTGCCGACTCTACATTTCTCCTCGAGTTGAGTTCATTCCTCGAGTCAAGTACCGAGTCCACGAGTCGACAAGCCACTCCTCGTGCCGACTCTACATTTCTCCTCGAGTTGAGTTCATTCCTCGAGTCGAGTACCGAGTCCACGAGTCGACAAGCCACTCCTCGTGCCGACTCTACATTTCTCCTCGAGTTGAGTTCATTCCTCGAGTCGAGTACCGAGTCCACGAGTCGACAAGCCACTCCTCGTGCCGACTCTACATTTCTCCTCGAGTTGAGTTCATTCCTCGAGTCGAGTACCGAGTCCACGAGTCGACAAGCCACTCCTCGTGCCGACTCTACATTTCTCCTCGAGTTGAGTTCATTCCTCGAGTCGAGTACCGAGTCCACGAGTCGAAAAGCCACTCCTCGTGCCGACTCTACATTTCTCCTCGAGTTGAGTTCATTCCTCGAGTCGAGTACCGAGTCCACGAGTCGACAAGCCACTCCTCGTGCCGACTATACATTTCTCCTCGAGTTGAGTTCATTCCTCAAGTCGAGTACCGAGTCCACGAGTCGACTAGCCACTCCTCGTGTCGACTCTACATTTCTCCTCGAGTTGAGTTCATTCCTCGAGTCAAGTACCGATCCACGAGTCGACAAGCCACTCCTCGTGCCGACTCTACATTTCTCCTCGAGTTGAGTTCATTCCTCGAGTCGAGTACCGAGTCCACGAGTCGACAAGCCACTCCTCGTGCCGACTCTACATTTCTCCTCGAGTTGAGTTCATTCCTCGAGTCGAGTACCGAGTCCACGAGTCGACAAGCCACTCCTTGTGCCGACTCTACATTTCTCCTCGAGTTGAGTTCATTCCTCGAGTCGAGTACCGAGTCCACGAGTCGACAAGCCACTCCTCGTGCCGACTCTACATTTCTCCTCGAGTTGAGTTCATTCCTCGAGTCGAGTACCGAGTCCACGAGTCGACAAGCCACTCCTCGTGCCGACTCTACATTTCTCCTCGAGTTGAGTTCATTCCTCGAGTCAAGTACCGAGTCCACGAGTCGACAAGCCACTCCTCGTGCCGACTCTACATTTCTCCTCGAGTTGAATTAATTCCTCGAGTCGAGTACCGAGTCCACGAGTCGACAAGCCACTCCTCGTGCCGGCTCTACATTTCTCCTAGAGTTGGGTTCATTCCTCGAGTCGAGTACCGAGTCCACGAGTGGACAAGCCACTCCTCGTGCCGACTCTACATTTCTCCTCGAGTTGAGTTCATTCCTCGAGTCGAGTACCGAGTCCACGAGTCGACAAGCCACTCCTCGTGCCGACTCTACATTTCTCCTCGAGTTGAGTTCATTCTTCGAGTCGAGTACCGAGGCCACGAGTCGACAAGCCACTCCTCGTGCCGACTCTACATTTCTCCTCGAGTTGAGTTCATTCCTCGAGTCGAGTACCGAGTCCACGAGTCGACAAGCCACTCCTCGTGCCGACTCTACATTTCTCCTCGAGTTGAGTTCATTCCTCGAGTCGAGTACCGAGTCCACGAGTCGACAAGCCACTCCTCGTGCCGACTCTACATTTCTCCTCGAGTTGAGTTCATTCTTCGTGTCGAGTACCGAGGCCACGAGTCGACAAGCCACTCCTCGTGCCGACTCTACATTTCTCCTCGAGTTGAGTTCATTCCTCGAGTCAAGTACCGAGTCCACGAGTCGACAAGCCACTCCTCGTGCCGACTCTACATTTCTCCTCGAGTTGAGTTCATTCCTCGAGTCGAGTACCGAGTCCACGAGTCGACAAGCCACTCCTCGTGCCGACTCTACATTTCTCCTCGAGTTGAGTTCATTCCTCGAGTCGAGTACCGAGTCCACGAGTCGACAAGCCACTCCTCGTGCCGACTCTACATTTCTCCTCGAGTTGAGTTCATTCCTCGAGTCGAGTACCGAGTCCACGAGTCGACAAGCCACTCCTCGTGCCGACTCTACATTTCTCCTCGAGTTGAGTTCATTCCTCGAGTCGAGTACCGAGTCCACGAGTCGAAAAGCCACTCCTCGTGCCGACTCTACATTTCTCCTCCAGTTGAGTTCATTCCTCGAGTCGAGTACCGAGTCCACGAGTCGACAAGCCACTCCTCGTGCCGACTATACATTTCTCCTCGAGTTGAGTTCATTCCTCAAGTCGAGTACCGAGTCCACGAGTCGACTAGCCACTCCTCGTGTCGACTCTACATTTCTCCTCGAGTTGAGTTCATTCCTCGAGTCAAGTACCGATCCACGAGTCGACAAGCCACTCCTCGTGCCGACTCTACATTTCTCCTCGAGTTGAGTTCATTCCTCGAGTCGAGTACCGAGTCCACGAGTCGACAAGCCACTCCTCGTGCCGACTCTACATTTCTCCTCGAGTTGAGTTCATTCCTCGAGTCGAGTACCGAGTCCACGAGTCGACAAGCCACTCCTTGTGCCGACTCTACATTTCTCCTCGAGTTGAGTTCATTCCTCGAGTCGAGTACCGAGTCCACGAGTCGACAAGCCACTCCTCGTGCCGACTCTACATTTCTCCTCGAGTTGAGTTCATTCCTCGAGTCGAGTACCGAGTCCACGAGTCGACAAGCCACTCCTCGTGCCGACTCTACATTTCTCCTCGAGTTGAGTTCATTCCTCGAGTCGAGTACCGAGTCCACGAGTCGACAAGCCACTCCTCGTGCCGACTCTACATTTCTCCTCGAGTTGAGTTCATTCCTCGAGTCAAGTACCGAGTCCACGAGTCGACAAGCCACTCCTCGTGCCGACTCTACATTTCTCCTCGAGTTGAATTAATTCCTCGAGTCGAGTACCGAGTCCACGAGTCGACAAGCCACTCCTCGTGCCGGCTCTACATTTCTCCTAGAGTTGGGTTCATTCCTCGAGTCGAGTACCGAGTCCACGAGTGGACAAGCCACTCCTCGTGCCGACTCTACATTTCTCCTCGAGTTGAGTTCATTCCTCGAGTCGAGTACCGAGTCCACGAGTCGACAAGCCACTCCTCGTGCCGACTCTACATTTCTCCTCGAGTTGAGTTCATTCTTCGAGTCGAGTACCGAGGCCACGAGTCGACAAGCCACTCCTCGTGCCGACTCTACATTTCTCCTCGAGTTGAGTTCATTCCTCGAGTCGAGTACCGAGTCCACGAGTCGACAAGCCACTCCTCGTGTCGACTCTACATTTCTCCTCGAGTTGAGTTCATTCCTCGAGTCGAGTACCGAGTCCACGAGTCGACAAGCCACTCCTCGTGCCGACTCTACATTTCTCCTCGAGTTGAGTTCATTCTTCGTGTCGAGTACCGAGGCCACGAGTCGACAAGCCACTCCTCGTGCCGACTCTACATTTCTCCTCGAGTTGAGTTCATTCCTCGAGTCAAGTACCGAGTCCACGAGTCGACAAGCCACTCCTCGTGCCGACTCTACATTTCTCCTCGAGTTGAGTTCATTCCTCGAGTCGAGTACCGAGTCCACGAGTCGACAAGCCACTCCTCGTGCCGACTCTACATTTCTCCTCGAGTTGAGTTCATTCCTCGAGTCGAGTACCGAGTCCACGAGTCGACAAGCCACTCCTCGTGCCGACTCTACATTTCTCCTCGAGTTGAGTTCATTCCTCGAGTCGAGTACCGAGTCCACGAGTCGACAAGCCACTCCTCGTGCCGACTCTACATTTCTCCTCGAGTTGAGTTCATTCCTCGAGTCGAGTACCGAGTCCACTAGTCGAAAAGCCACTCCTCGTGCCGACTCTACATTTCTCCTCGAGTTGAGTTCATTCCTCGAGTCGAGTACCGAGTCCACGAGTCGACAAGCCACTCCTCGTGCCGACTATACATTTCTCCTCGAGTTGAGTTCATTCCTCAAGTCGAGTACCGAGTCCACGAGTCGACTAGCCACTCCTCGTGTCGACTCTACATTTCTCCTCGAGTTGAGTTCATTCCTCGAGTCAAGTACCGATCCACGAGTCGACAAGCCACTCCTCGTGCCGACTCTACATTTCTCCTCGAGTTGAGTTCATTCCTCGAGTCGAGTACCGAGTCCACGAGTCGACAAGCCACTCCTCGTGCCGACTCTACATTTCTCCTCGAGTTGAGTTCATTCCTCGAGTCGAGTACCGAGTCCACGAGTCGACAAGCCACTCCTTGTGCCGACTCTACATTTCTCCTCGAGTTGAGTTCATTCCTCGAGTCGAGTACCGAGTCCACGAGTCGACAAGCCACTCCTCGTGCCGACTCTACATTTCTCCTCGAGTTGAGTTCATTCCTCGAGTCGAGTACCGAGTCCACGAGTCGACAAGCCACTCCTCGTGCCGACTCTACATTTCTCCTCGAGTTGAGTTCATTCCTCGAGTCGAGTACCGAGTCCACGAGTCGACAAGCCACTCCTCGTGCCGACTCTACATTTCTCCTCGAGTTGAGTTCATTCCTCGAGTCGAGTACCGAGTCCACGAGTCGACAAGCCACTCCTTGTGCCGACTCTACATTTCTCCTCGAGTTGAGTTCATTCCTCGAGTCGAGTACCGAGTCCACGAGTCGACAAGCCACTCCTCGTGCCGACTCTACATTTCTCCTCGAGTTGAGTTCATTCCTCGAGTCGAGTACCGAGTCCACGAGTCGACAAGCCACTCCTTGTGCCGACTCTACATTTCTCCTCGAGTTGAGTTCATTCCTCGAGTCGAGTACCGAGTCCACGAGTCGACAAGCCACTCCTCGTGCCGACTCTACATTTCTCCTCGAGTTGAGTTCATTCCTCGAGTCGAGTACCGAGTCCACGAGTCGACAAGCCACTCCTCGTGCCGACTCTACATTTCTCCTCGAGTTGAGTTCATTCCTCGAGTCGAGTACCGAGTCCACGAGTCGACAAGCCACTCCTCGTGCCGAGTATACATTTCTCCTCGAGTTGAGTTCATTCCTCGAGTCGAGTAACGAGTCCACGAGTCGACTAGCCACTCCTCGTGCCGACTCTACATTTCTCTTCGAGTTGAGTTCATTCCTCGAGTCGAGTACCGAGTCCACGAGTCGACAAGCCACTCCTCGTGCCGACTCTACATTTCTCCTCGAGTTGAGTTCATTCTTTGAGTCGAGTACCGAGGCCACGAGTCGACAAGCCACTGCTCGTGCCAACTCTACATTTCTCCTCGAGTTGAGTTCATTCCTCGAGTCGAGTACCGAGTCCACGAGTCGACAAGCCACTCCTCGTGCCGACTCTACATTTCTCCTCGAGTTGAGTTCATTCCTCGAGTCGAGTACCGAGTCCACGAGTCGACAAGCCACTCCTCGTGCCGACTCTACATTTCTCCTCGAGTTGAGTTCATTCCTCGAGTCGAGTACCGAGTCCACGAGTCGACAAGCCACTCCTCGTGCCGACTCTACATTTCTCCTCGAGTTGAGTTCATTCCTCGAGTCGAGTACCGAGTCCACGAGTCGACAAGCCACTCCTCGTGCCGACTCTACATTTCTCCTCGAGTTGAGTTCATTCCTCGAGTCGAGTACCGAGTCCACGAGTCGACAAGCCACTCCTCGTGCCGACTCTACATTTCTCCTCGAGTTGAGTTCATTCCTCGAGTCGAGTACCGAGTCCACGAGTCGACAAGCCACTCCTCGTGCCGACTCTACATTTCTCCTCGAGTTGAGTTCATTCCTCGAGTCGAGTACCGAGTCCACGAGTCGACAAGCCACTCCTCGTGCCGACTCTACATTTCTCCTCGAGTTGAGTTCATTCCTCGAGTCGAGTACCGAGTCCACGAGTCGACAAGCCACTCCTCGTGCCGACTCTACATTTCTCCTCGAGTTGAGTTCATTCTTCGAGTCGAGTACCGAGGCCACGAGTCGACAAGCCACTCCTCGTGCCGACTCTACATTTCTCCTCGAGTTGAGTTCATTCCTCAAGTCGAGTACCGAGTCCACGAGTCGACTAGCCACTCCTCGTGCTGACTCTACATTTCTCCTCAAGTTGGGTTCATTCCTCGAGTCGAGTACCGAGTCCACGAGTCGACAAGCCAATCCTCGTGCCGACTCTACATTTCTCCTCGAGTTGAGTTTATTCCTCGAGTCGAGTACCGAGTCCACGAGTCGAAAAGCCACTCCTCGTGCCGACTCTACATTTCTCCTCGAGTTGAGTTCATTCCTCGAGTCGAGTACCGAGTCAACGAGTCGAAAAGCCACTCCTCGTGCCGACTCTACATTTCTCCCCAAGTTGAGTTCATTCCTCGAGTCGAGTACCGAGTCCACGAGTCGACTAGCTACTCCTCGTGCCGACTCTACATTTCTCCTCGAGTTGAGTTCGTTCCTCGAGTCGAGTACCGAGTCCACGAGTCGACTAGCTACCCCTCGTGCCGACTCTACATTTCTCCTCGAGTTGAGTTCATTCCTCGAGTCAAGTACCGAGTCCACGAGTCGACAAGCCACTCCTCGTGCCGACTCTACATTTCTCCTCGAGTTGAATTAATTCCTCGAGTCGAGTACCGAGTCCACGAGTCGACAAGCCACTCCTCGTGCCGACTCTACATTTCTCCTCGAGTTGAGTTCATTCCTCGAGTCGAGTACCGAGTCCACGAGTCGACAAGCCACTCCTCGTGCCGACTCTACATTTCTCCTCGAGTTGAGTTCATTCCTCGAGTCGAGTACCGAGTCCACGAGTCGACAAGCCACTCCTCGTGCCGACTCTACATTTCTCCTCGAGTTGAGTTCATTCCTCGAGTCGAGTACCGAGTCCACGAGTCAAAAAGCCACTCCTTGTGCCGACTCTACATTTCTCCTCGAGTTGAGTTCATTCCTCGAGTCGAGTACCGAGTCCACGAGTCGAAAAGCCAGTCCTCGTGCCGACTCTACATTTCTCCCCAAGTTGAGTTCATTCCTCGAGTCGAGTACCGAGTCCACGAGTCGACTAGCTACTCCTCGTGCCGACTCTACATTTCTCCTCGAGTTGAGTTCGTTCCTCGAGTCGAGTACCGAGTCCACGAGTCGAAAAGCCAGTCCTCGTGCCGACTCTACATTTCTCCCCAAGTTGAGTTCATTCCTCGAGTCGAGTACCGAGTCCACGAGTCGACTAGCTACTCCTCGTGCCGACTCTACATTTCTCCTCGAGTTGAGTTCGTTCCTCGAGTCGAGTACCGAGTCCACGAGTCGACAAGCCACTCCTCGTGCCGACTCTACATTTCTCCTCGAGTTGAGTTCATTCCTCGAGTCGAGTACCGAGTCCACGAGTCAAAAAGCCACTCCTTGTGCCGACTCTACATTTCTCCTCGAGTTGAGTTCATTCCTCGAGTCGAGTACCGAGTCCACGAGTCGAAAAGCCAGTCCTCGTGCCGACTCTACATTTCTCCCCAAGTTGAGTTCATTCCTCGAGTCGAGTACCGAGTCCACGAGTCGACTAGCTACTCCTCGTGCCGACTCTACATTTCTCCTCGAGTTGAGTTCGTTCCTCGAGTCGAGTACCGAGTCCACGAGTCGACAAGCCACTCCTCGTGCCGACTCTACATTTCTCCTCGAGTTGAGTTCATTCTTTGAGTCGAGTACCGAGGCCACGAGTCGACAAGCCACTGCTCGTGCCGACTCTACATTTCTCCTCGAGTTGAGTTCATTCCTCGAGTCGAGTACCGAGTCCACGAGTCGACAAGCCACTCCTCGTGCCGACTCTACATTTCTCCTCGAGTTGAGTTCATTCCTCGAGTCGAGTACCGAGTCCACGAGTCGACAAGCCACTCCTCGTGCCGACTCTACATTTCTCCTCGAGTTGAGTTCATTCCTCGAGTCGAGTACCGAGTCCACGAGTCGACAAGCCACTCCTCGTGCCGACTCTACATTTCTCCTCGAGTTGAGTTCATTCCTCGAGTCGAGTACCGAGTCCACGAGTCGACAAGCCACTCCTCGTGCCGACTCTACATTTCTCCTCGAGTTGAGTTCATTCCTCGAGTCGAGTACCGAGTCCACGAGTCGACAAGCCACTCCTCGTGCCGACTCTACATTTCTCCTCGAGTTGAGTTCATTCCTCGAGTCGAGTACCGAGTCCACGAGTCGACAAGCCACTCCTCGTGCCGACTCTACATTTCTCCTCGAGTTGAGTTCATTCCTCGAGTCGAGTACCGAGTCCACGAGTCGACAAGCCACTCCTCGTGCCGACTCTACATTTCTCCTCGAGTTGAGTTCATTCCTCGAGTCGAGTACCGAGTCCACGAGTCGACAAGCCACTCCTCGTGCCGACTCTACATTTCTCCTCGAGTTGAGTTCATTCTTCGAGTCGAGTACCGAGGCCACGAGTCGACAAGCCACTCCTCGTGCCGACTCTACATTTCTCCTCGAGTTGAGTTCATTCCTCAAGTCGAGTACCGAGTCCACGAGTCGACTAGCCACTCCTCGTGCTGACTCTACATTTCTCCTCAAGTTGGGTTCATTCCTCGAGTCGAGTACCGAGTCCACGAGTCGACAAGCCAATCCTCGTGCCGACTCTACATTTCTCCTCGAGTTGAGTTCATTCCTCGAGTCGAGTACCGAGTCAACGAGTCGAAAAGCCACTCCTCGTGCCGACTCTACATTTCTCCCCAAGTTGAGTTCATTCCTCGAGTCGAGTACCGAGTCCACGAGTCGACTAGCTACTCCTCGTGCCGACTCTACATTTCTCCTCGAGTTGAGTTCGTTCCTCGAGTCGAGTACCGAGTCCACGAGTCGACTAGCTACCCCTCGTGCCGACTCTACATTTCTCCTCGAGTTGAGTTCATTCCTCGAGTCAAGTACCGAGTCCACGAGTCGACAAGCCACTCCTCGTGCCGACTCTACATTTCTCCTCGAGTTGAATTAATTCCTCGAGTCGAGTACCGAGTCCACGAGTCGACAAGCCACTCCTCGTGCCGACTCTACATTTCTCCTCGAGTTGAGTTCATTCCTCGAGTCGAGTACCGAGTCCACGAGTCGACAAGCCACTCCTCGTGCCGACTCTACATTTCTCCTCGAGTTGAGTTCATTCCTCGAGTCGAGTACCGAGTCCACGAGTCGACAAGCCACTCCTCGTGCCGACTCTACATTTCTCCTCGAGTTGAGTTCATTCCTCGAGTCGAGTACCGAGTCCACGAGTCAAAAAGCCACTCCTTGTGCCGACTCTACATTTCTCCTCGAGTTGAGTTCATTCCTCGAGTCGAGTACCGAGTCCACGAGTCGAAAAGCCAGTCCTCGTGCCGACTCTACATTTCTCCCCAAGTTGAGTTCATTCCTCGAGTCGAGTACCGAGTCCACGAGTCGACTAGCTACTCCTCGTGCCGACTCTACATTTCTCCTCGAGTTGAGTTCGTTCCTCGAGTCGAGTACCGAGTCCACGAGTCGACAAGCCACTCCTCGTGCCGACTCTACATTTCTCCTCGAGTTGAGTTCATTCTTTGAGTCGAGTACCGAGGCCACGAGTCGACAAGCCACTGCTCGTGCCGACTCTACATTTCTCCTCGAGTTGAGTTCATTCCTCGAGTCGAGTACCGAGTCCACGAGTCGACAAGCCACTCCTCGTGCCGACTCTACATTTCTCCTCGAGTTGAGTTCATTCCTCGAGTCGAGTACCGAGTCCACGAGTCGACAAGCCACTCCTCGTGCCGACTCTACATTTCTCCTCGAGTTGAGTTCATTCCTCGAGTCGAGTACCGAGTCCACGAGTCGACAAGCCACTCCTCGTGCCGACTCTACATTTCTCCTCGAGTTGAGTTCATTCCTCGAGTCGAGTACCGAGTCCACGAGTCGACAAGCCACTCCTCGTGCCGACTCTACATTTCTCCTCGAATTGAGTTCATTCCTCGAGTCGAGTACCGAGTCCACGAGTCGACAAGCCACTCCTCGTGCCGACTCTACATTTCTCCTCGAGTTGAGTTCATTCCTCGAGTCAAGTACCGAGTCCACGAGTCGACAAGCCACTCCTCGTGCCGACTCTACATTTCTCCTCGAGTTGAGTTCATTCCTCGAGTCGAGTACCGAGTCCACGAGTCGACAAGCCACTCCTCGTGCCGACTCTACATTTCTCCTCGAGTTGAGTTCATTCCTCGAGTCGAGTACCGAGTCCACGAGTCGACAAGCCACTCCTCGTGCCGACTCTACATTTCTCCTCGAGTTGAGTTCATTCTTCGAGTCGAGTACCGAGGCCACGAGTCGACAAGCCACTCCTCGTGCCGACTCTACATTTCTCCTCGAGTTGAGTTCATTCCTCAAGTCGAGTACCGAGTCCACGAGTCGACTAGCCACTCCTCGTGCTGACTCTACATTTCTCCTCAAGTTGGGTTCATTCCTCGAGTCGAGTACCGAGTCCACGAGTCGACAAGCCAATCCTCGTGCCGACTCTACATTTCTCCTCGAGTTGAGTTTATTCCTCGAGTCGAGTACCGAGTCCACGAGTCGAAAAGCCACTCCTCGTGCCGACTCTACATTTCTCCTCGAGTTGAGTTCATTCCTCGAGTCGATTACCGAGTCAACGAGTCGAAAAGCCACTCCTCGTGCCGACTCTACATTTCTCCCCAAGTTGAGTTCATTCCTCGAGTCGAGTACCGAGTCCACGAGTCGACTAGCTACTCCTCGTGCCGACTCTACATTTCTCCTCGAGTTGAGTTCGTTCCTCGAGTCGAGTACCGAGTCCACGAGTCGACTAGCTACCCCTCGTGCCGACTCTACATTTCTCCTCGAGTTGAGTTCATTCCTCGAGTCAAGTACCGAGTCCACGAGTCGACAAGCCACTCCTCGTGCCGACTCTACATTTCTCCTCGAGTTGAATTAATTCCTCGAGTCGAGTACCGAGTCCACGAGTCGACAAGCCACTCCTCGTGCCGACTCTACATTTCTCCTCGAGTTGAGTTCATTCCTCGAGTCGAGTACCGAGTCCACGAGTCGACAAGCCACTCCTCGTGCCGACTCTACATTTCTCCTCGAGTTGAGTTCATTCCTCGAGTCGAGTACCGAGTCCACGAGTTGACAAGCCACTCCTCGTGCCGACTCTACATTTCTCCTCGAGTTGAGTTCATTCCTCGAGTCGAGTACCGAGTCCACGAGTCGAAAAGCCACTCCTTGTGCCGACTCTACATTTCTCCTCGAGTTGAGTTCATTCCTCGAGTCGAGTACCGAGTCCACGAGTCGAAAAGCCAGTCCTCGTGCCGACTCTACATTTCTCCCCAAGTTGAGTTCATTCCTCGAGTCGAGTACCGAGTCCACGAGTCGACTAGCTACTCCTCGTGCCGACTCTACATTTCTCCTCGAGTTGAGTTCGTTCCTCGAGTCGAGTACCGAGTCCACGAGTCGACTAGCTACTCCTCGTGCCGACTCTACATTTCTCCTTGAGTTGAGTTCATTCCTCGAGTCAAGTACCGAGTCCACGAGTCGACAAGCCACTCCTCGTGCCGACTCTACATTTCTCCTCGAGTTGAATTAATTCCTCGAGTCGAGTACCGAGTCCACGAATCGACAAGCCACTCCTCGTGCCGGCTCTACATTTCTCCTCGAGTTGGGTTCATTCCTCGAGTTGAGTACCGAGTCCACGAGTGGACAAGCCACTCCTCGTGCCGACTCTACATTTCTCTTCGAGTTGAGTTCATTCCTCGAGTCGAGTACCGAGTCCACGAGTCGACAAGCCACTCCTCGTGCCGACTCTACATTTCTCCTCGAGTTGAGTTCATTCTTTGAGTCGAGTACCGAGGCCACGAGTCGACAAGCCACTGCTCGTGCCGACTCTACATTTCTCCTCGAGTTGAGTTCATTCCTCGAGTCGAGTACCGAGTCCACGAGTCGACAAGCCACTCCTCGTGCCGACTCTACATTTCTCCTCGAGTTGAGTTCATTCCTCGAGTCGAGTACCGAGTCCACGAGTCGACAAGCCACTCCTCGTGCCGACTCTACATTTCTCCTCGAGTTGAGTTCATTCCTCGAGTCGAGTACCGAGTCCACGAGTCGACAAGCCACTCCTCGTGCCGACTCTACATTTCTCCTCGAGTTGAGTTCATTCCTCGAGTCGAGTACCGAGTCCACGAGTCGACAAGCCACTCCTCGTGCCGACTCTACATTTCTCCTCGAGTTGAGTTCATTCCTCGAGTCGAGTACCGAGTCCACGAGTCGACAAGCCACTCCTCGTGCCGACTCTACATTTCTCCTCGAGTTGAGTTCATTCCTCGAGTCGAGTACCGAGTCCACGAGTCGACAAGCCACTCCTCGTGCCGACTCTACATTTCTCCTCGAGTTGAGTTCATTCCTCGAGTCGAGTACCGAGTCCACGAGTCGACAAGCCACTCCTCGTGCCGACTCTACATTTCTCCTCGAGTTGAGTTCATTCCTCGAGTCGAGTACCGAGTCCACGAGTCGACAAGCCACTCCTCGTGCCGACTCTACATTTCTCCTCGAGTTGAGTTCATTCTTCGAGTCGAGTACCGAGGCCACGAGTCGACAAGCCACTCCTCGTGCCGACTCTACATTTCTCCTCGAGTTGAGTTCATTCCTCAAGTCGAGTACCGAGTCCACGAGTCGACTAGCCACTCCTCGTGCTGACTCTACATTTCTCCTCAAGTTGGGTTCATTCCTCGAGTCGAGTACCGAGTCCACGAGTCGACAAGCCAATCCTCGTGCCGACTCTACATTTCTCCTCGAGTTGAGTTCATTCCTCGAGTCGAGTACCGAGTCCACGAGTCGAAAAGCCACTCCTCGTGCCGACTCTACATTTCTCCTCGAGTTGAGTTCATTCCTCGAGTCGAGTACCGAGTCAACGAGTCGAAAAGCCACTCCTCGTGCCGACTCTACATTTCTCCCCAAGTTGAGTTCATTCCTCGAGTCGAGTACCGAGTCCACGAGTCGACTAGCTACTCCTCGTGCCGACTCTACATTTCTCCTCGAGTTGAGTTCGTTCCTCGAGTCGAGTACCGAGTCCACGAGTCGACTAGCTACCCCTCGTGCCGACTCTACATTTCTCCTCGAGTTGAGTTCATTCCTCGAATCAAGTACCGAGTCCACGAGTCGACAAGCCACTCCTCGTGCCGACTCTACATTTCTCCTCGAGTTGAATTAATTCCTCGAGTCGAGTACCGAGTCCACGAGTCGACAAGCCACTCCTCGTGCCGACTCTACATTTCTCCTCGAGTTGAGTTCATTCCTCGAGTCGAGTACCGAGTCCACGAGTCGACAAGCCACTCCTCATGCCGACTCTACATTTCTCCTCGAGTTGAGTTCATTCCTCGAGTCGAGTAACGAGTCCACGAGTCGACAAGCCACTCCTCGTGCCGACTCTACATTTCTCCTCGAGTTGAGTTCATTCCTCGAGTCGAGTACCGAGTCCACGAGTCGACAAGCCACTCCTCATGCCGACTATACATTTCTCCTCGAGTTGAGTTCATTCCTCGAGTCGAGTACCGAGTCCACGAGTCGACAAGCCACTCCTCGTGCCGACTCTACATTTCTCCTCGAGTTGAGTTCATTCCTCGAGTCGAGTACCGAGTCCACGAGTCGACAAGCCACTCCTCGTGCCGACTATACATTTCTCCTCGAGTTGAGTTCATTCCTCAAGTCGAGTACCGAGTCCACGAGTCGACAAGCCACTCCTCGTGCCGACTCTACATTTCTCCTCGAGTTGAGTTGATTCCTCGAGTCGAGTACCGAGTCCACGAGTCGACAAGCCACTCCTCGTGCCGACTCTACATTTCTCCTCGAGTTGAGTTCATTCCTCGAGTCGAGTACCGAGTCCACGAGTCGACAAGCCACTCCTCGTGCCGACTATACATTTCTCCTCGAGTTGAGTTCATTCCTCAAGTCGAGTACCGAGTCCACGAGTCGACTAGCCACTCCTCGTGCCGACTCTACATTTCTCCTCGAGTTGGGTTCAGTCCTCGAGTCGAGTATCGAGTCCACGAGTCGACAAGCCAATCCTCGTGCCGACTCTACATTTCTCCTCGAGTTGAGTTCATTCCTCGAGTCGAGTACCGAGTCCACGAGTCGACAAGCCACTCCTCGTGCCGACTCTACATTTCTCCTCGAGTTGAGTTCATTCCTCGAGTCGAGTACCGAGTCCACGAGTCGACAAGCCACTCCTCGTGCCGACTCTACATTTATCCCCAAGTTGAGTTCATTCCTCGAGTCGAGTACCGAGTCCACGAGTTGACTAGCTACTCCTCGTGCCGACTCTACATTTCTCCTCGAGTTGAGTTCGTTCCTCAAGTCGAGTACCGAGTCCACGAGTTGACTAGCTACTCCTCGTGCCGACTCTACATTTCTCCTCGAGTTGAGTTCATTCCTCGAGTCGAGTACCGAGTCCACGAGTCGACAAGCCACTCCTCGTGCCGACTCTACATTTCTCCTCGAGTTGAGTTCATTCCTCGAGTCGAGTACCGAGTCCACGAGTCGACAAGCCACTCCTCGTGCCGGCTCTACATTTCTCCTCGAGTTGGGTTCATTCCTCGAGTCGAGTACCGAGTCCACGAGTCGACAAGCCACTCCTCGTGCCGACTCTACATTTCTCTTCGAGTTGAGTTCATTCCTCGAGTCGAGTACCGAGTCCACGAGTCGACTAGCTACTCCTCGTGCCGACTCTACATTTCTCCTCGAGTTGAGTTCGTTCCTCGAGTCGAGTACCGAGTCCACGAGTCGACTAGCTACTCCTCGTGCCGACTCTACATTTCTCCTCGAGTTGAGTTCATTCCTCGAGTCAAGTACCGAGTCCACGAGTCGACAAGCCACTCCTCGTGCCGACTCTACATTTCTCCTCGAGTTGAATTAATTCCTCGAGTCGAGTACCGAGTCCACGAGTCGACAAGCCACTCCTCGTGCCGGCTCTACATTTCTCCTCGAGTTGGGTTCATTCCTCGAGTCGAGTACCGAGTCCACGAGTGGACAAGCCACTCCTCGTGCCGACTCTACATTTCTCCTCGAGTTGAGTTCATTCCTCGAGTCGAGTACCGAGTCCACGAGTCGACAAGCCACTCCTCATGCCGACTCTACATTTCTGCTCGAGTTGAGTTCATTCTTCGAGTCAAGTACCGAGGCCACGAGTCGACAAGCCACTCCTCGTGCCGACTCTACATTTCTCCTCGAGTTGAGTTCATTCCTCGAGTCGAGTACCGAGTCCACGAGTCGACAAGCCACTCCTCGTGCCGACTCTACATTTATCCCCAAGTTGAGTTCATTCCTCGAGTCGAGTACCGAGTCCACGAGTCGACTAGCTACTCCTCGTGCCGACTCTACATTTCTCCTCGAGTTGAGTTCGTTCCTCGAGTCGAGTACCGAGTCCACGAGTCGACTAGCTACTCCTCGTGCCGACTCTACATTTCTCCTCGAGTTGAGTTCATTCCTCGAGTCAAGTACCGAGTCCACGAGTCGACAAGCCACTCCTCGTGCCGACTCTACATTTCTCCTCGAGTTGAATTAATTCCTCGAGTCGAGTACCGAGTCCACGAGTCGACAAGCCACTCCTCGTGCCGGCTCTACATTTCTCCTCGAGTTGGGTTCATTCCTCGAGTCGAGTACCGAGTCCACGAGTGGACAAGCCACTCCTCGTGCCGACTCTACATTTCTCCTCGAGTTGAGTTCATTCCTCGAGTCGAGTACCGAGTCCACGAGTCGACAAGCCACTCCTCATGCCGACTCTACATTTCTGCTCGAGTTGAGTTCATTCTTCGAGTCAAGTACCGAGGCCACGAGTCGACAAGCCACTCCTCGTGCCGACTCTACATTTCTCCTCGAGTTGAGTTCATTCCTCGAGTCGAGTACCGAGTCCACGAGTCGACAAGCCACTCCTCGTGCCGACTCTACATTTATCCCCAAGTTGAGTTCATTCCTCGAGTCGAGTACCGAGTCCACGAGTTGACTAGCTACTCCTCGTGCCGACTCTACATTTCTCCTCGAGTTGAGTTCGTTCCTCAAGTCGAGTACCGAGTCCACGAGTTGACTAGCTACTCCTCGTGCCGACTCTACATTTCTCCTCGAGTTGAGTTCATTCCTCGAGTCGAGTACCGAGTCCACGGGTCGACAAGCCACTCCTCTTGCCGACTCTACATTTCTCCTCGAGTTGAGTTCATTCCTCGAGTCGAGTACCGAGTCCACGAGTCGACAAGCCACTCCTCGTGCCGGCTCTACATTTCTCCTCGAGTTGGGTTCATTCCTCGAGTCGAGTACCGAGTCCACGAGTGGACGAGCCACTCCTCGTGCCGACTCTACATTTCTCCTCGAGTTGAGTTCATTCCTCGAGTCGAGTACCGAGTCCACGAGTCGACTAGCTACTCCTCGTGCCGACTCTACATTTCTCCTCGAGTTGAGTTCGTTCCTCGAGTCGAGTACCGAGTCCACGAGTCGACTAGCTACTCCTCGTGCCGACTCTACATTTCTCCTCGAGTTGTGTTCATTCCTCGAGTCAAGTACCGAGTCCACGAGTCGACAAGCCACTCCTCGTGCCGACTCTACATTTCTCCTCGAGTTGAATTAATTCCTCGAGTCGAGTACCGAGTCCACGAGTCGACAAGCCACTCCTCGTGCCGGCTCTACATTTCTCCTCGAGTTGGGTTCATTCCTCGAGTCGAGTACCGAGTCCACGAGTGGACAAGCCACTCCTCGTGCCGACTCTACATTTCTCCTCGAGTTGAGTTCATTCCTCGAGTCGAGTACCGAGTCCACGAGTCGACAAGCCAGTCCTCATGCCGACTCTACATTTCTCCTCGAGTTGAGTTCATTCTTCGAGTCAAGTACCGAGGCCACGAGTCGACAAGCCACTCCTCGTGCCGACTCTACATTTCTCCTCGAGTTGAGTTCATTCCTCGAGTCGAGTACCGAGTCCACGAGTCGACAAGCCACTCCTCGTGCCGACTCTACATTTCTCCTCGAGTTGAGTTCATTCCTCGAGTCGAGTACCGAGTCCAATATTCGACAAGCCACTCCTCGTGCCGACTCTACATTTCTCCTCGAGTTGAGTTCATTCCTCGAGTCGAGTACCGAGTCCACGAGTCGACAAGCCACTCCTCGTGCCGACTCTACATTTCTCCTCGAGTTGAGTTCATTCCTCGAGTCCAGTACCGAGTCCACGAGTCGACAAGCCACTCCTCGTGCCGACTATACATTTCTCCTCGAGTTGAGTTCATTCCTCAAGTCGAGTACCGAGTCCACGAGTCGACTAGCCACTCCTCGTGCCGACTCTACATTTCTCCTCGAGTTGGGTTCATTCCTCGAGTGGAGTACCGAGTCCACGAGTCGACAAGCCAATCCTCGTGCCGACTCTACATTTCTCCTCGAGTTGAGTTCATTCCTCGAGTCGAGTACCGAGTCCACGAGTCGACAAGCCACTCCTCGTGCCGACTCTACATTTCTCCTCGAGTTGAGTTCATTCCTCGAGTCGAGTACCGAGTCCACGAGTCGACAAGCCACTCCTCGTGTCGACTCTGCATTTCTCCTCGAGTTGAGTTCATTGCTCGAGTCGAGTACCGAGTCCACGAGTCGACAAGCCACTCCTCGTGCCGACTCTACATTTCTCCTCTAGTTTAGTTCATTCCTCGAGTCGAGTACCGAGTCTACGAGTCGACAAGCCACTCCTCGTGCCGACTATACATTTCTCCTCGAGTTGAGTTCATTCCTCAAGTCAAGTACCGAGTCCACGAGTCGACTAGCCACTCCTCGTGCCGACTCTACATTTCTCCTCGAGTTGGGTTCATTCCTCGAGTCGAGTACCGAGTCCACGAGTCGTGTAGCCACTCCTCGTGCCGACTCTACATTTCTCCTCGAGTTGAGTTCATTCCTCGAGTCGAGTACCGAGTCCACGAGTCGACAAGCCACTCCTCGTGCCGACTATACATTTCTCCTCGAGTTGAGTTCATTCCTCAAGTCGAGTACCGAGGCCACGAGTCGACTAGCCACTCCTCGTGCCGACTCTACATTTCTCCTCGAGTTGGGTTCATAACTCGAGTCGAGTACCGAGTCCACGAGTCGACAAGCTAATCCTCGTGCCGACTCTACATTTCTCCTCGAGTTGAGTTCATTCCTCGAGTCGAGTACCGAGTCCACGAGTCGACAAGCCACTCCTCGTGCCGACTCTACATTTCTCCTCGAGTTGAGTTCATTCCTCGAGTCGAGTACCGAGTCCACGAGTCGACAAGCCACTCCTTGTGCCGACTCTACATTTCTCCTCGAGTTGAGTTCATTCCTCGAGTCGAGTACCGAGTCCAATATTCGACAAGCCACTCCTCGTGCCGACTCTACATTTCTCCTCGAGTTGAGTTCATTCCTCGAGTCGAGTACCGAGTCCACGAGTCGACAAGCCACTCCTCGTGCCGACTCTACATTTCTCCTCGAGTTGAGTTCATTCCTCGAGTCCAGTACCGAGTCCACGAGTCGACAAGCCACTCCTCGTGCCGACTATACATTTCTCCTCGAGTTGAGTTCATTCCTCAAGTCGAGTACCGAGTCCACGAGTCGACTAGCCACTCCTCGTGCCGACTCTACATTTCTCCTCGAGTTGGGTTCATTCCTCGAGTCGAGTACCGAGTCCACGAGTCGACAAGCCAATCCTCGTGCCGACTCTACATTTCTCCTCGAGTTGAGTTCATTCCTCGAGTCGAGTACCGAGTCCACGAGTCGACAAGCCACTCCTCGTGCCGACTCTACATTTCTCCTCGAGTTGAGTTCATTCCTCGAGTCGAGTACCGAGTCCACGAGTCGACAAGCCACTCCTCGTGCCGACTCTACATTTCTCCTCGAGTTGAGTTCATTCCTCGAGTCCAGTACCGAGTCCACGAGTCGACAAGCCACTCCTCGTGCCGACTATACATTTCTCCTCGAGTTGAGTTCATTCCTCAAGTCGAGTACCGAGTCCACGAGTCGACTAGCCACTCCTCGTGCCGACTCTACATTTCTCCTCGAGTTGGGTTCATTCCTCGAGTCGAGTACTGAGTCCACGAGTCGACAAGCCAATCCTCGTGCCGACTCTACATTTCTCCTCGAGTTGAGTTCATTCCTCGAGTCGAGTACCGAGTCCACGAGTCGACAAGCCACTCCTCGTGCCGACTCTACATTTCTCCTCGAGTTGAGTTCATTCCTCGAGTCGAGTACCGAGTCCACGAGTCGACAAGCCACTCCTCGTGTCGACTCTGCATTTCTCCTCGAGTTGAGTTCATTGCTCGAGTCGAGTACCGAGTCCACGAGTCGACAAGCCACTCCTCGTGCCGACTCTACATTTCTCCTCGAGTTGGGTTCATAACTCGAGTCGAGTACCGAGTCCACGAGTCGACAAGCCACTCCTCGTGCCGACTCTACATTTCTCCTCGAGTTGAGTTCATTCCTCGAGTCGAGTACCGAGTCCACGAGTCGACAAGCCACTCCTCGTGTCGACTCTGCATTTCTCCTCGAGTTGAGTTCATTGCTCGAGTCGAGTACCGAGTCCACGAGTCGACAAGCCACTCCTCGTGCCGACTCTACATTTCTCCTCTAGTTTAGTTCATTCCTCGAGTCGAGTACCGAGTCTACGAGTCGACAAGCCACTCCTCGTGCCGACTATACATTTCTCCTCGAGTTGAGTTCATTCCTCAAGTCAAGTACCGAGCCCACGAGTCGACTAGCCACTCCTCGTGCCGACTCTACATTTCTCCTCGAGTTGGGTTCATTCCTCGAGTCAAGTACCGAGTCCACGAGTCGTGTAGCCACTCCTCGTGCCGACTCTACATTTCTCCTCGAGTTGAGTTCATTCCTCGAGTCGAGTACCGAGTCCACGAGTCGACAAGCCACTCCTCGTGCCGACTATACATTTCTCCTCGAGTTGAGTTCATTCCTCAAGTCGAGTACCGAGGCCACGAGTCGACTAGCCACTCCTCGTGCCGACTCTACATTTCTCCTCGAGTTGGGTTCATAACTCGAGTCGAGTACCGAGTCCACGAGTCGACAAGCTAATCCTCGTGCCGACTCTACATTTCTCCTCGAGTTGAGTTCATTCCTCGAGTCGAGTACCGAGTCCACGAGTCGACAAGCCACTCCTCGTGCCGACTCTACATTTCTCCTCGAGTTGAGTTCATTCCTCGAGTCGAGTACCGAGTCCACGAGTCGACAAGCCACTCCTTGTGCCGACTCTACATTTCTCCTCGAGTTGAGTTCATTCCTCGAGTCGAGTACCGAGTCCAATATTCGACAAGCCACTCCTCGTGCCGACTCTACATTTCTCCTCGAGTTGAGTTCATTCCTCGAGTCGAGTACCGAGTCCACGAGTCGACAAGCCACTCCTCGTGCCGACTCTACATTTCTCCTCGAGTTGAGTTCATTCCTCGAGTCCAGTACCGAGTCCACGAGTCGACAAGCCACTCCTCGTGCCGACTATACATTTCTCCTCGAGTTGAGTTCATTCCTCAAGTCGAGTACCGAGTCCACGAGTCGACTAGCCACTCCTCGTGCCGACTCTACATTTCTCCTCGAGTTGGGTTCATTCCTCGAGTCGAGTACCGAGTCCACGAGTCGACAAGCCAATCCTCGTGCCGACTCTACATTTCTCCTCGAGTTGAGTTCATTCCTCGAGTCGAGTACCGAGTCCACGAGTCGACAAGCCACTCCTCGTGCCGACTCTACATTTCTCTTCGAGTTGAGTTCATTCCTCGAGTCGAGTACCGAGTCCACGAGTCGACAAGCCACTCCTCGTGTCGACTCTGCATTTCTCCTCGAGTTGAGTTCATTGCTCGAGTCGAGTACCGAGTCCACGAGTCGACAAGCCACTCCTCGTGCCGACTCTACATTTCTCCTCTAGTTTAGTTCATTCCTCGAGTCGAGTACCGAGTCTACGAGTTGACAAGCCACTCCTCGTGCCGACTATACATTTCTCCTCGAGTTGAGTTCATTCCTCAAGTCAAGTACCGAGTCCACGAGTCGACTAGCCACTCCTCGTGCCGACTCTACATTTCTCCTCGAGTTGGGTTCATTCATCGAGTCGAGTACCGAGTCCACGAGTCGTGTAGCCACTCCTCGTGCCGACTCTACATTTCTCCTCGAGTTGAGTTCATTCCTCGAGTCGAGTACCGAGTCCACGAGTTGACAAGCCACTCCTCGTGCCGACTATACATTTCTCCTCGAGTTGAGTTCATTCCTCAAGTCGAGTACCGAGGCCACGAGTCGACTAGCCACTCCTCGTGCCGACTCTACATTTCTCCTCGAGTTGGGTTCATAACTCGAGTCGAGTACCGAGTCCACGAGTCGACAAGCTAATCCTCGTGCCGACTCTACATTTCTCCTCGAGTTGAGTTCATTCCTCGAGTCGAGTACCGAGTCCACGAGTCGACAAGCCACTCCTCGTGCCGACTCTACATTTCTCCTCGAGTTGAGTTCATTTCTCGAGTCGAGTACCGAGTCCACGAGTCGACAAGCCACTCCTTGTGCCGACTCTACATTTCTCCTCGAGTTGAGTTCATTCCTCGAGTCGAGTACCGAGTCCAATATTCGACAAGCCACTCCTCGTGCCGACTCTACATTTCTCCTCGAGTTGAGTTCATTCCTCGAGTCGAGTACCGAGTCCACGAGTCGACAAGCCACTCCTCGTGCCGACTCTACATTTCTCCTCGAGTTGAGTTCATTCCTCGAGTCCAGTACCGAGTCCACGAGTCGACAAGCCACTCCTCGTGCCGACTATACATTTCTCCTCGAGTTGAGTTCATTCCTCAAGTCGAGTACCGAGTCCACGAGTCGACTAGCCACTCCTCGTGCCGACTCTACATTTCTCCTCGAGTTGGGTTCATTCCTCGAGTCGAGTACCGAGTCCACGAGTCGACAAGCCAATCCTCGTGCCGACTCTACATTTCTCCTCGAGTTGAGTTCATTCCTCGAGTCGAGTACCGAGTCCACGAGTCGACAAGCCACTCCTCGTGCCGACTCTACATTTCTCCTCGAGTTGAGTTCATTCCTCGAGTCGAGTACCGAGTCCACGAGTCGACAAGCCACTCCTCGTGTCGACTCTGCATTTCTCCTCGAGTTGAGTTCATTGCTCGAGTCGAGTACCGAGTCCACGAGTCGACAAGCCACTCCTCGTGCCGACTCTACATTTCTCCTCTAGTTTAGTTCATTCCTCGAGTCGAGTACCGAGTCTACGAGTCGACAAGCCACTCCTCGTGCCGACTATACATTTCTCCTCGAGTTGAGTTCATTCCTCAAGTCAAGTACCGAGTCCACGAGTCGACTAGCCACTCCTCGTGCCGACTCTACATTTCTCCTCGAGTTGGGTTCATTCCTCGAGTCGAGTACCGAGTCCACGAGTCGTGTAGCCACTCCTCGTGCCGACTCTACATTTCTCCTCGAGTTGAGTTCATTCCTCGAGTCGAGTACCGAGTCCACGAGTCGACAAGCCACTCCTCGTGCCGACTATACATTTCTCCTTGAGTTGAGTTCATTCCTCAAGTCGAGTACCGAGGCCACGAGTCGACTAGCCACTCCTCGTGCCGACTCTACATTTCTCCTCGAGTTGGGTTCATAACTCGAGTCGAGTACCGAGTCCACGAGTCGACAAGCTAATCCTCGTGCCGACTCTACATTTCTCCTCGAGTTGAGTTCATTCCTCGAGTCGAGTACCGAGTCCACGAGTCGACAAGCCACTCCTCGTGCCGACTCTACATTTCTCCTCGAGTTGAGTTCATTCCTCGAGTCGAGTACCGAGTCCACGAGTCGACAAGCCACTCCTCGTGCCGACTATACATTTCTCCTCGAGTTGAGTTCATTCCTCAAGTCGAGTACCGAGGCCACGAGTCGACTAGCCACTCCTCGTGCCGACTCTACATTTCTCCTCGAGTTGGGTTCATAACTCGAGTCGACTACCGAGTCCACGAGTCGACAAGCTAATCCTCGTGCCGACTCTACATTTCTCCTCGAGTTGAGTTCATTCCTCGAGTCGAGTACCGAGTCCACGAGTCGACAAGCCACTCCTCGTGCCGACTCTACATTTCTCCTCGAGTTGAGTTCATTCCTCGAGTCGAGTACCGAGTCCACGAGTCGTCAAGCCACTCCTCGTGCCGACTCTACATTTCTCCTCTAGTTTAGTTCATTCCTCGAGTCGAGTACCGAGTCCACGAGTCGACAAGCCACTCCTCGTGCCGACTATACATTTCTCCTCGAGTTGAGTTCATTCCTCAACTCGAGTACCGAGTCCACGAGTCGACTAGCCACTCCTCGTGCTGACTCTACATTTCTCCTCGAGTTGGGTTCATTCCTCGAGTCGAGTACCGAGTCCACGAGTCGAGTAGCCACTCCTCGTGCCGACTCTACATTTCTCCTCGAGTTGAGTTCATTCCTCGAGTCGAGTACCGAGTCCACGAGTCGACAAGCCACTCCTCGCGCCGACTATACATTTCTCCTCGAGTTGAGTTCATTCCTCAAGTCGAGTACCGAGTCCACGAGTCGACTAGCCACTCCTCGTGCCGACTCTACATTTCTCCTCGAGTTGAGTTCATTCCTCGAGTCGAGTACCGAGTCCACGAGTCGACAAGCCACTCCTTGTGCCGACTCTACATTTCTCCTCGAGTTGAGTTCATTCCTCAAGTCGAGTACCGAGTCCACGAGTCGACAAGCCACTCCTCGTGCCGACTCTACATTTCTCCTCGAGTTGAGTTCATTCCTCGAGTCGAATACCGAGTCCACGAGTCGACAAGCCACTCCTTGTGCCGACTCTACATTTCTCCTCGAGTTGAGTTCATTCCTCGAGTCGAGTACCGAGTCCAATATTCGACAAGCCACTCCTCGTGCCGACTCTACATTTCTCCTCGAGTTGAGTTCATTCCTCGAGTCGAGTACCGAGTCCACGAGTCGACAAGCCACTCCTCGTGCCGACTCTACATTTCTCCTCGAGTTGAGTTCATTCCTCGAGTCCAGTACCGAGTCCACGAGTCGACAAGCCACTCCTCGTGCCGACTATACATTTCTCCTCGAGTTGAGTTCATTCCTCAAGTCGAGTACCGAGTCCACGAGTCGACTAGCCACTCCTCGTGCCGACTCTACATTTCTCCTCGAGTTGGGTTCATTCCTCGAGTCGAGTACCGAGTCCACGAGTCGACAAGCCAATCCTCGTGCCGACTCTACATTTCTCCTCGAGTTGAGTTCATTCCTCGAGTCGAGTACCGAGTCCACGAGTCGACAAGCCACTCCTCGTGCCGACTCTACATTTCTCCTCGAGTTGAGTTCATTCCTCGAGTCGAGTACCGAGTCCACGAGTCGACAAGCCACTCCTCGTGTCGACTCTGCATTTCTCCTCGAGTTGAGTTCATTGCTCGAGTCGAGTACCGAGTCCACGAGTCGACAAGCCACTCCTCGTGCCGACTATACATTTCTCCTCGAGTTGAGTTCATTCCTCAAGTCGAGTACCGAGTCCACGAGTCGACTAGCCACTCCTCGTGCTGACTCTACATTTCTCCTCGAGTTGGGTTCATTCCTCGAGTCGAGTACCGAGTCCACGAGTCGACAAGCCAATCCTCGTGCCGACTCTACATTTCTCCTCGAGTTGAGTTCATTCCTCGAGTCGAATACCGAGTCCACGAGTCGACAAGCCACTCCTTGTGCCGACTCTACATTTCTCCTCGAGTTGAGTTCATTCCTCGAGTCGAGTACCGAGTCCAATATTCGACAAGCCACTCCTCGTGCCGACTCTACATTTCTCCTCGAGTTGAGTTCATTCCTCGAGTCGAGTACCGAGTCCACGAGTCGACAAGCCACTCCTCGTGCCGACTCTACATTTCTCCTCGAGTTGAGTTCATTCCTCGAGTCCAGTACCGAGTCCACGAGTCGACAAGCCACTCCTCGTGCCGACTATACATTTCTCCTCGAGTTGAGTTCATTCCTCAAGTCGAGTACCGAGTCCACGAGTCGACTAGCCACTCCTCGTGCCGACTCTACATTTCTCCTCGAGTTGGGTTCATTCCTCGAGTCGAGTACCGAGTCCACGAGTCGACAAGCCAATCCTCGTGCCGACTCTACATTTCTCCTCGAGTTGAGTTCATTCCTCGAGTCGAGTACCGAGTCCACGAGTCGACAAGCCACTCCTCGTGCCGACTCTACATTTCTCCTCGAGTTGAGTTCATTCCTCGAGTCGAGTACCGAGTCCACGAGTCGACAAGCCACTCCTCGTGTCGACTCTGCATTTCTCCTCGAGTTGAGTTCATTGCTCGAGTCGAGTACCGAGTCCACGAGTCGACAAGCCACTCCTCGTGCCGACTCTACATTTCTCCTCTAGTTTAGTTCATTCCTCGAGTCGAGTACCGAGTCTACGAGTTGACAAGCCACTCCTCGTGCCGACTATACATTTCTCCTCGAGTTGAGTTCATTCCTCAAGTCAAGTACCGAGTCCACGAGTCGACTAGCCACTCCTCGTGCCGACTCTACATTTCTCCTCGAGTTGGGTTCATTCCTCGAGTCGAGTACCGAGTCCACGAGTCGTGTAGCCACTCCTCGTGCCGACTCTACATTTCTCCTCGAGTTGAGTTCATTCCTCGAGTCGAGTACCGAGTCCACGAGTCGACAAGCCACTCCTCGTGCCGACTATACATTTCTCCTCGAGTTGAGTTCATTCCTCAAGTCGAGTACCGAGGCCACGAGTCGACTAGCCACTCCTCGTGCCGACTCTACATTTCTCCTCGAGTTGGGTTCATAACTCGAGTCGAGTACCGAGTCCACGAGTCGACAAGCTAATCCTCGTGCCGACTCTACATTTCTCCTCGAGTTGAGTTCATTCCTCGAGTCGAGTACCGAGTCCACGAGTCGACAAGCCACTCCTCGTGCCGACTCTACATTTCTCCTCGAGTTGAGTTCATTTCTCGAGTCGAGTACCGAGTCCACGAGTCGACAAGCCACTCCTTGTGCCGACTCTACATTTCTCCTCGAGTTGAGTTCATTCCTCGAGTCGAGTACCGAGTCCAATATTCGACAAGCCACTCCTCGTGCCGACTCTACATTTCTCCTCGAGTTGAGTTCATTCCTCGAGTCGAGTACCGAGTCCACGAGTCGACAAGCCACTCCTCGTGCCGACTCTACATTTCTCCTCGAGTTGAGTTCATTCCTCGAGTCCAGTACCGAGTCCACGAGTCGACAAGCCACTCCTCGTGCCGACTATACATTTCTCCTCGAGTTGAGTTCATTCCTCAAGTCGAGTACCGAGTCCACGAGTCGACTAGCCACTCCTCGTGCCGACTCTACATTTCTCCTCGAGTTGGGTTCATTCCTCGAGTCGAGTACCGAGTCCACGAGTCGACAAGCCAATCCTCGTGCCGACTCTACATTTCTCCTCGAGTTGAGTTCATTCCTCGAGTCGAGTACCGAGTCCACGAGTCGACAAGCCACTCCTCGTGCCGACTCTACATTTCTCCTCGAGTTGAGTTCATTCCTCGAGTCGAGTACCGAGTCCACGAGTCGACAAGCCACTCCTCGTGTCGACTCTGCATTTCTCCTCGAGTTGAGTTCATTGCTCGAGTCGAGTACCGAGTCCACGAGTCGACAAGCCACTCCTCGTGCCGACTCTACATTTCTCCTCTAGTTTAGTTCATTCCTCGAGTCGAGTACCGAGTCTACGAGTCGACAAGCCACTCCTCGTGCCGACTATACATTTCTCCTCGAGTTGAGTTCATTCCTCAAGTCAAGTACCGAGTCCACGAGTCGACTAGCCACTCCTCGTGCCGACTCTACATTTCTCCTCGAGTTGGGTTCATTCCTCGAGTCGAGTACCGAGTCCACGAGTCGTGTAGCCACTCCTCGTGCCGACTCTACATTTCTCCTCGAGTTGAGTTCATTCCTCGAGTCGAGTACCGAGTCCACGAGTCGACAAGCCACTCCTCGTGCCGACTATACATTTCTCCTTGAGTTGAGTTCATTCCTCAAGTCGAGTACCGAGGCCACGAGTCGACTAGCCACTCCTCGTGCCGACTCTACATTTCTCCTCGAGTTGGGTTCATAACTCGAGTCGAGTACCGAGTCCACGAGTCGACAAGCTAATCCTCGTGCCGACTCTACATTTCTCCTCGAGTTGAGTTCATTCCTCGAGTCGAGTACCGAGTCCACGAGTCGACAAGCCACTCCTCGTGCCGACTCTACATTTCTCCTCGAGTTGAGTTCATTCCTCGAGTCGAGTACCGAGTCCACGAGTCGACAAGCCACTCCTCGTGCCGACTATACATTTCTCCTCGAGTTGAGTTCATTCCTCAAGTCGAGTACCGAGGCCACGAGTCGACTAGCCACTCCTCGTGCCGACTCTACATTTCTCCTCGAGTTGGGTTCATTCCTCGAGTCGATTACCGAGTCCACGAGTCGACAAGCCAATCCTCGTGCCGACTCTACATTTCTCCTCGAGTTGAGTTCATTCCTCGAGTCGAGTACCGAGTCCACGAGTCGACAAGCCACTCCTCGTGCCGACTCTACATTTCTCCTCGAGTTGAGTTCATTCCTCGAGTCGAGTACCGAGTCCACGAGTCGACAAGCCACTCCTCGTGCCGACTCTACATTTCTCCTCGAGTTGAGTTCATTCCTCGAGTCGAGTACCGAGTCCACGAGTCGACAAGCCACTCCTCGTGCCGACTATACATTTCTCCTCGAGTTGAGTTCATTCCTCAAGTCGAGTACCGAGTCCACGAGTCGACTAGCCACTCCTCGTGCCGACTCTAGATTTCTCCTCGAGTTGGGTTTATTCCTCGAGTCGAGTACCGAGTCCACGAGTCGACAAGCCAATCCTCGTGCCGACTCTACATTTCTCCTCGAGTTGAGTTCATTCCTCGAGTCGAGTACCGAGTCCACGAGTCGACAAGCCACTCCTCGTGCCGACTCTACATTTCTCCTCGAGTTGAGTTCATTCCTCGAGTCGAGTACCGAGTCCACGAGTCGACAAGCCACTCCTCGTGCCGACTCTACATTTCTCCTCTAGTTTAGTTCATTCCTCGAGTCGAGTACCGAGTCCACGAGTCGAGAAGCCACTCCTCGTGCCGACTATACATTTCTCCTCGAGTTGAGTTCATTCCTCAAGTCGAGTACCGAGTCCACGAGTCGACTAGCCACTCCTCGTGCTGACTCTACATTTCTCCTCGAGTTGGGTTCATTCCTCGAGTCGAGTACCGAGTCCACGAGTCGACAAGCCAATCCTCGTGCCGACTCTACATTTCTCCTCGAGTTGAGTTCATTCCTCGAGTCGAGTACCGAGTCCACGAGTCGAAAAGCCACTCCTCGTGCCGACTCTACATTACTCCTCGAGTTGAGTTCATTCCTCGAGTCGAGTACCGAGTCCACGAGTCGACAAGCCACTCCTCGTGCCGACTCTAAATTTCTCCTCGAGTTGAGTTCATTCCTCGAGTCGAGTACCGAGTCCACGAGTCGACAAGCCACTCCTCGTGTCGACTCTACATTTCTCCTCGAGTTGAGTTCATTGCTCGAGTCGAGTACCGAGTCCACGAGTCGACAAGCCACTCCTCGTGCCGACTCTATATTTCTCCTCTAGTTTAGTTCATTCCTCGAGTCGAGTACCGAGTCTACGAGTCGACAAGCCACTCCTCGTGCCGACTATACATTTCTCCTCGAGTTGAGTTCATTCCTCAAGTCAAGTACCGAGTCCACGAGTCGACTAGCCACTCCTCGTGCCGACTCTACATTTCTCCTCGAGTTGGGTTCATTCCTCGAGTCGAGTACCGAGTCCACGAGTCGAGTAGCCACTCCTCGTGCCGACTCTACATTTCTCCTCGAGTTGAGTTCATTCCTCGAGTCGAGTATCGAGTCCACGAGTCGACAAGCCACTCCTCGTGCCGACTCTACATTTCTCCTCGAGTTGAGTTCAAACCTCGAGTCGAGTACCGAGTCCACGAGTCGACAAGCCACTCCTCGTGCCGACTCTACATTTCTCCTCTAGTTTAGTTCATTCCTCAAGTCGAGTACCGAGTCCACGAGTCGACAAGCCACTCCTCGTGCCGACTATACATTTCTCCTCGAGTTGAGTTCATTCCTCAAGTCGCGTACCGAGTCCACGAGTCGATTAGCCACTCCTCGTGCCGACTCTACATTTCTCCTCGAGTTGGGTTCATTCCTCGAGTCGAGTACCGAGTCCACGAGTCGACAAGCCAATCCTCGTGCCGACTCTACATTTCTCCTCGAGTTGAGTTCATTGCTCGAGTCGAGTACCGAGTCCACGAGTCGACAAGCCACTCCTCGTGCCGACTCTATATTTCTCCTCTAGTTTAGTTCATTCCTCGAGTCGAGTACCGAGTCTACGAGTCAACAAGCCATTCCTCGTGCCGACTATACATTTCTCCTCGAGTTGAGTTCATTCCTCAAGTCAAGTACCGAGTCCACGAGTCGACTAGCCACTCCTCGTGCCGACTCTACATTTCTCCTCGAGTTGAGTTCATTCCTCGAGTCGAGTACCGAGTCCACGAGTCGACAAGCCACTCCTCGTGCCGACTCTACATTTCTCCTCGAGTTTAGTTCATTCTTCGAGTCGAGTACCGAGGCCACGAGTCGACAAGCCACTCCTCGTGCCGACTCTCCATTTCTCCTCGAGTTGAGTTCATTCCTCGAGTCGAGTACCGAGTCCACGAGTCGACAAGCCACTCCTCGTGCCGACTCTACATTTCTCCTCGAGTTGAGTTCATTCCTCAAGTCGAGTACCGAGTCCACGAGTCGACAAGCCACTCCTCGTGCCGACTCTACATTTCTCCTCGAGTTGAGTTCATTCCTCGAGTCGAGTACCGAGTCCACGAGTCGACAAGCCACTCCTCGTGCCGACTCTACATTTCTCCTCGAGTTGAGTTGATTCCTCGAGTCGAGTACCGAGTCCACGAGTCGACAAGCCACTCCTCGTGCCGACTCTACATTTCTCCTCGAGTTGAGTTCATTCCTCGAGTCGAGTACCGAGTCCACGAGTCGACAAGCCACTCCTCGTGCCGACTCTACATTTCTCCTCGAGTTGAGTTCATTCCTCGAGTCGAGTACCGAGTCCACGAGTCGACAAGCCACTCCTCGTGCCGACTATACATTTCTCCTCGAGTTGAGTTCATTCCTCAAGTCGAGTACCGAGTCCACGAGTCGACTAGCCACTCCTCGTGCCGACTCTAGATTTCTCCTCGAGTTGGGTTTATTCCTCGAGTTGAGTACCGAGTCCACGAGTCGACAAGCCAATCCTCGTGCCGACTCTACATTTCTCCTCGAGTTGAGTTCATTCCTCGAGTCGAGTACCGAGTCCACGAGTCGACAAGCCACTCCTCGTGCCGACTCTACATTTCTCCTCGAGTTGAGTTCATTCCTCGAGTCGAGTACCGAGTCCACGAGTCGACAAGCCACTCCTCGTGCCGACTCTACATTTCTCCTCGAGTTGAGTTCATTCCTCGAGTCGAGTACCGAGTCCACGAGTCGACAAGCCACTCCTCGTGCCGACTCTACATTTCTCCTCGAGTTGAGTTGATTCCTCGAGTCGAGTACCGAGTCCACGAGTCGATAAGCCACTCCTCGTGCCGACTCTACATTTCTCCTCGAGTTGAGTTCATTCCTCGAGTCGAGTACCGAGTCCACGAGTCGACAAGCCACTCCTCGTGCCGACTCTACATTTCTCCTCGAGTTGAGTTCATTCCTCGAGTCGAGTACCGAGTCCACGAGTCGACAAGCCACTCCTCGTGCCGACTATACATTTCTCCTCGAGTTGAGTTCATTCCTCAAGTCGAGTACCGAGTCCACGAGTCGACTACCCACTCCTCGTGCCGACTCTAGATTTCTCCTCGAGTTGGGTTTATTCCTCGAGTCGAGTACCGAGTCCACGAGTCGACAAGCCAATCCTCGTGCCGACTCTACATTTCTCCTCGAGTTGAGTTCATTCCTCGAGTCGAGTACCGAGTCCACGAGTCGACAAGCCACTCCTCGTGCCGACTCTACATTTCTCCTCGAGTTGGGTTCATTCCTCGAGTCGAGTACCGAATCCACGAGTCGACAAGCTAATCCTCGTGCCGACTCTACATTTCTCCTCGAGTTGAGTTCATTCCTCGAGTCGAGTACCGAGTCCACGAGTCGACAAGCCACTCCTTGTGCCGACTCTACATTTCTCCTCGAGTTGGGTTCATTGCTCGAGTCGAGTACCGAGTCCACGAGTCGACAAGCCACTCCTCGTGCCGACTCTACATTTCTCCTCTAGTTGAGTTCATTCCTCGAGTCGAGTACCGAGTCCACGAGTCGACAAGCCACTCCTCGTGCCGACTATACATTTCTCCTCGAGTTGAGTTCATTCCTCGAGTCGAGTACCGAGTCCACGAGTCGAAAAGCCACTCCTCGTGCCGACTCTACATTACTCCTCGAGTTGAGTTCATTCCTCGAGTCGAGTACCGAGTCCACGAGTCGACAAGCCACTCCTCGTGCCGACTCTAAATTTCTCCTCGAGTTGAGTTCATTCCTCGAGTCGAGTACCGAGTCCACGAGTCGACAAGCCACTCCTCGTGTCGACTCTACATTTCTCCTCTAGTTTAGTTCATTCCTCGAGTCGAGTACCGAGTCTACGAGTCGACAAGCCACTCCTCGTGCCGACTATACATTTCTCCTCGAGTTGAGTTCATTCCTCAAGTCAAGTACCGAGTCCACGAGTCGACTAGCCACTCCTCGTGCCGACTCTACATTTCTCCTCGAGTTGGGTTCATTCCTCGAGTCGAGTACCGAGTCCACGAGTCGAGTAGCCACTCCTCGTGCCGACTCTACATTTCTCCTCGAGTTGAGTTCATTCCTCGAGTCGAGTATCGAGTCCACGAGTCGACAAGCCACTCCTCGTGCCGACTATACATTTCTCCTCGAGTTGAGTTCATTCCTCAAGTCGAGTACCGAGTCCACGAGTCGACTAGCCACTCCTCGTGCCGACTCTACATTTCTCCTCGAGTTGGGTTCATTCCTCGAGTCGAGTACCGAGTCCACGAGTCGACAAGCTAATCCTCGTGCCGACTCTACATTTCTCCTCGAGTTGAGTTCATTCCTCGAGTCGAGTACCGAGTCCACGAGTCGACAAGCCACTCCTCGTGCCGACTATACATTTCTCCTCGAGTTGAGTTCATTCCTTAAGTCGAGTACCGAGTCCACGAGTCGACTAGCCACTCCTCGTGCCGACTCTACATTTCTCCTCGAGTTGGGTTCATTCCTCGAGTCGATTACCGAGTCCACGAGTCGACAAGCTAATCCTCGTGCCGACTCTACATTTCTCCTCGAGTTGAGTTCATTCCTCGAGTCGAGTACCGAGTCCACGAGTCGACAAGCCACTCCTCGTGCCGACTCTACATTTCTCCTCGAGTTGAGTTCATTCCTCGAGTCGAGTACCGAGTCCACGAGTCGACAAGCCACTCCTCGTGCCGACTCTACATTTCTCCTCTAGTTTAGTTCATTCCTCAAGTCGAGTACCGAGTCCACGAGTCGACAAGCCACTCCTCGTGCCGACTCTACATTTCTCCTCGAGTTGAGTTGATTCCTCGAGTCGAGTACCGAGTCCACGAGTCGACAAGCCACTCCTCGTGCCGACTCTACATTTCTCCTCGAGTTGAGTTCATTCCTCGAGTCGAGTACCGAGTCCACGAGTCGACAAGCCACTCCTCGTGCCGACTCTACATTTCTCCTCGAGTTGAGTTCATTCCTCGAGTCGAGTACCGAGTCCACGAGTCGACAAGCCACTCCTCGTGCCGACTATACATTTCTCCTCGAGTTGAGTTCATTCCTCAAGTCGAGTACCGAGTCCACGAGTCGACTAGCCACTCCTCGTGCCGACTCTAGATTTCTCCTCGAGTTGGGTTTATTCCTCGAGTTGAGTACCGAGTCCACGAGTCGACAAGCCAATCCTCGTGCCGACTCTACATTTCTCCTCGAGTTGAGTTCATTCCTCGAGTCGAGTACCGAGTCCACGAGTCGACAAGCCACTCCTCGTGCCGACTCTACATTTCTCCTCGAGTTGAGTTCATTCCTCGAGTCGAGTACCGAGTCCACGAGTCGACAAGCCACTCCTCGTGCCGACTCTACATTTCTCCTCGAGTTGAGTTCATTCCTCGAGTCGAGTACCGAGTCCACGAGTCGACAAGCCACTCCTCGTGCCGACTCTACATTTCTCCTCGAGTTGAGTTGATTCCTCGAGTCGAGTACCGAGTCCACGAGTCGATAAGCCACTCCTCGTGCCGACTCTACATTTCTCCTCGAGTTGAGTTCATTCCTCGAGTCGAGTACCGAGTCCACGAGTCGACAAGCCACTCCTCGTGCCGACTCTACATTTCTCCTCGAGTTGAGTTCATTCCTCGAGTCGAGTACCGAGTCCACGAGTCGACAAGCCACTCCTCGTGCCGACTATACATTTCTCCTCGAGTTGAGTTCATTCCTCAAGTCGAGTACCGAGTCCACGAGTCGACTAGCCACTCCTCGTGCCGACTCTAGATTTCTCCTCGAGTTGGGTTTATTCCTCGAGTCGAGTACCGAGTCCACGAGTCGACAAGCCAATCCTCGTGCCGACTCTACATTTCTCCTCGAGTTGAGTTCATTCCTCGAGTCGAGTACCGAGTCCACGAGTCGACAAGCCACTCCTCGTGCCGACTCTACATTTCTCCTCGAGTTGGGTTCATTCCTCGAGTCGAGTACCGAATCCACGAGTCGACAAGCTAATCCTCGTGCCGACTCTACATTTCTCCTCGAGTTGAGTTCATTCCTCGAGTCGAGTACCGAGTCCACGAGTCGACAAGCCACTCCTTGTGCCGACTCTACATTTCTCCTCGAGTTGGGTTCATTGCTCGAGTCGAGTACCGAGTCCACGAGTCGACAAGCCACTCCTCGTGCCGACTCTACATTTCTCCTCTAGTTGAGTTCATTCCTCGAGTCGAGTACCGAGTCCACGAGTCGACAAGCCACTCCTCGTGCCGACTATACATTTCTCCTCGAGTTGAGTTCATTCCTCGAGTCGAGTACCGAGTCCACGAGTCGAAAAGCCACTCCTCGTGCCGACTCTACATTACTCCTCGAGTTGAGTTCATTCCTCGAGTCGAGTACCGAGTCCACGAGTCGACAAGCCACTCCTCGTGCCGACTCTAAATTTCTCCTCGAGTTGAGTTCATTCCTCGAGTCGAGTACCGAGTCCACGAGTCGACAAGCCACTCCTCGTGTCGACTCTACATTTCTCCTCTAGTTTAGTTCATTCCTCGAGTCGAGTACCGAGTCTACGAGTCGACAAGCCACTCCTCGTGCCGACTATACATTTCTCCTCGAGTGGAGTTCATTCCTCAAGTCAAGTACCGAGTCCACGAGTCGACTAGCCACTCCTCGTGCCGACTCTACATTTCTCCTCGAGTTGGGTTCATTCCTCGAGTCGAGTACCGAGTCCACGAGTCGAGTAGCCACTCCTCGTGCCGACTCTACATTTCTCCTCGAGTTGAGTTCATTCCTCGAGTCGAGTATCGAGTCCACGAGTCGACAAGCCACTCCTCGTGCCGACTATACATTTCTCCTCGAGTTGAGTTCATTCCTCAAGTCGAGTACCGAGTCCACGAGTCGACTAGCCACTCCTCGTGCCGACTCTACATTTCTCCTCGAGTTGGGTTCATTCCTCGAGTCGAGTACCGAGTCCACGAGTCGACAAGCTAATCCTCGTGCCGACTCTACATTTCTCCTCGAGTTGAGTTCATTCCTCGAGTCGAGTACCGAGTCCACGAGTCGACAAGCCACTCCTCGTGCCGACTATACATTTCTCCTCGAGTTGAGTTCATTCCTTAAGTCGAGTACCGAGTCCACGAGTCGACTAGCCACTCCTCGTGCCGACTCTACATTTCTCCTCGAGTTGGGTTCATTCCTCGAGTCGATTACCGAGTCCACGAGTCGACAAGCTAATCCTCGTGCCGACTCTACATTTCTCCTCGAGTTGAGTTCATTCCTCGAGTCGAGTACCGAGTCCACGAGTCGACAAGCCACTCCTCGTGCCGACTCTACATTTCTCCTCGAGTTGAGTTCATTCCTCGAGTCGAGTACCGAGTCCACGAGTCGACAAGCCACTCCTCGTGCCGACTCTACATTTCTCCTCTAGTTTAGTTCATTCCTCAAGTCGAGTACCGAGTCCACGAGTCGACAAGCCACTCCTCGTGCCGACTATACATTTCTCCTCGAGTTGAGTTCATTCCTCAAGTCGCGTACCGATTCCACGAGTCGATTAGCCACTCCTCGTGCCGACTCTACATTTCTCCTCGAGTTGGGTTCATTCCTCGAGTCGAGTACCGAGTCCACGAGTCGACAAGCCAATCCTCGTGCCGACTCTACATTTCTCCTCGAGTTGAGTTCATTGCTCGAGTCGAGTACCGAGTCCACGAGTCGACAAGCCACTCCTCGTGCCGACTCTATATTTCTCCTCTAGTTTAGTTCATTCCTCGAGTCGAGTACCGAGTCTACGAGTCGACAAGCCATTCCTCGTGCCGACTATACATTTCTCCTCGAGTTGAGTTCATTCCTCAAGTCAAGTACCGAGTCCACGAGTCGACTAGCCACTCCTCGTGCCGACTCTACATTTCTCCTCGAGTTGAGTTCATTCCTCGAGTCGAGTACCGAGTCCACGAGTCGACAAGCCACTCCTCGTGCCGACTCTACATTTCTCCTCGAGTTTAGTTCATTCTTCGAGTCGAGTACCGAGGCCACGAGTCGACAAGCCACTCCTCGTGCCGACTCTCCATTTCTCCTCGAGTTGAGTTCATTCCTCGAGTCGAGTACCGAGTCCACGAGTCGACAAGCCACTCCTCGTGCCGACTCTACATTTCTCCTCGAGTTGAGTTCATTCCTCAAGTCGAGTACCGAGTCCACGAGTCGACAAGCCACTCCTCGTGCCGACTCTACATTTCTCCTCGAGTTGAGTTCATTCCTCGAGTCGAGTACCGAGTCCACGAGTCGACAAGCCACTCCTCGTGCCGACTCTACATTTCTCCTCGAGTTGAGTTGATTCCTCGAGTCGAGTACCGAGTCCACGAGTCGACAAGCCACTCCTCGTGCCGACTCTACATTTCTCCTCGAGTTGAGTTCATTCCTCGAGTCGAGTACCGAGTCCACGAGTCGACAAGCCACTCCTCGTGCCGACTCTACATTTCTCCTCGAGTTGAGTTCATTCCTCGAGTCGAGTACCGAGTCCACGAGTCGACAAGCCACTCCTCGTGCCGACTATACATTTCTCCTCGAGTTGAGTTCATTCCTCAAGTCGAGTACCGAGTCCACGAGTCGACTAGCCACTCCTCGTGCCGACTCTAGATTTCTCCTCGAGTTGGGTTTATTCCTCGAGTTGAGTACCGAGTCCACGAGTCGACAAGCCAATCCTCGTGCCGACTCTACATTTCTCCTCGAGTTGAGTTCATTCCTCGAGTCGAGTACCGAGTCCACGAGTCGACAAGCCACTCCTCGTGCCGACTCTACATTTCTCCTCGAGTTGAGTTCATTCCTCGAGTCGAGTACCGAGTCCACGAGTCGACAAGCCACTCCTCGTGCCGACTCTACATTTCTCCTCGAGTTGAGTTCATTCCTCGAGTCGAGTACCGAGTCCACGAGTCGACAAGCCACTCCTCGTGCCGACTCTACATTTCTCCTCGAGTTGAGTTGATTCCTCGAGTCGAGTACCGAGTCCACGAGTCGATAAGCCACTCCTCGTGCCGACTCTACATTTCTCCTCGAGTTGAGTTCATTCCTCGAGTCGAGTACCGAGTCCACGAGTCGACAAGCCACTCCTCGTGCCGACTCTACATTTCTCCTCGAGTTGAGTTCATTCCTCGAGTCGAGTACCGAGTCCACGAGTCGACAAGCCACTCCTCGTGCCGACTATACATTTCTCCTCGAGTTGAGTTCATTCCTCAAGTCGAGTACCGAGTCCACGAGTCGACTAGCCACTCCTCGTGCCGACTCTAGATTTCTCCTCGAGTTGGGTTTATTCCTCGAGTCGAGTACCGAGTCCACGAGTCGACAAGCCAATCCTCGTGCCGACTCTACATTTCTCCTCGAGTTGAGTTCATTCCTCGAGTCGAGTACCGAGTCCACGAGTCGACAAGCCACTCCTCGTGCCGACTCTACATTTCTCCTCGAGTTGGGTTCATTCCTCGAGTCGAGTACCGAATCCACGAGTCGACAAGCTAATCCTCGTGCCGACTCTACATTTCTCCTCGAGTTGAGTTCATTCCTCGAGTCGAGTACCGAGTCCACGAGTCGACAAGCCACTCCTTGTGCCGACTCTACATTTCTCCTCGAGTTGGGTTCATTGCTCGAGTCGAGTACCGAGTCCACGAGTCGACAAGCCACTCCTCGTGCCGACTCTACATTTCTCCTCTAGTTGAGTTCATTCCTCGAGTCGAGTACCGAGTCCACGAGTCGACAAGCCACTCCTCGTGCCGACTATACATTTCTCCTCGAGTTGAGTTCATTCCTCGAGTCGAGTACCGAGTCCACGAGTCGAAAAGCCACTCCTCGTGCCGACTCTACATTACTCCTCGAGTTGAGTTCATTCCTCGAGTCGAGTACCGAGTCCACGAGTCGACATGCCACTCCTCGTGCCGACTCTAAATTTCTCCTCGAGTTGAGTTCATTCCTCGAGTCGAGTACCGAGTCCACGAGTCGACAAGCCACTCCTCGTGTCGACTCTACATTTCTCCTCTAGTTTAGTTCATTCCTCGAGTCGAGTACCGAGTCTACGAGTCGACAAGCCACTCCTCGTGCCGACTATACATTTCTCCTCGAGTTGAGTTCATTCCTCAAGTCAAGTACCGAGTCCACGAGTCGACTAGCCACTCCTCGTGCCGACTCTACATTTCTCCTCGAGTTGGGTTCATTCCTCGAGTCGAGTACCGAGTCCACGAGTCGAGTAGCCACTCCTCGTGCCGACTCTACATTTCTCCTCGAGTTGAGTTCATTCCTCGAGTCGAGTATCGAGTCCACGAGTCGACAAGCCACTCCTCGTGCCGACTATACATTTCTCCTCGAGTTGAGTTCATTCCTCAAGTCGAGTACCGAGTCCACGAGTCGACTAGCCACTCCTCGTGCCGACTCTACATTTCTCCTCGAGTTGGGTTCATTCCTCGAGTCGAGTACCGAGTCCACGAGTCGACAAGCTAATCCTCGTGCCGACTCTACATTTCTCCTCGAGTTGAGTTCATTCCTCGAGTCGAGTACCGAGTCCACGAGTCGACAAGCCACTCCTCGTGCCGACTATACATTTCTCCTCGAGTTGAGTTCATTCCTTAAGTCGAGTACCGAGTCCACGAGTCGACTAGCCACTCCTCGTGCCGACTCTACATTTCTCCTCGAGTTGGGTTCATTCCTCGAGTCGATTACCGAGTCCACGAGTCGACAAGCTAATCCTCGTGCCGACTCTACATTTCTCCTCGAGTTGAGTTCATTCCTCGAGTCGAGTACCGAGTCCACGAGTCGACAAGCCACTCCTCGTGCCGACTCTACATTTCTCCTCGAGTTGAGTTCATTCCTCGAGTCGAGTACCGAGTCCACGAGTCGACAAGCCACTCCTCGTGCCGACTCTACATTTCTCCTCTAGTTTAGTTCATTCCTCAAGTCGAGTACCGAGTCCACGAGTCGACAAGCCACTCCTCGTGCCGACTATACATTTCTCCTCGAGTTGAGTTCATTCCTCAAGTCGCGTACCGATTCCACGAGTCGATTAGCCACTCCTCGTGCCGACTCTACATTTCTCCTCGAGTTGGGTTCATTCCTCGAGTCGAGTACCGAGTCCACGAGTCGACAAGCCAATCCTCGTGCCGACTCTACATTTCTCCTCGAGTTGAGTTCATTGCTCGAGTCGAGTACCGAGTCCACGAGTCGACAAGCCACTCCTCGTGCCGACTCTATATTTCTCCTCTAGTTTAGTTCATTCCTCGAGTCGAGTACCGAGTCTACGAGTCGACAAGCCATTCCTCGTGCCGACTATACATTTCTCCTCGAGTTGAGTTCATTCCTCAAGTCAAGTACCGAGTCCACGAGTCGACTAGCCACTCCTCGTGCCGACTCTACATTTCTCCTCGAGTTGAGTTCATTCCTCGAGTCGAGTACCGAGTCCACGAGTCGACAAGCCACTCCTCGTGCCGACTCTACATTTCTCCTCGAGTTTAGTTCATTCTTCGAGTCGAGTACCGAGGCCACGAGTCGACAAGCCACTCCTCGTGCCGACTCTCCATTTCTCCTCGAGTTGAGTTCATTCCTCGAGTCGAGTACCGAGTCCACGAGTCGACAAGCCACTCCTCGTGCCGACTCTACATTTCTCCTCGAGTTGAGTTCATTCCTCAAGTCGAGTACCGAGTCCACGAGTCGACAAGCCACTCCTCGTGCCGACTCTACATTTCTCCTCGAGTTGAGTTCATTCCTCGAGTCGAGTACCGAGTCCACGAGTCGACAAGCCACTCCTCGTGCCGACTCTACATTTCTCCTCGAGTTGAGTTGATTCCTCGAGTCGAGTACCGAGTCCACGAGTCGACAAGCCACTCCTCGTGCCGACTCTACATTTCTCCTCGAGTTGAGTTCATTCCTCGAGTCGAGTACCGAGTCCACGAGTCGACAAGCCACTCCTCGTGCCGACTCTACATTTCTCCTCGAGTTGAGTTCATTCCTCGAGTCGAGTACCGAGTCCACGAGTCGACAAGCCACTCCTCGTGCCGACTATACATTTCTCCTCGAGTTGAGTTCATTCCTCAAGTCGAGTACCGAGTCCACGAGTCGACTAGCCACTCCTCGTGCCGACTCTAGATTTCTCCTCGAGTTGGGTTTATTCCTCGAGTCGAGTACCGAGTCCACGAGTCGACAAGCCAATCCTCGTGCCGACTCTACATTTCTCCTCGAGTTGAGTTCATTCCTCGAGTCGAGTACCGAGTCCACGAGTCGACAAGCCACTCCTCGTGCCGACTCTACATTTCTCCTCGAGTTGAGTTCATTCCTCGAGTCGAGTACCGAGTCCACGAGTCGACAAGCCACTCCTCGTGCCGACTCTACATTTCTCCTCGAGTTGAGTTCATTCCTCGAGTCGAGTACCGAGTCCACGAGTCGACAAGCCACTCCTCGTGCCGACTCTACATTTCTCCTCGAGTTGAGTTGATTCCTCGAGTCGAGTACCGAGTCCACGAGTCGATAAGCCACTCCTCGTGCCGACTCTACATTTCTCCTCGAGTTGAGTTCATTCCTCGAGTCGAGTACCGAGTCCACGAGTCGACAAGCCACTCCTCGTGCCGACTCTACATTTCTCCTCGAGTTGAGTTCATTCCTCGAGTCGAGTACCGAGTCCACGAGTCGACAAGCCACTCCTCGTGCCGACTATACATTTCTCCTCGAGTTGAGTTCATTCCTCAAGTCGAGTACCGAGTCCACGAGTCGACTAGCCACTCCTCGTGCCGACTCTAGATTTCTCCTCGAGTTGGGTTTATTCCTCGAGTCGAGTACCGAGTCCACGAGTCGACAAGCCAATCCTCGTGCCGACTCTACATTTCTCCTCGAGTTGAGTTCATTCCTCGAGTCGAGTACCGAGTCCACGAGTCGACAAGCCACTCCTCGTGCCGAATCTACATTTCTCCTCGAGTTGGGTTCATTCCTCGAGTCGAGTACCGAATCCACGAGTCGACAAGCTAATCCTCGTGCCGACTCTACATTTCTCCTCGAGTTGAGTTCATTCCTCGAGTCGAGTACCGAGTCCACGAGTCGACAAGCCACTCCTTGTGCCGACTCTACATTTCTCCTCGAGTTGGGTTCATTCCTCGAGTCGAGTACCGAGTCCACGAGTCGAGTAGCCACTCCTCGTGCCGACTCTACATTTCTCCTCGAGTTGAGTTCATTCCTCGAGTCGAGTACCGAGTCCACGAGTCGATAAGCCAATCCTCGTGCCGACTCTACATTTCTCCTCGAGTTGAGTTCATTCCTCGAGTCGAGTACCGAGTCCACGAGTCGAAAAGCCACTCCTCGTGCCGACTCTACATTACTCCTCGAGTTGAGTTCATTCCTCGAGTCGAGTACCGAGTCCACGAGTCGACAAGCCACTCCTCGTGCCGACTCTAAATTTCTCCTCGAGTTGAGTTCATTCCTCGAGTCGAGTACCGAGTCCACGAGTCGACAAGCCACTCCTCGTGTCGACTCTACATTTCTCCTCGAGTTGAGTTCATTGCTCGAGTCGAGTACCGAGTCCACGAGTCGACAAGCCACTCCTCGTGCCGACTCTATATTTCTCCTCTAGTTTAGTTCATTCCTCGAGTCGAGTACCGAGTCTACGAGTCGACAAGCCACTCCTCGTGCCGACTATACATTTCTCCTCGAGTTGAGTTCATTCCTCAAGTCAAGTACCGAGTCCACGAGTCGACTAGCCACTCCTCGTGCCGACTCTACATTTCTCCTCGAGTTGGGTTCATTCCTCGAGTCGAGTACCGAGTCCACGAGTCGAGTAGCCACTCCTCGTGCCGACTCTACATTTCTCCTCGAGTTGAGTTCATTCCTCGAGTCGAGTACCGAGTCCACGAGTCGACAAGCCACTCCTCGTGCCGACTATACATTTCTCCTCGAGTTGAGTTCATTCCTCAAGTCGAGTACCGAGTCCACGAGTCGACTAGCCACTCCTCGTGCCGACTCTACATTTCTCCTCGAGTTGGGTTCATTCCTCGAGTCGAGTACCGAGTCCACGAGTCGAGTAGCCACTCCTCGTGCCGACTCTACATTTCTCCTCGAGTTGAGTTCATTCCTCGAGTCGAGTACCGAGTCCACGAGTCGACAAGCCACTCCTCGTGCCGACTCTACATTTCTCCTCGAGTTGAGTTCATTCCTCGAGTCGAGTACCGAGTCCACGAGTCGACAAGCCACTCCTCGTGCCGACTCTACATTTCTCCTCGAGTTGGGTTCATTCCTTGAGTCGAGTACCGAATCCACGAGTCGACAAGCTAATCCTCGTGCCGACTCTACATTTCTCCTCGAGTTGAGTTCATTCCTCGAGTCGAGTACCGAGTCCACGAGTCGACAAGCCACTCCTTGTGCCGACTCTACATTTCTCCTCGAGTTGGGTTCATTCCTCGAGTCGAGTACCGAGTCCACGAGTCGAGTAGCCACTCCTCGTGCCGACTCTACATTTCTCCTCGAGTTGAGTTCATTCCTCGAGTCGAGTACCGAGTCCACGAGTCGACAAGCCACTCCTCGTGCCGACTCTACATTTCTCCTCGAGTTGAGTTCATTCCTCGAGTCGAGTACCGAGTCCACGAGTCGACAAGCCACTCCTCGTGCCGACTCTACATTTCTCCTCGAGTTGGGTTCATTCCTCGAGTCGAGTACCGAATCCACGAGTCGACAAGCTAATCCTCGTGCCGACTCTACATTTCTCCTCGAGTTGAGTTCATTCCTCAAGTCGAGTACCGAGTCCACGAGTCGACTAGCCACTCCTCGTGCCAACTCTACATTTCTCCTTGAGTTGGGTTCATTCCTCGAGTCGAGTACCGAATCCACGAGTCGACAAGCTAATCCTCGTGCCGACTCTACATTTCTCCTCGAGTTGAGTTCATTCCTCGAGTCGAGTACCGAGTCCACGAGTCGACAAGCCACTCCTCGTGCCGACTCTACATTTCTCCTCGAGTTGAGTTCATTCCTCGAGTCGAGTACCGAGTCCACGAGTCGACAAGCCACTCCTCGTGCCGACTCTATATTTCTCCTCTGGTTTAGTTCATTCCTCGAGTCGAGTACCGAGTCCACGAGTCGACAAGCCACTCCTCGTGCCGACTATACATTTCTCCTCGAGTTGAGTTCATTCCTCAAGTCGAGTACCGAGTCCACGAGTCAACTAGCCACTCCTCGTGCTGACTCTACATTTCTCCTCGAGTTGGGTTCATTCCTCGAGTCGAGTACCGAGTCCACGAGTGGACAAGCCACTCCTCGTGCCGACTCTACATTTCTCCTCGAGTTGAGTTCATTCCTCGAGTCGAGTACCGAGTCCACGAGTCGACAAGCCACTCCTCGTGCCGACTATACATTTCTCCTCGAGTTGAGTTCATTCCTCAAGTCGAGTACCGAGTCCACGAGTCGACTAGCCACTCCTCGAGCCGACTCTACATTTCTCCTCGAGTTGGGTTCATTCCTCGAGTCGAGTACCGAGTCCACGAGTCGACAAGCCAATCCTCGTGCCGACTCTACATTTCTCCTCGAGTTGAGTTCATTCCTCGAGTCGAGTACCGAGTCCACGAGTCGCAAAGCCACTCCTCGTGCCGACTCTACATTTCTCCTCGAGTTGAGTTCATTCCTCGAGTCGAGTACCGAGTCCACGAGTCGACAAGCCACTCCTCGTGCCGACTCTACATTTCTCCTCGAGTTGAATTCATTCCTCGAGTCGAGTACCGAGTCCACGAGTCGACAAGCCACTCCTCGTGCCGACTCTACATTTCTCCTCGAGTTGAGTTCATTCCTCGAGTCGAGTACCGAGTCCACGAGTCGACAAGCCACTCCTCGTGCCGACTATACATTTCTCCTCGAGTTGAGTTCATTCCTCAAGTCGAGTACCGAGTCCACGAGTCGACTAGCCACTCCTCGTGCCGACTCTACATTTCTCCTCGAGTTGGGTTCATTCCTCAAGTCGAGTACCCAGTCCACGAGTCGACAAGCCAATCCTCGTGCCGACTCTACATTTCCCCTCGAGTTGAGTTCATTCCTCGAGTCGAGTACCGAGTCCACGAGTCGACAAGCCACTCCTCGTGCCGACTATACATTTCTCCTCGAGTTGAGTTCATTCCTCGAGTCGAGTACCGAGTCCACGAGTCGACAAGCCACTCCTCGTGCCGACTCTACATTTCTCCTCTAGTTTAGTTCATTCCTCGAGTCGAGTACCGAGTCCACGAGTCGACAAGCCACTCCTCGTGCCGACTATACATTTCTCCTCGAGTTGAGTTCATTCCTCGAGTCGAGTACCGAGTCTACGAGTCGACAAGCCACTCCTCGTGCCGACTCTACATTTCTCCTCGAGTTGAGTTCATTCCTCGAGTCGAGTACCGAGTCCACGAGTCGACAAGCCACTCCTCGTGCCGACTCTACATTTCTCCTCGAGTTGAGTTCATTCCTCGAGTCGAGTACCGAGTCCACGAGTCGAGTAGCCACTCCTCGTGCCGACTCTACATTTCTCCTCGAGTTGAGTTCATTCCTCGAGTCGAGTACCGAGTCCACGAGTCGACAAGCCACTCCTCGTGACGACTATACATTTCTCCTCGAGTTGAGTTCATTCCTCAAGTCGAGTACCGAGTCCACGAGTCGACTAGCCACTCCTCGTGCCGACTCTACATTTCTCCTCTAGTTTAGTTCATTCCTCGAGTCGAGTACCGAGTCTACGAGTCGACAAGCCACTCCTCGTGCCGACTCTACATTTCTCCTCGAGTTGAGTTCATTCCTCGAGTCGAGTACCGAGTCCACGAGTCGACAAGCCACTCCTCGTGCCGACTCTACATTTCTCCTCGAGTTGGGTTCATTCCTCGAGTCGAGTACCGAATCCACGAGTCGACAAGCTAATCCTCGTGCCGACTCTACATTTCTCCTCGAGTTGAGTTCATTCCTCGAGTCGAGTACCGAGTCCACGAGTCGACAAGCCACTCCTCGTGCCGACTCTACATTTCTCCTCGAGTTGAGTTCTTTCCTCGAGTCGAGTACCGAGTCCACGAGTCTACAAGCCACTCCTCGTGCCGACTCTACATTTCTCCTCTAGTTTAGTTCATTCCTCGAGTCGAGTACCAAGTCCACGAGTCGACAAGCCACTCCTCGTGCCGACTATACATTTCTCCTCGAGTTGAGTTCATTCCTCAAGTCGAGTACCGAGTCCACGAGTCGACTAGCCACTCCTCGTGCTGACTCTACATTTCTCCTCGAGTTGGGTTCATTCCTCGAGTCGAGTACCGAGTCCACGAGTCGCAAAGCCACTCCTCGTGCCTACTCTACATTTCTCCTCGAGTTGAGTTCATTCCTCGAGTCGAGTACCGAGTCCACGAGTCGACAAGCCACTCCTCGTGCCGACTCTACATTTCTCCTCGAGTTGAGTTCATTCCTCGAGTCGAGTACCGAGTCCACGAGTCGACAAGCCACTCCTCGTGCCGACTCTACATTTCTCCTCGAGTTGAGTTCATTCCTCGAGTCGAGTACCGAGTCCACGAGTCGACAAGCCACTCTTCGTGCCGACTATACATTTCTCCTCGAGTTGAGTTCATTCCTCAAGTCGAGTACCGAGTCCACGAGTCGACTAGCCACTCCTCGTGCCGACTCTACATTTCTCCTCGAGTTGGGTTCATTCCTCGAGTCGAGTACCGAGCCCACGAGTCGAGTAGCCACTCCTCGTGCCGACTCTACATTTCTCCTCGAGTTGAGTTCATTCCTCGAGTCGAGTACCGAGTCCACGAGTCGACAAGCCACTCCTCGTGCCGACTCTACATTTCTCCTCGAGTTGAGTTCATTCCTCGAGTCGAGTACCGAGTCCACGAGTCGACAAGCCACTCCTCGTGCCGACTCTACATTTCTCCTCGAGTTGAGTTCATTCCTCGAGTCGAGTACCGAGTCCACGAGTCGAGTAGCCACTCCTCGTGCCGACTCTACATTTCTCCTCGAGTTGAGTTCATTCCTCGAGTCGAGTACCGAGTCCACGAGTCGACAAGCCACTCCTCGTGACGACTATACATTTCTCCTCGAGTTGAGTTCATTCCTCAAGTCGAGTACCGAGTCCACGAGTCGACTAGCCACTCCTCGTGCCGACTCTACATTTCTCCTCTAGTTTAGTTCATTCCTCGAGTCGAGTACCGAGTCTACGAGTCGACAAGCCACTCCTCGTGCCGACTCTACATTTCTCCTCGAGTTGAGTTCATTCCTCGAGTCGAGTACCGAGTCCACGAGTCGACAAGCCACTCCTCGTGCCGACTCTACATTTCTCCTCGAGTTGGGTTCATTCCTCGAGTCGAGTACCGAATCCACGAGTCGACAAGCTAATCCTCGTGCCGACTCTACATTTCTCCTCGAGTTGAGTTCATTCCTCGAGTCGAGTACCGAGTCCACGAGTCGACAAGCCACTCCTCGTGCCGACTCTACATTTCTCCTCGAGTTGAGTTCATTCCTCGAGTCGAGTACCGAGTCCACGAGTCGACAAGCCACTCCTCGTGCCGACTATACATTTCTCCTCGAGTTGAGTTCATTCCTCAAGTCGAGTACCGAGTCCACGAGTCGACTAGCCACTCCTCGTGCCGACTCTACATTTCTCCTCGAGTTGGGTTCATTCCTCAAGTCGAGTACCCAGTCCACGAGTCGACAAGCCAATCCTCGTGCCGACTCTACATTTCCCCTCGAGTTGAGTTCATTCCTCGAGTCGAGTACCGAGTCCACGAGTCGACAAGCCACTCCTCGTGCCGACTATACATTTCTCCTCGAGTTGAGTTCATTCCTCGAGTCGAGTACCGAGTCCACGAGTCGACAAGCCACTCCTCGTGCCGACTCTACATTTCTCCTCTAGTTTAGTTCATTCCTCGAGTCGAGTACCGAGTCCACGAGTCGACAAGCCACTCCTCGTGCCGACTATACATTTCTCCTCGAGTTGAGTTCATTCCTCGAGTCGAGTACCGAGTCTACGAGTCGACAAGCCACTCCTCGTGCCGACTCTACATTTCTCCTCGAGTTGAGTTCATTCCTCGAGTCGAGTACCGAGTCCACGAGTCGACAAGCCACTCCTCGTGCCGACTCTACATTTCTCCTCGAGTTGAGTTCATTCCTCGAGTCGAGTACCGAGTCCACGAGTCGAGTAGCCACTCCTCGTGCCGACTCTACATTTCTCCTCGAGTTGAGTTCATTCCTCGAGTCGAGTACCGAGTCCACGAGTCGACAAGCCACTCCTCGTGACGACTATACATTTCTCCTCGAGTTGAGTTCATTCCTCAAGTCGAGTACCGAGTCCACGAGTCGACTAGCCACTCCTCGTGCCGACTCTACATTTCTCCTCTAGTTTAGTTCATTCCTCGAGTCGAGTACCGAGTCTACGAGTCGACAAGCCACTCCTCGTGCCGACTCTACATTTCTCCTCGAGTTGAGTTCATTCCTCGAGTCGAGTACCGAGTCCACGAGTCGACAAGCCACTCCTCGTGCCGACTCTACATTTCTCCTCGAGTTGGGTTCATTCCTCGAGTCGAGTACCGAATCCACGAGTCGACAAGCTAATCCTCGTGCCGACTCTACATTTCTCCTCGAGTTGAGTTCATTCCTCGAGTCGAGTACCGAGTCCACGAGTCGACAAGCCACTCCTCGTGCCGACTCTACATTTCTCCTCGAGTTGAGTTCTTTCCTCGAGTCGAGTACCGAGTCCACGAGTCTACAAGCCACTCCTCGTGCCGACTCTACATTTCTCCTCTAGTTTAGTTCATTCCTCGAGTCGAGTACCAAGTCCACGAGTCGACAAGCCACTCCTCGTGCCGACTATACATTTCTCCTCGAGTTGAGTTCATTCCTCAAGTCGAGTACCGAGTCCACGAGTCGACTAGCCACTCCTCGTGCTGACTCTACATTTCTCCTCGAGTTGGGTTCATTCCTCGAGTCGAGTACCGAGTCCACGAGTCGCAAAGCCACTCCTCGTGCCTACTCTACATTTCTCCTCGAGTTGAGTTCATTCCTCGAGTCGAGTACCGAGTCCACGAGTCGACAAGCCACTCCTCGTGCCGACTCTACATTTCTCCTCGAGTTGAGTTCATTCCTCGAGTCGAGTACCGAGTCCACGAGTCGACAAGCCACTCCTCGTGCCGACTCTACATTTCTCCTCGAGTTGAGTTCATTCCTCGAGTCGAGTACCGAGTCCACGAGTCGACAAGCCACTCTTCGTGCCGACTATACATTTCTCCTCGAGTTGAGTTCATTCCTCAAGTCGAGTACCGAGTCCACGAGTCGACTAGCCACTCCTCGTGCCGACTCTACATTTCTCCTCGAGTTGGGTTCATTCCTCGAGTCGAGTACCGAGCCCACGAGTCGAGTAGCCACTCCTCGTGCCGACTCTACATTTCTCCTCGAGTTGAGTTCATTCCTCGAGTCGAGTACCGAGTCCACGAGTCGACAAGCCACTCCTCGTGCCGACTCTACATTTCTCCTCGAGTTGAGTTCATTCCTCGAGTCGAGTACCGAGTCCACGAGTCGACAAGCCACTCCTCGTGCCGACTCTACATTTCTCCTCGAGTTGGGTTCATTCCTCGAGTCGAGTACCGAATCCACGAGTCGACAAGCTAATCCTCGTGCCGACTCTACATTTCTCCTCGAGTTGAGTTCATTCCTCGAGTCGAGTACCGAGTCCACGAGTCGACAAGCCACTCCTTGTGCCGACTCTACATTTCTCCTCGAGTTGGGTTCATTCCTCGAGTCGAGTACCGAGTCCACGAGTCGAGTAGCCACTCCTCGTGCCGACTCTACATTTCTCCTCGAGTTGAGTTCATTCCTCGAGTCGAGTACCGAGTCCACGAGTCGACAAGCCACTCCTCGTGCCGACTCTACATTTCTCCTCGAGTTGAGTTCATTCCTCGAGTCGAGTACCGAGTCCACGAGTCGACAAGCCACTCCTCGTGCCGACTCTACATTTCTCCTCGAGTTGGGTTCATTCCTCGAGTCGAGTACCGAATCCACGAGTCGACAAGCCACTCCTCGTGCCGACTCTACATTTCTCCTCGAGTTGAGTTCATTCCTCAAGTCGAGTACCGAGTCCACGAGTCGACTAGCCACTCCTCGTGCCGACTCTACATTTCTCCTTGAGTTGGGTTCATTCCTCGAGTCGAGTACCGAATCCACGAGTCGACAAGCTAATCCTCGTGCCGACTCTACATTTCTCCTCGAGTTGAGTTCATTCCTCGAGTCGAGTACCGAGTCCACGAGTCGACAAGCCACTCCTCGTGCCGACTCTACATTTCTCCTCGAGTTGAGTTCATTCCTCGAGTCGAGTACCGAGTCCACGAGTCGACAAGCCACTCCTCGTGCCGACTCTATATTTCTCCTCTAGTTTAGTTCATTCCTCGAGTCGAGTACCGAGTCCACGAGTCGACAAGCCACTCCTCGTGCCGACTATACATTTCTCCTCGAGTTGAGTTCATTCCTCAAGTCGAGTACCGAGTCCACGAGTCAACTAGCCACTCCTCGTGCTGACTCTACATTTCTCCTCGAGTTGGGTTCATTCCTCGAGTCGAGTACCGAGTCCACGAGTGGACAAGCCACTCCTTGTGCCGACTCTACATTTCTCCTCGAGTTGAGTTCATTCCTCGAGTCGAGTACCGAGTCCACGAGTCGACAAGCCACTCCTCGTGCCGACTCTACATTTCTCCTCGAGTTGAGTTCATTCTTCGAGTCGAGTACCGAGGCCACGAGTCGACAAGCCACTCCTCGTGCCGACTCTCCATTTCTCCTTGAGTTGAGTTCATTCCTCGAGTCGAGTACCGAGTCCACGAGTCGACAAGCCACTCCTCGTGCCGACTCTACATTTCTCCTCGAGTTGAGTTCATTCCTCAAGTCGAGTACCGAGTCTACGAGTCGACAAGCCACTCCTCGTGCCGACTCTACATTTCTCCTCGAGTTGAGTTCATTCCTCGAGTCGAGTACCGAGTCCACGAGTCGACAAGCCACTCCTCGTGCCGACTCTACATTTCTCCTCGAGTTGAGTTCATTCCTCGAGTCGAGTACCGAGTCCACGAGTCGACAAGCCACTCCTCGTGCCGACTCTACATTTCTCCTCGAGTTGAGTTCATTCCTCGAGTCGAGTACCGAGTCCACGAGTCGACAAGCCACTCCTCGTGCCGACTCTACATTTCTCCTCGAGTTGAGTTCATTCCTCAAGTCGAGTACCGAGTCCACGAGTCGACAAGCCACTCCTCGTGCCGACTATACATTTCTCCTCGAGTTGAGTTCATTCCTCAAGTCGAGTACCGAGTCCACGAGTCGACTAGCCACTCCTCGAGCCGACTCTACATTTCTCCTCGAGTTGGGTTCATTCCTCGAGTCGAGTACCGAGTCCACGAGTCGACAAGCCAATCTTCGTGCCGACTCTACATTTCTCCTCGAGTTGAGTTCATTCCTCGAGTCGAGTACCGAGTCCACGAGTCGCAAAGCCACTCCTCGTGCCGACTCTACATTTCTCCTCGAGTTGAGTTCATTCCTCGAGTCGAGTACCGAGTCCACGAGTCGACAAGCCACTCCTCGTGCCGACTCTACATTTCTCCTCGAGTTGAGTTCATTCCTCGAGTCGAGTACCGAGTCCACGAGTCGACAAGCCACTCCTCGTGCCGACTCTACATTTCTCCTTGAGTTGAGTTCATTCCTCGAGTCGAGTACCGAGTCCACGAGTCGACAAGCCACTCCTCGTGCCGACTATACATTTCTCCTCGAGTTGAGTTCATTCCTCAAGTCGAGTACCGAGTCCACGAGTCGACTAGCCACTCCTCGTGCCGACTCTACATTTCTCCTCGAGTTGGGTTCATTCCTCGAGTCGAGTACCCAGTCCACGAGTCGACAAGCCAATCCTCGTGCCGACTCTACATTTCCCCTCGAGTTGAGTTCATTCCTCGAGTCGAGTACCGAGTCCACGAGTCGACAAGCCACTCCTCGTGCCGACTATACATTTCTCCTCGAGTTGAGTTCATTCCTCGAGTCGAGTACCGAGTCCACGAGTCGACAAGCCACTCCTCGTTCCGACTCTACATTTCTCCTCTAGTTTAGTTCATTCCTCGAGTCGAGTACCGAGTCCACGAGTCGACAAGCCACTCCTCGTGCCGACTATACATTTCTCCTCGAGTTGAGTTCATTCCTCGAGTCGAGTACCGAGTCTACGAGTCGACAAGCCACTCCTCGTGCCGACTCTACATTTCTCCTCGAGTTGAGTTCATTCCTCGAGTCGAGTACCGAGTCCACGAGTCGACAAGCCACTCCTCGTGCCGACTCTACATTTCTCCTCGAGTTGAGTGTTGTCAATGGTGCCCACAAGAAGAGTAGTAGTGTCTATTTATGTACATTTGATGTCATATAGTCTTACGAAGACTCTTGCTTGTAATTGCTTATTCATTAATAAAAAGTTGAAACGTTCATTCAATCTTCCTTGTCTGAAGCTTTATGATAAAACCCTGGTCTTTTAGTCCATAAACAAACCTAACAACTTACGAAGAGACAAATGTAGATTTGCATGAACAAACTCTTCGTAGTTTGCTTAAAACGATAAATTCGCAATCTTAGGGTCAAAGGACTATTGACCTCAGTATGATTGTTAGAAGAATCTATGATGTCTGGTTATGAGGCATTGAGAGTTGGGGACTCTATAATTCTTCTAGGTATCTTCCGAAGGTACTGAATTGACCAGTGCACTTCTAGAGACAATATAAGAACAAACCATTTAACCTCTTATGTCTCGAAGTCACTATGTATGAATTGCATCATGCTTACCTTAATCCTGAAATGAGACATGCCATTTCACACCTTAGTATTCTCATTTGAGAAAGTCAGAGTTCGGACTCACTATGTCATTCCGAACAGGGCCTATTGGTGAAATACTAAGTTGTGAGTATGTCATGAGTAACTTTGTGAAATTCTCATAGATATGGAATTCATGTACAAGATTGCTGAAATGCAATGTATGTCACCTCATGCTTTGTTCCTTGGAGTGTGAATAAATGAACTGGCCAGTGTCCAAATTGAGTCCTGACTCTTTTGGATGAAACAATGTGACTTGTTAGCTCCTCGTCAATACATTGTTTCTAACTTATTCACAAGCGACAAAGGAGTTGAGGAAATAACAGCTAGAAGGGTAAAATGGTAATTTAGTAAATCCCGACTAGCTGATGACATTCATGAAGGGTAGCATAGATAATATTCAGTGGATCCGCTCATCATAATTAGGTCGAATTCTTGAGTAGAAAATAAATTCATTTGAACCGAGAGATTTTCAGTGTCAGCTCTTTAGTGGAGTCAGTTGGCATTAAGCTAAACTTGGAAAAGGTTTGTGAACTTTTGAGTCCAAGTGTTTAGCGCAAGCTTTGTTCATTTGGGTCCATGAGGTCACTGTCACGAATCACATCGATAGGAATTGTTAAACTGGAAGCTAAGTCAAAACAAGAACGAAAATAGTCAAAAGGGTATTTTTGTCTTTTGAAACAAAGGATGAAATGAATGTCAATAAATTTTTTGACAAGTTCATTTGATGACTTAATGTCACTCGGCCATAATATGATTAATTGGGCCTTGTGGATTAATTTAATTTCATAAGAATTTTATTGAAAATTCTTAATGGGCCTTTTTCATGTTGTCATGAACAAATGGAAAAGCTTCTAGAAGGCCTTTCTAAAGCATAATAGGCGCCCACTACCCAAAGAGAAAGAGAGTTCCTTTTGTGCATTAATGTATGAAGATACTTGCCAAAAGAAAAAGAGGAAACAAATTTCCTATTCAAGGCAATGGGAATTTCGACCAAGACAAGTCAAGGGAGAAGAAAAATAAAAGAGGAAACAAATCCAAGGTGTCATGAAGGCTTATGTGGCCGTGTGACTTGGATAGGAATGGGAAATAAAGGGTTGCTCATAAAGGCTTGGAAAATAAGAGGAAACTACTTCTTTCCAAGGCCAACCCTTCTCCTATAAATAGGACCCTCATTCCCCTCATTTTATTCATTCCACATAAGTTAGAGATTGAGAGCTTCTCTCTCTAGACCTTGTGGTGGCCGAAAATCCTCTCTCTCTCTTTCTAGTTTATTTTCGTTTTTTTCTTGTCTTGGCACCTAGGTCCTCATTAGACCTAGTGTTTAGCTCTGCGACTTCGAGACCCGTTCTTAAGTCGTAGTGTTTAAAAGTGCCCACTCACTGATTCCTTCTTTTCGAGTGATTTAGTGATAGAAACTTTCGTGGTTGCTCGAGGTGCCGAGGAAAGAAAGAGAGACGTGCTGCGAGGGGAGACGAGCGTTGCGAACTTTCCAAAAGCTTCTTCAAAGTTCAAGCTTCAAGAAAGGTTAGTAAATTCTTAGCTCATATTGGTTTTTAATTACATGTACTTGCACTTGTCTAGGTTAGTAAAAACTGTTTTACTTGTAAAAGAAAATTTTTAAAATTCCGCCGCTTACCGAAGCGTTAATTATTTTCTTAAACCCTAGATCGATTCCAACAAATGGTATCAGAGCTATGGTCAAAGGAATGCATGTGCATGTTTTTAAATTATGAGCTTGAAAATCGTTTTCGAAAGTTTACTAATTTTGTGACAAGTTAGAATTGTAATCTTAGATTTATTTTAATTTATTGCTCATGCGTTTAAATTAAAAACCATGTTGATTTTCTATGAGTTTGGGATGATGTTAAAACACATTAGAATCAGTTCTAAAAGTTTTTAATTTTTTATATTGAAAAACGTGTTTTAAAGGTTTGAGAATTTTTCGAGTAAAATTTTGTGACTAGTTTTGTTACCTTGCTAGTTTCTTATTTTTACTTGAATCGTTTTATGCTTGTTGTTATTTCTTTTATGCCTTGTTATTACCTTGCTAATAAAACACAAATAAAAGCTTTAAACAACATCTTAAAACGTTCCGTTACACTTGATTCTTTTTCGCACCTAAGTAGGACCAAGTTTTAATTTATTTCTTTTTCTTCGAGCTGGAGTAAACCCGCATTAAAAGTGGCATAACTCTCTGCTCAGAAATCGAAATTTAATTATTCTTGAATCAAATTAAAGCTCTGTCTGTCCTCTGTCCAATGCCACCGGTTTCGGCTCAAAAGGACATCGGAGCCGCCAGATATGGCGATTTTACTCCGAGGTGCGCGGCTGTCTGAAACTCCAGTTTTTTTAGAAATCCGGATTTTCAAACCCCACTACCATGAGTTATAGAACTCTAATGAGAAAAATTTCTTGAGCAAAAATGTTTTTCATATGATTATAAACATGATGTGTAAAGATTAAAAGTTTTGATTTTTGAAAGATTAATTGAAATTGAATTTTTACAAAACTAGTTTGAATTTTGAAAAACCGTTTTCACTTTCAAACTTGAAAATATTTTGTCATCCAAATCAAATAAGTTTTCAAAATGTTTTCAAAACTATATCTATATCACATATGTTCAAAATCTATATGCTCTTGAAAATTTGAGTGGGAGGTCTCCTTGTAGACAAGCCGAAAAATAAAAGGATGTGTAATCTCAAACTTTCAAGTGTTCGAGTGAGTTGAAGTTCACACTTCCCTCACGCACTTTCCCGAAATAGAAAATAGGAAAAGATCGAGTATGTACCTTGTGCCTTTATGCACTAATACTGCTCTGAACATGTCGATCTAGGATTCTCTTCTAGTTGTCCGCTCTGTCGCTCTCTAACTACGAAATTTGTTTCCGAACTTATAAGAGTCGATGAACCAACTCCAAAAACTAAGTGGGAGGGTTATATTCGTTGTTTGTAACCCACGATCCCCAACACTAGTGAAAGATGCAATAACGTGGGACTAAGAGCCGCTCTTGCGACCCTCACTTAAATGTGAGTACTCCAAGGCGTTATTGCTTCGATCATTGCTCAATGAGCTACGTCCGAGAGTGATGCAATGATGGCAAGGCCTCCCCTTGGGGGATTGTTTTTCAA